>NC_057854.1:58727500-59048329 GCF_015237465.2 Chelonia mydas
TGGGGAAACACTGCGGCCATCTATATTGTAAAGCCACCATTTTAAGCATCTCTGCAATTGTCTATAAATTAATTGGTGCCATCAGCTAGTTCTTGAACATCTTCCTATAATACCTGAGCTCTCCCCATCCTCTAAAGATTCTCTTCTGAGGAAGAGCTCAGTGTAGCTCAAAAGCTTGTCTCTTTCATCAATAGAAGTAGGTCCAGAAAAAGATGTGGTCTCACTCACCTTTTCTCTCTCACATCCTCCCAGTAGTGTAGAATATGTTGACAATCTGAATGACTTATCTCACCAATAGAAAGAAGATAATAATGGTGGGGGATGGAGGAATTGTAGAGAACGGAGGCACACAAAGCCCCTGGTAGGACAGGGGTGGGCGGAATGGGGGACTCTGGCATGGGAGGACAGGGGTCACACACAGCCCCTGGTTTGGAGGGGGGAAATGAAGACCCTAGTATAGGGGAAGGAGGGAATTGGAATACACACAGGGTCCCTGGCTTGGGGGAATGGGGTACACTGACCTGGGGGAGGGAAAATGGGGGTGCACACAGCCTCTGGCATGGTGGAAGAGGGCTGTGTGGGGGATTGCAGAGAGTCTCTGAAATAGAAGGGGAGAGGAGGGTGGCATGGAGCAAGCATTTGGGTAAGAATGGAGGGATTCAAGGAACTCGTATGTGCAATAAATTAAATCTACTGAAGCAGTAAAGTGAGCAACCTACTTTTATACACTAAACAAAGAGTGCTTTATTTACGAGTGGGTTATTCTGGCCTCTGCTTCAAGTCTCCCCTCCCCGTCCTCCCCAGTATCCCGCTAGCTGTGCCTAAATCACATGACCAAGCCTTATATGGACAACATACAGACTAAAGGTCAGTGCTCTTGTTGTTGTTTTGACACATTTACTAATGTTAATTAGTAACTTATTCCATGATTAGTCCCAGTGTTTTCAAAGGTGCTACCAGTGGAGCAGGGACTTGTCTATATTTTAAACACTACAGCAGCGCAGTGGTAGGGCTTCAGTGTGGGCACCACTATGCCGATGGGAGGTATTCTCCCACCGGGGTAGGTACTCCACCTTCCCGAGAGGCGGTAGCTAGGTCAACGAAATAATTCTTCTACCCGTCTAGCACTGTCTAAACTGGTATTTAGGTTGGCTTACCTATGCCACTGGGCGGGGTGGGGGGGACTGTTTCTCACACACCTCCGAATCACAGCGTTATGCTGACCTAATTTGCTAGTGTAGACAAGGCCTAAAATACTACTCACCATGTTTTCGAGTAGCAGAATAGGGTCTTGGTGGGGAGGTGAAACAGGTTACAAATGTTTCTGAAAAAAAAAAGTAATACATTTTTCCTTTTGGCCTTGTTTTCTCATATTTGTGTTTATTTTAGTTTATTAACTAATCTTTGTCTACTGTTGGGTGTCCGATTCGTAGTACTTAGAAAATGCTTATTTCTTCCCTAAACCCTTTCCTAATTCCAACCTGGTGGGGGGGGGGGGGGAAGGAAGGGGTTGTTTGGTTTGGTTTGGTTTTTCTGCTTTTTCTAAACTACTGTTTTCTGTTTACCTTGTATTTATTATTTATTTCTTGTGGTTTATTTTTTTAATTTTGATTTTACTAGCTATGATTGCCATAGGCTGGCTAGCCCTTTAAGGTTGTCAAGATGAGCTGTGCTGGTGATGAATTAGCTACCCCCCCTCTTCTCCCCAGAAGATCCTGATCAGCTGGGGATTAGATGATTTGGGGCAATCAGTAGACTCAGATGGGAAGAAGCTGGATGATTTCCCTAAAAGACTGAAGAGAACTCAGTTGAGGGAGAGCTGCAGGAGAGTTGACAGGACAGCTGTCAGAGGGAGGGTATCTCTTGTAGCCTGCTCTGAAGGAAGAGGGTAAATGGAGAGGAGCAAACCCTGGAAATAGCCAATCCCCAGTCAGAGAGATAGGGGTAAGGATCTAGCCTGGGAAAAGGCAGCCAAGGGGAAGGATTTCAGGGAGCAGGGCCCTAGTGATTAGCTGCTTGGGGGAGATGTGTCTCCAGGGAGAAAGTCCTGGGAGACAGTGCTCTGTAAAAAGAGTGGGGAAAAACAATTCAGAGCCTGGGAGGGCAGCCAAGAAACTGTAGAAAAATGAGCCCAAGAAGGCTGATAGTCATGTCCCATTACATCCTCTTTACACTTTTGAGAGTGGAACTGAAGATGAGTCCAGGTGGGGTGGAAGAGCTTGTGTTTATTTCTTTTTGATTTGAGAGACATTATTTGGTTTGGATGTTGGTTATCCTGGAATGGGGGTACGGAAGTACAGAACTGTATGTGAACTGTTAGGAGGGCCAAGTTGATAGACTAGGCCACCGGAGCTGTAAAAAGGAGATGAGGTGGAGTCACTGTAATGCTGGTCTTGCCAGGAGGATGTGCCTCCAGGATAGTGAGTCTATAACACTGATACTTTTATCTTTTTTTTTTCTACCAGAGTTCTTCAATTTGACAGTTTAGTGAATTCAAGATTTCTGATTTCTTTATTAAAAATCTATCCTAGTGGTGGATACTATCAGACTGCTATCAGATGTGAGCAATTTTTAATCCTTGTACCTTGTGCTTATGACTTTAAAATACAGTATCTTTATATTGCTGTAAATTATTTGTCACTTGATGCAAAGTGGGATTCCTCACAATCTGAAGTGCAGTTAGTCACTGTGTAGTATATGCAAACTTCAGACTAAGCATTCAGAATATGACCTGCATCCGAGTTCCGATTCTGCCAACGATTCTACGTTTGTTAGCTACTTCATTGAACTACAAGATCTACAATTATTTCTCAGAAAGCAAAGTTTTTAAATTAAAATTTGAAAAAAATCTTTTGTTTACTTACAAATTGGTAACATCACTTTTTGATCCTCTCATTAGAGGCCTGATACAAAGCCCACTGAGGAGTCTTTCCATTGTCTTCCATAGGCTTTAGATTAGTGTTTGGATAAACATTGGATAGGAAATCTTCAGTTGCAACAACCTTTACTCTTCAATTGGGGATAAAAGTTTATTGTGAATATGACAAAACATAGACAATAAGTTTAGGAAGTGAGTTAAATAAGAGACAATTTCAGATCCCTCTCTACGGAGACCCTGAATTTAAATTTTCTACTGAAGAAAAATACCTGCATGATGATCTATGATTAAAATACAAGAATTGTATGGGAAGTAAAATTAAAAAAGCAGTGTGAGTCAAAAAGCAAGCGCTAAATATAACAACTTATTTAAACTAAATACTAAGGGCTGCCTAAGCCTTGTCATGTGAAAGTACTAAAAGCACAAAGTGTAAAGAATTATCACAGCTTGCAATTATCAGTATAAGAAGATTAAATGGCTCAATTCGTTTCTTTTCTTTCCTAAACTGAGTTTATCTTCATTTACACAGTAACCATAGAGCAAGACTGAAACTTCAAAGGCAAATGTTATAATGTTCCAAGCTTCATCTTTAAGGTTGCTTATTTTTTACCATTTTCCCTTCCCCTCTCTGAAAAGAGAACCTTTGTATAACCAAACATATAATTTTAAGAAAATAACTTACATTCATTGTGTAGTTGAAGTTGCAGGTATGTAACTGTAGGAAGGATAGTCTTGAAACAGAGATGTTGATGGGTTTTTTAAATCTTTGGAATTTTGGTAAATTGCTTTTCATATTCTGCCAAATTGACACATTTAAACTGTTGTATGGCAATAATAGCTGAGCAAGTGGTAGATGGAGCAACAATTTTTAGTCAAATTTTGCAAAAGTGGCATGCATTTTGGGTCCCCAAAATGAAACCCTTTAAAGGGGCCTGATTATCAAACTTGTTGACTACCAATTCAATCTGCTGAGTCTCCAACGTCTTGAAAACCAGCCCCAAAGGGATTCAAGATAGACAGTGAAAATCTAAGGCCACTTTTGAAAATTTTAGCCTTGGTGATTTGCATGTGTGGCCTTTTTACTTGTGAATGTATTTAGGCATGCCCCTACTGTGGTGAGCGAGTGTAAATGCTGTATGGAATGGAAAAGTTGCTTCTTAAAATAAATACCAGGAAGATAAAAGTACAGGAAGTTTCAAGATATTTTTGCCTTGTGGGAGGGAAGTGTCAGGACTGAAGAATATGCCTGAAAATTATCAATCAGGAAAGGTAAATTCCCTTTATAGTAAAATGTTCTACAATATTTAGTTCAGGTAACTAACAGAAACTTGGCGATACAAATAGTCATTAAGTTTAATGTTGTACTCTTCTCCCCTTTTTATTAGACTGCAGTTATGATGTTAACAGCAATTCCTGTAAGAATGTGCTGTGTACACAATGTTTATTGTATTCTCAATCTAACAAATGGGAACAACTTCAAACAGTGAAGCTACAGTAAACTTCTTCCATCTTCCAGGCACACTTTATTCATCTTTCACTCCAAGGCAAAACTAAATACCTATCAATATATAATAAATATTTATACTTAAACAATACTGGCTAACAATTCCATACATCTCTTACATTAGAACATTTTAATTTATAACTAATTTATCTCTCTTCTTGAACTATCACTGGTATTTGAATTTTACTTGCTTGCCTTACCTTCGCTAGGAAATTTTATTGGGGTTTAAACTTTAATGGTGAAGTTGGTTAACACAGAGCTGACTGGCCATATAGATAAGGACCTGTGTACAGTATCATGTCAGCCAGTCATGTGTAAACCTGATGTTTATCCATGGAGAACTGACATAATGCTGAATGTGACTTCTCCTCATCTACACTGGCTGTTGTGGTCAGCATTGTATCGCTCGACGCAGTTGTTTAAAAAATAGTCAAATTTTCCAGTGAAGACCAGTCCTCAGAGATCTGTGAGAAGCAAATGCTTCTCTATTTACTTAGAGACTTACTTCCTTCTCCAGAGTTGTCATTCACATGGTTTTCCTACCATAATTAGCAATCCAGGTCTGTATTATGATTAAAAAACCTGTGTTAAACACAAATCATAATAGTGTGTTTATATTATGAATACATGGATATTTCAATGGAAATACAGATTACTAGAATCCCTTATGATGTATGTTGTTAAAATGCTAAAAAAGTAGAGGAAAAACTCATGCTAAGGAAAAGATCATCAGCTGGTACAAAATCAACATAGCTCCATCGACTTCAGTGGAGATATTCTGATTTATATTAGCTGAAGATGTAGTCCTAAGTATCTGATACAATTTAGCAACATCAACTTGCACATTGCAAATTTAAAGAGGAGTTTTAACTAATAAAATATAACAAATGAAAAAAAAATAGAAAGTGACTTCTCCTCAGGCCAATTTATGCCTTCATATAAGAGCCCTGTGGAAATTTTCCACAGCTGCCAAGCGGGTATGCATCAATCCCTATATTTTCTTTTCAATGTAAATCTTTCTCAAGATGTAAAACAGACTCTTCCCAGTGTAATGACGAGGGTGAGATTCACGTAGATTCTCCCATATGTTTCTATGTACCTGACTTAGAATCCAGATGGTTGAAGTTAAGTTACTTTTAAGAGTTAACGCTTCTGGAATTTGACGATTATATCTGAAGGCTTAAAGGTGGCACAGGGCAGACTTTACTCTCTACTCTAAGCCTCCCAGTATCCTGAGGTTAATTACTGACTGACTATGGGCTCTGTACTCCATGCAAGATAACAGTAATAAAGCTGAAAAATAAGTCGGTCTCTCAACTCGTCAGCTTGGCAAAACCTTAGTCTTGTATGTCTTCCATTATTGACTTGGATAATACCTCTGATTTAGTCCTTCCAAAAGTAATAATTGAACCTCTGAAAAGATTTATTTTAAAGCTCTGGGACTCCATATGTCTCACCTATCTTTGCTACCTGTGGAGTTTTAATATTCTTTCCCTTTTGGACCCCATGAAAAGACACTGCAGATTATGTTTTGTATTCCAGCAGTTGCAGCAACCTAATCTTTCATGTGGATTAAAGAGTCACAGTGGCTTAACTGAGACTCTTTTCGGAGTAACCCGAATACTCTTTTTCACATTTGCTCTATTTCTTCCTGTTCTTAGCTCCGGTGAGCGATAGCACCAGAAAGCTAATGTTATAGCCAGGATGAGTACTCTCTCTATATTGTGACAAATGGAATGAACTTCGATGAACACCCTCTATAGAACTCATCTTAACCTCAGTCTTGCAACTTCTTGGGAAAGTTAGTACTTATTATGTTCATGGGAACTTCATTGAATTGTAGTATTACAACTGAAGGAAACAATTCAGATCAGTGTGATCTAATACAGAACTGAAGAAAAGAGTGGAAATAATCATTAGATGTTGAAGTTAATTCTTAAGTAAAAATGTCAGAACTATAAAATTAAATGTGTAGATGAGACTAGTCAAGTGGCAACTTTCAGTGGACCAAGCAGTAATTTATAAATACATTATAATTGCCATATCAGCATGATCAGTGGTTCATCGAGTTTGGTATCATGACTGCCAGTGGTGAATGCCAACTGCTTTAGTGGATTGTGCAAACATTATTTTTTTTACCTGCACCTTGGTTTTGATAAGTTTACAGTAAATATTTGCTACTGTTCATTCAAAATTTGCAATATTTTGATTGGAAACATTGGTCATTTGTTACATTTTTGTCCCTGGAGGTGAATGTGACTTTCAGAATTGGTGTTCTAAAGTGGAAACTGGTGGATTTTGAATTCATAAACATGTGTGAAGCGGTACTCTGTAGGAGAATGCGTCATGGACCAGGTGCCCGTTGTGCTAGGTGCTGTAAAAACACAGACCAAAAAGGTGTTTCTGGCCCCAAAGAGCTTATAATCAAAATTAATACTTCTGAAGAATATTCCCTTATAAAATTAAAACTTATTTTAAAATTCATTATTTGCAAATATCCCTGATTAATCTGGCTCACTAATATATTTCCAAACAGTGACCCAAAAAACAGGAATATGAACCTTCATTTTAAAATCCAAATTTGTATGTAGTGAACAGTTACTCCCATATTCAATCAGATCTTGACATTTGTATTGATTTTCTTTACATAAAATGATCATTTCATTATTTTCTCATTCTCTCTTTTTTTTCCTTTTTTCCTTGGCATGTGCCACCTCATTTGGAGCATGGGGGAATGGTGCTTTCTTTGGGGTCTTAAAGCAAATCCATGTACTCTTTATATCCATCTACTCTTTATTTTCTTTTGCATGTTCTGGCCAAATTTAGTCGTATGATACATTATAGTGCTTTCATTGACTTCATTGGGAGCTTCATACATGCATGCCAGAGAAATTTAGTCAGGGGAGAGAGCATTTAAAAATAGCAGTTTACTTCTCACAACAATCTACTTTGCTTCTCTTCTCCTTTCTAGACCCTCTCTGTCAATATTCTTTATCTTATCTGTTCTCCCTTAAAAACATGTTCAAGATAATGTTATGATGCAGGATCTCATTCAGCAGCAGATGGTTCATTTTGACAATATTATGCGATTCCAAGGGAACAAAACTTTGCATTTATCACCTGTCCAAAACAGGGCTGCCTGGGAGACAGCATAGGTAGTTCTTCCAGGCTCAGGGTCTGTGCTGTGTTGCTATGAAAAAGAGGTAAAGACTCTCCTACAGTAAGTAGCTCAGGCCTGTGCTTTTCTCCTGAGGGCAGCCAGTGCTTGGGTTAATGCTGGAGACGCTGTGTAATGAATTCATATTGCAATGCCTCCACTAGCACAGAGAGCTCTATGTGCAGTCCATACACATCAGGTAAGGAGCAGAGAAGAGGCGTGTTCATAAAAGAAAAAGTGAGAAATGTATAGAGGTGGGGGAGCAAATGAGGGAAATCTAATTGTCAGTGGGGGCAGAAACAAAGGTGGGGAATAGAGAAGGGAAAGAAGAAAAGCACCAAAATGAGCCCTCTTGGAGGAAAACGGAAGGACTTGGCTCCAGAAGTAGCCTCAGAGGAGATTAGACTGAAACTTTCAAAGATGCCTTTCAAATCTAAACGCCCATTTCCCACTGAAATTCCCTATGCAGCCTTGAGAATCCCAGCCCTTGTTTCTGCTCCTTGCTCAGGGTCCAGTGCATCTAGCTGTAGCCAAAGTTCATATTTCCATGTCTACTTCAGGCTAGTGTTCTTAGGCAGCAAATGGCAGAATTAGAGCTTGGAGTTGAAGGGAACAGTTGACTGCACTACAAGAATGTAGATCAGTAGTTTAGAAACTGTTTTTTCTTCTTTGAAATGATGTACAATATTTTTACAAGATCCAAAGGTTTGTTCATAATCAGCAATAAAATTAAGTTCAGAATTATTATATAATTATAATAAAAAGTAACCTGCTATATTCTGGTAACTGTCTTAAAGATTACCTATTACCTTTTCAGTCTTCCCAATTAGATTGAAAAGGGGCAAACAAACTGTTATCTGAATCTCACTGAGCAGATCTAACTGGAGTAACATTCACTTTGTATTTCTTGTGCCTTTGGTATATGCTGCTTCACCATTTTAAACAAAAATTGAAAGAAGCTGGTATTTGTTGTTAACATGTCGCAGATCTGATGCCATTATACTATAGCATCTTGTCAGTACTTTGCTATCAAAATAATGGTTGTGTGAGCAGCTGAGGAACCCTCAGTCAAGGGAAGACAAAACTTTGCTGTCTCTATATGTAAAAGTTTAAGATTTTTAAACTTTTCAAATACCAAAACAAAAAGCCTTGTTGAGAGACCCCAAAGTGTTGGTAGATTTGGGTCCTGATTAGGCTTGGCTCTCCTCAGATCAATCTACTTTCTCCCTAGGAAGAACTTGCTCTCTTCCAAGAATTGAGGTAATGTCTTGGGATGGTAAAAAGTTAACTTCCTTACCTGCATAGAAGGGATGCTAATTCACTCTGCCAGTCACTGCCCAGAGTTTATACATCTGCTAGAGTCCTCCAGGATGCTTACGAAAATGAGAATTTGTCTCATTAAGGCCCTGATCCCTGCACCATTGAAGTCAATCGGTATTTTGTGACAGACTTCAGTGGCACAGCAAGAAGCTTTAGATTTCTTGGGTGAAATCCTTGCTCTAGTGAAATCAATGGGAGTCTTTCACCCCTTGTGTTTTTTAAAAAGCCTTTCTTATTGATAGTTTGTTCTTGTTTCAAATTGCAAGGATGTCCTGCTTCAGTCTGTACTTTACTAGCCGTTAGCTAGCTGCAGATTCATTATTTTTATTTGCTTTAGCAGGAAGTCATGTAACATAACACTGGGCCTGATTCTTCATTGTCTTGTGTAGTAATTTACTTCAGTTCAAAGTGGGTGTAAAACATTACCCTTCTAATTATACTCAGTTTGCCCTGGAGTAAATAACTATGCAAGGTTCAGGGCAATGGAAAATCATGCCCATTGTGTGTACATTGTGTCATCTGGAAAAAAAAATTATAATAAAAAATGAACAATTAACACCAATGTATGGTACACAGTGCTGTGTGGAATTTAAGCAATGCATGCCACAGAATACAGGAAGGGAAGTCTTTCAGGTTTGAAACACTACTGTAAAATGTATACATTTAAGAATATGTGCAAAATGTTATACCATACCTCTTAGAACACTTCTTTTTTTTTTTTTTTTTTGAGGTGTGGAATTTGTGCTTGTTAGAAATATACATTGGTATAGATGTGTTTACATTTTAGTACATTATACAGATTGACAGGGTCTTCTGATTTGTCCTCATAAGTGCAACTTTAAAAAAAAATACAACTCATTTTTACTTTTACTTTATTCTGGTTTTATTTTATTTGGTTTTAACATAATGAATTATTTACTTTTCCCCTAATTTTATTTTGATTTTTACTCTGGTTTAATTTATTCTCTGGTTTAATTTATTTCACTTAGTCTTAGTTTTCATTCAAAATCTGTGTTATTTTTCCTTAAAAAAGCCTTTTCCATTTCCCTTATCCTAATTGTTCTTCTGTCAAAGATTTCACTCTGTGCTTTTCATTTTTTCTTGCATTTTATTTTCTACCAATATTAGCCACCCATTTTAAATTATTTTCCAGAAATGTTTAGTATGGTTACATATAAATAGTTTATGAAAACTTTAAACATACTCAGTCCCACATATATTGACAAGCACATAAAAGGGAGAGGGCCCGCAGTACTGTGTAACTCAGGGGCAGATGTACAATAGCATAACAATATCAGTTTAAAAGGAAGAAGGAATGCATAACTGTTCACTGAGATGTGTATTGGAAGGTTTTAGGAATTCATAGCCATTCTACTGGAGAGGATTTTTTTTTTTCTGGATTAGACCATTTATTTTAACAAACAGATGAGTCCTTAAGATGAGCTGGATGGTGCAACGGCAGCTCTCTTGGGCTACAGGGTAGATATTCCAGTCTGTCCTTCTGCATCATGACAGGAATGATTTCATTATCCTTACACCATCTTTATAGATGGGTGTCAAGTCCAGTCTTGACATCTTCAGTCATGATAGTTCCACATCGTTCCACTGTTGAACTGTTAAAGTAATAAAGGTGTTTGTGGAGAACATGAGGAAATTGCTTTAGATTTTTATGAAAAGTATGTGTGATTCAGTTTCCCCACTCACTTTTCCTCGTAACCCACTAGATATGAAAGGATTAATTTTCTTACTGGGATGGAATAAGTAGTGATGTGTCTGGATGTGAGTCACATAGACATGTCTACATTGGCGTAAATGGAGTGTGAAGAATTGTAAATGTGAATGGAGCTATCCTGGAGATATAATGGAAGACAACAACTGGACCATTAATTTTTAATGATATACTGCCCTCCCTTGGCCAACATGAAAACAGTGTGACTGAACTTACAACAGACTTTGAGAGAAAAAACTGAGGTGTGAGCAGACTGTACTTAGTGCCTCCCAGCACTGGGGAGTCAATCTAGGGTGACTGGGGGAAGGGAGGAATGTTTTGCTGCAAGCAAGCAATCTCCCGTCACTGTAACATACATAATCAGTGGCTTCTACAAACATCATTATTTTTTAAAGAGAAGAATATTAGAGCTGAATAACTGGTTTGGGTTTTTTTTGTGGGTTTGGGGGGGGGGGGTTGGGGGGGGGCGGGGGATTCACTGGCTGAATCAAACAATAAAAAAGTGTCTCCGGTCAACTTGAAATGAAAATTTTTCAGTGAACTGAACAAGTGAAAAATATTTCATTTCAGGTCAAAGAAAATGCTTAATTTAACCTGAAATTCAATGTTTTGTCTAAAAGTTAAACCACTTTTTAAAAATAAAATAGAAGTAAAATTCAAAAAAAGAAGTTCTTTAGAATAAAAGAAAAAAATCACAAGTCCTCCTGCTGAAATTGTTGAAACAAAACACTTTGGGGATTTTTTTTCCAGATTTTGTTTTTTAGACCAAAATAAATTGGCAAATTGAACACACATTCTCTCAAATGTTTTGATCAACCTGAATCTGCATTTTCTTTTTGGCAAAAAAAAAAAAAAACTCAGCTGAAAAACGTCACCCACCTCTATATTAGAATGACATAATAGACATACATAATGGGGCAACCTCAGTGATTTGGTTTGGACAATCATCCTTGTGTTCAGATAATACCAAAATCCTTTCTGTGGAAATCAGTTGGGTAATTTAATTTCATTATGTGGGGCATTCTGTTGAGTTTTCCATTCTAGGTTCTTGAATACTAAGATGATCAGATAAATAACAATATTATTAAGTAAATAATAAATACTTGCTGGATTGACCAAACCAGAAATATTGTGAAGTTAGCCTGTTGTGCCATTTTGGTATTTTCTCTTCTGGTCTCTGCTAAAACAAGAAGTGCAGAGAGCTGTGAAATATTCTGTTGTTGTTTTGTGGCTTGGGGTTTTGTTTTAACACTTAAAAGTTAAATATTTTTAAACATCAAAAGTTTGGTGTTTGAGTGTTGCTAAAAGTTTATGTGAAATATGTATTAGTACCATTTTACATGTGGGAAAATCAAATCAGAATTTGAGATTTGCCAAAGGCCATACAGTGAGTTAAAGGTTGGATTAGAAGTGAGGACTTACCGTCTTCTATACCTACTCCACTAGAGTACCCAGACTCTCACTGTCCAGTCTTCTGTCTCATGGTCCATGAAGCTCTCCTTAGGGGTCCAGAAAAGAAAATATTTTGAGAACTGTGTGAAGGATGCTAGGATGGAGATAAAATAATATGTTTCAAAGTGGTTCAGACTGAAAAGGCTGAGAAT
Organism: Chelonia mydas; assembly: GCF_015237465.2. NCBI lineage: Eukaryota > Metazoa > Chordata > Testudines > Cheloniidae > Chelonia > Chelonia mydas. The sequence goes on from NC_057854.1 coordinate 58,739,693, forward strand.
CTTTGATAGAATAATCACCTGAGCAATGTATATATAAATGCGGAAAATGGGAAATCCCACGATTCCCCTTGTTCGAAGCAGCCCATCACATTGATCCCAGGAAGCTCATACATGGGTTATGTTGGGATTATGGTGATGCCTCAGTATTTATGGTGAAGAACATTTAAACTTCTCCTGTGGAGACTCCTCATGAACAGATATCGGCTAGGAATTAGGAAAGCAGAAAGTTATTTGCATCATTGCTCTGAATTATTTCACTGAAGTAAGCATTCTATGTATTGTCTTTTTTAAAATTCTTAATTTGCCCCTTTTGAGATGTATTGTGTAATGGGAAGAATGATATGAAACATACTCTTTCCCTTCTTTTCTGTACAAAACCTTTATTAACCACAAATTACCTGGGATTGCTGGGAATCCATTGTGCATTCTTCATCTGAAATAATTTAAAAGGGGAGAGAGTGAGCAAGATAAAATGGTTATTACAGAAAATGTGAAAGGGAAATTAGAAGTCTTCAGTTCAGAAACAGGCTACTAAGACTGAAACCTAAACACAACCACTCTCAAGATTATTGTACTCATTATCTTAATGTATATCGGTTCCAAAAGAGACTGCAATTGTTGCCAGATGTATAGCTTCTTCTTTTTTACTTTAATGAATACTATCAAATGTAGTCCTAAGATTTCTGCTACCAAATAATATTCTTGAATAATAGGATGGCTAGTAACAACTTGATATTTCAGTTAGGTAGTGTATTTTTTTTATTTCTTTATTTAAATCTTATTGGGGTCTGAGCACTCATTAACTTTTTAAGCAAACATAGAGGTACATAAGTATGAAGTATGGATGTTTGATCCTAAAATTCAATTGACATGAAGACATGACATTGCACACAGGATTTAAACCAATGTTATTGGCAGAACAGAACCTCTTCATTAAAGTTGTTGCTGGTTTTAGCTCAATTCCTTTGGCTTCATCCCAGATTAATGCACCTGAGCTGCTGGAAATGAAAGGAAAGATCAGCAATGAAATGATCATTTGGCGAAGAAATAGAAACATTAACTGGAATCTCAAAAGCTGTGTTAGTTATGTTAAGCAAATGACCTAGTTACTACCAGCCTTAGTTGACCAATAATTAACACTGCAGTCAATGGTATCTACTATTCCATGAGAGGATGTAATGTTCCAGGATCCGTAGGGTTTGGTTTGAATGTTTTCCAGTTCCACCCAAAAGTCTGTTGGAAACCCAACTATAAAAATTAGCCCAACTAGAGATTCATCTTCTGAGTTTGTGTTGGATAGTTTTGGCATTTTTACAAAATTAAATGAAATTTTCTCTCTAGCACAGTTCTTTCCATAACATTACTGTCATATTTTAAAAAATACACGTGTTATAAATTGTCATTTAAACATAGATATGAGCAAATGGGGAGAAAACTAAATTGTCATACAAATTAATATAGGATTTCAAAGGTGTTTTGAGGAATCTTTTTATTTTCACAATATTAGAGAGTATATTTTGGGATATCAGGGTTTTGCAAATTGATGTAAACTATAATACTCTGAGCAATCAGACCAAATAGAGGGTTTTTTTTAAATGTATTAAACACACATGAAGAAAGGAGAAATTAATGTTAAACTGCCTGACAATCAGAAGTGAAATGAGCTTGCATTCTGAAAACTTTGCTTTCTCCTGCCTCTCATAATGGCCAGTATATTCTCCTGCATTTGAGCTGCTTTGCACTACTTTGCCAATGCAATGAGGCCCTGAACCCAGCATAGCGAGTCACAAGAGTGTTACAGTGTAGCAGTGTCCTTTAGAGACACAGAACTAACACAGTTCCTGTGCCAGCACCCTCCTTGCAGCTCATGTAGGGGGCACGGGAAACAGAAGATGATCAAGGCTTTCCTATGTCCTAGTAATCACCCTCTGCCATAAGAATGAATTGGAGTCATTGGCAGCTGACATAGGTCAGCCTGAAAGATACTGTTAACTAACGTACAAGGACCAGCTTGGCTGGTGCAAAGCAGGCTCAGTATTGGTGGGAATGCAGGTTGCCTGATTTTCAAAGGTGCTGAGCAATTGTAACTAGGGCTGTTCAAAAAAAAATTCTGTCAAAACTGTTTTTTGACAGAAATATGGGTTTTCAACAAAATGACACCTTTTGAGAAAAGTGTCTTTCTGTAGAAAATTTTAATATTTAAATTTTTAATTTTTTAAAAATATTTAATTTAAATTTCAATATTGAAAAATCAGCCAAAATGATTTTGGCTAGAGCAAAATATTTCAATTCAAAATGCTGCTGTGATATTGCACTCTATATGATCTTATGAAAATATGCTAATGAGTGTGAATATAATGTAACTGGAATATGCTTCATGTAAAAGGTCTCTTGTAAGGTATCATTACAAAGCTTATAATCTACTGAGTGTGTTCATCGTATTTGTCTGTATGTATCATTCTTGTATCTGAAACTAGAAATATGAAATATTACTCTGAGGTCTGATTGTAATTATGCAAAGTGTGGGCCATTAATGGTGGCTTGGAATCTTGATGGCTCCCATTAACCAGGACAATTGGGTGTAAATGGCTCTGTTTACTTGTAAGTCTTCCTGTATACATGTCAGCTGGCAAGTGGGTAATGAAGTCTTACAGTGACATGTGATCATGTCACCTGAACTGGAATCCAACTTTAACCTGGTGCTTTTCCATTGAGAAGGTGGGGGTGGGAACCCACCTTGTGCAAAAGTTATATAAGGGGGTGAAACAGAACAAAGGGGGCTGCAGTCATGAGAAATCCCCTAGCTACCACCTGAGCTGGAACAAGGACTTGTACCGGGGAAAGGTTTGGGCCAAGACTAGGAAGGCATCCAGTCTGTGAAAAAAGCCTATTGAAACATCTCTGAGGGTTGAGATTTTATCTGTATTCAGTTTTCTTACTGTATTAGGCTTAGGCTTGCGTGTTTTATTTTATTTTGCTTGGTAATTCACTTTGTTCTGTCTGTCTATTACTTGAAACCACTTAAATCCTACTTGTTGTATTTAATAAAATCACTTTTTACTTGTTAATTAACCGAGAGTAAGTATTAATACCTGGGGGTGGGGGCAAAAAGCTGTGTATTTCTCTCTATCAGTGTTATAGAGAGCAAACAATTTATAAGTTTACCCTATATAAGCTTTATACAGGGTAAAACAGATTTATCTGGGGTTTGGAACCCATTGGGAGTTGGGTATCTGAGTGCTAGAGACAGGAGCACTTCTTAAGCTGTTTTCAGTTAAGCCTGCAGCTTGTGAGGGATGTGGTTCTGACTTGGATCTGTTTGCAGCAGGCAAGCATGTCTGGCTCAAACAAGGCAAAGTACTGGAGTCCCAAGCTGGCACAGAAATCAGGCTCAGAGATAGTCTAGGCACATCAGGTGACAGTCCCAAAGTGGTTTCTGTGACCCAACCCATCACAGGTGCCACCATGCCTCATTGGAGGAGTTATCTTTCAGGTGCCTCATCTCTTATTCTCCGTCTCTCTTGCCAGGCAACATCTCCCATAATGCATGGTCAGGGATTCCTATGATTCACCATTCCTCTCATCATAATGAGGGAGAGTGGTTCATCAGATATAGCCAAGACAGAGAGCATAGCCCTTAGAGAATAGGTGTCTCAGGCACTTGAACTATACCTTTCATGAGGCAGAGTGGTGCCATTTTGAATCTAAATATTTTGCGCTTTGGCCAAAATACTTTAATTTTTGATATTTCACCTACAAAGTCACCATTGTCTGCAGGAGAAAAATCTTTTTTTTCCCCCCGGCAGCTCTGCTCACAACTCTTACAAACTCCAGTTGGCGATATGGCTGCTTGATATTTCTGAAAATAAATTCCTAGATGTCTCAAGTAAGGGCACCAAAATTTGGTGGCCCTTCTGAAAATGCAGGCATCTACCACTGACCTGTTGTGTGACTTTTGGCAAATCACTTAAACATATGTCTGCTTCCCCATTTGTAAAGTGGAGATAATATATAGTTATCTACCCCCAGAGGAAGACTGTGGGAATTGATTAATTAACAATTAATCAAACAATTAAACAATTGTCCAGCGCTTTGAAAATGCCAGCCCACATTTACAGGCTAAGTATTGTTTTGAGGTAATTCACCAAGCAGAAAGAATACAGAAAATGTGGGCTTCCGTCAACTGTTTCCAAATCCTATGAACCACATAGAAAGAGCAGATCTTTCTTTTTTGTTATTTCCAAGCAAAATTGCTCAGGCATGTGCAATAATGACACTACTTTGGTTCCAGGAAAATAGGGTGTACTCTACTGTAAGCTCATACGTGAAGAATTACCTAGAAAGAATACTTGTTTCTCACTTTCTCGTAGAAATCCTGATGAATGTGAATGTAGGCTTGGAGATGTCATTACATTGCTCAAAAAGTGCAAACACTCTCTACTGTCACTGTCAAGTTCTAGGTCTCTTTGCAAGTCAAATCCTACTTTATCAACTTCCTTCAGGTGTCTAAAGAACTTTCTTTGTATCCACATAAGGGAACTAAAATAATTGAGTAAATTATCTACTGGTAGAAATTCTCATTATTAATCTTTCACACTTCTCTCTCTGGGGTATTGTGTAAGAAAGAGAGTTTCTACCACTTGTTAGCTTTGTATTAAAAGTATCTTGTTTTATTAAAGATAATGTTTAAGCTTCTGTAAATATAAAACAGATATTGGGACCTGGCAGGTACCTGGAATGATAAACCCATGGGGTCTGCCAGAAGGCAGTAATGATAAGCCAGAGATATACAGAGTCTAGTACAAAATACTGGCAGGTGTGATTAGGTGAGCAGTGTGATTAGAATAAACCCAGGTTTTTTGAAACATCATGAACCTGGGCTGATGTTTGTGAATTTGACTAGATTTCAAACTTACCCTACGTTTGAGTGGGTTCAGGGTTGTACCTGAAATTTTTGGCACAGCTCTGGAGAGCACTGCTATGGTATCTCCCAGTTGACTTCATTATTTTTAAGAACACAGGCACAGCAAGCCTACTCTAAAAAATATAGAAAGTTACATTATCTACAGGTTTTTGAACCATGCTATATTTAAAATATTGTTCAGAAAACCTGTAAATAAGTTTCCATTTTCTATGGTGTTCTGTAGAACTTTTCAGTACGGATGGCCTGGAAGTAGTAATCTATAAAATCCTACTGCATTACTATACAGTGATTATTGATTTTATCTCTTTTAAATATTCAAGGAGATTTCCTTAAGAATATGAGAGGTTATGAAGATTCCAAGGGTAGAAAGATACTTGAAACTGCATACTATAAATGCAGCTAAACCTAGTTTTCTACTTTTCTATCAATATCTCCTATATAACTCCCAGTTGGGTTGCCAGTTCTTCTGCAAACTTTTTTCTCCCTGGTGACAAAATTTCAGGCCCATACTTGACTAATGGAGATATTAATTACTCATTGGGTCCTGGTGCTACAGTGAGATTGCATAAAGTCATTATGAATGCACACAGGACAAACGTCTACTAATGTAGATCTCTGTTTCAGTTATAAACATAGGTGCTGAAACTGGGGGTTCTGACGCACCTTCTGGCTTGAAGTAGTAATGACCCAAATACATGGTTTCTGCCTTCATCATACCCACTATCAAAATTGTTCCAGCACCACTGCTTGTAAATGGCACTACATTTCAATCCCCAACTACATCCCCAAAGTTTTGTATTGCTAATCAATAGAGGAGGGGTTTCTGAGCTTCCTTGAACTATGGGGTAGCTTCTGCCCTTCACTCCACCAAAGTCCAACAACTAATTTCCCTCCCTTTGTCTGTCTCCCCAACTCCCCAAGTAAATAAATAAAAAGCAAACCCACACACAAACATAACATTCATATTAGAGGAGCCTAATCTACAGTGCAAAAGGTTTAGTGAAAAGTTTCCCACACAAAGCTGAAGTAGTAGCTTTGCTTTATACCAGTATTTTCCATATTGCAACAGCTATTTTCACCAATAGCACTACTTTGTACACAGAGGAAACAATAATAAAAATCATGTCAAACCAAAAGCGTGGGAGCCTGAAGGCTGAAGGCTGATCGTACCTGCACAATAAGCAACCTCAGGGTCCCACAATGGGAAGAGTTTGAGGAGTAAGAGAATGCACTGTGATGTTGCTTTTACTTTTTCATTTGTTTGCTTCTTTGATGATTTATGGTACAATATCTAGCCATCTCTGAGCCTAGCTAACATTCTCTTCAACTGGAGTTTTGCACACAGATTGGTGGGTAAGAGGCGATCCTCAACTAAAATAAAGGTGTTAAATCCTCCATGTTAGGAGATGAATGCATGCAATGTATTTTGAGAGTGGGGAGAATCTGCTACAAAGCTGTTTCTCCTTTGTCGGGAACAAAGAGGGAATGACACCTTTGGAACCTGGGAGGGTTTTTTCTTCTTTTCGCTACCATTCACTTTTTAAAATATAATTCCCCTTATCATTCTTCCAACTATACCTGATGTCCTCCTTACACCAATCAGGAACACAGATATGTAATAAAATTAAGATAATTTTAGGGAATTTTGAAGATGACTTTGTTTGTGTTAGTCCTTGTATGAGACTTCTATAATCTCTCCTTTGCAATGTCTCTTCATTGTGATAGCTAAAAATATTAATCAAGTGGGGAAGATTAAGATTTTGCAAGATGAAATTGAGCTCTGACATTCATCCTTCTCCATTGCAAAGCACGCTTTTTTTTTTCTTGGCTGAAAAGCAGTGTGACTACTGCTTTGTAGTGCAGAAGCTCATGACTCTGGTTGCCTGAAAAGTGTGGGTTAGGGTGCAATCACATGAGAGAGCTGTGATTGAACTCAGCATATAAGAACTCAAAAGTACTAGAGAGGAAACTGGTTTTTACTTTAAATATGTATCACAAAAATGCCATACATGATTTTCCCTGGCAGGCAACCACAAAATGTCCAGGTTCCACCCAGCCCTGTCCAAAGGATCTCAGGGTCACCTCTGAAATTCTATCAAGCGGACAGTAATGAGATGTGCTACCTTCATAGCATGGAACTAGTTGTGGAAAGGTAAAGTTCACAGCTGACTGGATATTGCACTTGAATGAGAATATATCAAAGCCTATATTCCCAGTGGCAACAGTGTATTGATACTATCATAGACATGGCATACAAATGCTGCTGTACAGAGGAGTATTGATTTGTAGACACTTTTTTCTATATATTTAATTGTATATTATGGAACAGTTGAAAAAGATTTTTCTAAATGTACCCATCACCCATTCCCCATTCATCCCAGTATGAGGTTTATTCAAGATAGGGTAAGTCTGTCTTTTGGCTTTTTATTCAACTTTGGGGACTGGGACTGAGGTTCCTCAGTGTGGTCACCTCAAACCAGACCAGTCAGACAAGACACCAGGAACAAAGATGTATTCTGTAAGGAAACACAGAGCAAGATTACAGTCCAGCAGCCTCTTTTCTCCTTGCCTCATGCTCTCCCTGCTTCCATGTTAAAACTCCCTGCTAGAAGCGTGGAGGATACTACTTAGCAGGCACCAGTAAGTTCTCCCAACATGCAGCAGTTTGTAATCTATAACTTGTAGTCTCCACTGTTGCAACTGAAGCACACTGGACCTTTCGCTACATAAAAATAAGTAAAATATACTTGCCTGTGTATACATGAACTAGGTATATGTGAGTATACACTTATAATCATTTACATTTTGCTATGGCTCTCTTCATAAATTGCCTTTCTTTCAAACTGATTGATTATATTATTTATTTTTAAAAGCTTTTTAAAATTATTCCAATTATTATATTTCTGGACAGAGTGAGGAGACATCCGCTAAATGTATTGACTAATATTAGCTCAAACAGCCACCAAACAGAACATTGTTACCCTCTTCAAAGAAAAAAATCTTTGTAAGTATGTGAGCCTTACACTTGGCTCTGAAGGTCAACACATAATGTGTTTTACTGGATCAGCAGTGAGAGTAAGTGCCATAACTGGAATCCCACCATTCAAAATCCCACCTCACTGCCATTGCTGCTGTGTTCAATCTAGGGACTGTTCAGTGAAGTACCCACCTGAGCTCAGTTTCTACACTTGTGTGTAAGGAAAGAGGGTGACAAATGGGAGTATGGGTGGTCTTAAAATCAGCCCTGTCTGTGTGGATTTGGCAACATAACTTTTGCACTAAGCTTGAAATAATTGGCTAAGGCAATTAAATTTGGGGCCTCCAGCAGCAAGCCAGCAAAGAAGTCAGTTAGTTCACAGAAGTATGAAGAAATACACTACCATGTTTCCTATTTTAATTCTATTCTGGAATTTGTTGATGACTTAGTCACCTAACTACTAACTTAGGCCTTTGAAAATCTCCCTTAAGGTGAACATTCTATTGGAAATAGGACAAATCTTTACTCATTGTCTAAGTCCTTACTTAGGCAAACTCTTATTGGCAGGATATGCTCCATGTGTTTAAAAGGAAAAACTTTCCCCCCCCCTATGGCAGATGTAGTCATAAGGATAAAATGAACCTCAGACAAGTTTATTTTAATAAATGTAATCCAGAACCATTAAGGTGACTTATCATTTTGATCTTCCTTGCACTTACTGTAATTATAGATTGCTTTATGTTCTGTCGTCTTATAACCAGTGCAAAGTGATTTACTTTTTGGATCTGTTTTTAGTGTGATGATGTCTTTGAGTATGCTGTCATCTGTGGTAAGATTTTCTTTTGGGGCAGATTTTAACCTTGCTTTGAGACTTCTATATTTTAAGTCACAGGGTCATGTGATGCTCTTTCAAATGATAGCTTTAGTTTATTGATGCTGATGGTAGCCAATTGTTTCCAAGCTAACTATGTTGTATTTGTGGCTGCTGTTGAAATACCAAAGATCATGAAAATGATCCAGTTCTAAGATAAACTCTCAGTAAAGTGTATGTTTTTTTTTTCTGTGAATGTAACACACTGGTAGTGTGTGTCATATCTCCCTCAAGTGGCTGCTCCAACACTGAAGTCCTGGGGAAAGCTGGTTTGGTTGGCATCAAGGCTCATTTTATCTGTACCCAATTAAGATGGATTGGCCATGTAATTTGAATACCTGAGATCCATCTATCAAAGCAGGTTTTATATTCTGAATTAAGATCCAGCAAATTATAAGTGTGGAGAGCATGTGAAATGCTTCAAAGACACTCTGAAACAAAATCTGTGCAAAACGAATATTTGATTAAACCTTTGAGCCACTGGCAATTGAAGGTATTGCATGGTGCCACACCTTATAGGGTCGGTGTCCACAACTTTGTGAATTGTGTGGAGAAGCTGGAAGCACAGTTCCAGGTATGGAAACAATGTGCAGCTCAATCGACACAACTAGGCAAATGTCTCTGTGGCCAGTGTGTTAAACATTCTTCTCAAATTGGTCTATGGAATCACACAAAGACCCACTAGTACAAAAGGATTGTCAGTGTTTTCCTCAAAATCGAGGAAGTGCAGTTTTCTACTGCACTTAACTAACAGAGTTACTCCATGAGCTAAAGCAGTAGAGGTCTGAGGTGTGATGCTGAAGGTCCCAAATTCATAACCTGCTAACTCATGCCGGCAGTAATATAAGGTTTATATTAACTCTTAAGTTTACTTGTGTTTTGCCCCTTGACTGGGGTAAATGGCTGTACAGCAGTTTATCCTGATGTGTACATAATTCCCATTCTTTTTGGGAACTACAGTATGTGAACATAGACATATCTTAATAGCTGAAACAAAACACCACACAGTCAATGACAAGCCTTAATGATCTACATACTATGCTGAGGCTTATTGAATTCTAACAAAAAAATTCTCACACTGTAATGGAATAATTCAGGCAATAACTTGTCACCACTGCTTGCTGAAGGGGGCAAACTGCTAGAATCTTCATTAAGCATATGCATTTTCTGCAATGTTTCTAGCAGTACATATTTTTGCATATAAAATCCTTATGGTAGATTTGAAAATGTATTATAACGAGAAGAAAATGGTTGTATTATGATTGGAAATATCCTTCATGAATACAAGTTAAAGACCATTTGACAATTCTTGATTATTTTTTTAACTTTAATGTGACTATATTGCTCTGGGCCTTTAAACTAAGAAGAATACAGGGATTTCATTAATCTGACTTCAAAATGAAGTAAAGTATTAATGAATGAACGATTTACTTGTCTGTCCTATTGTAAATTTCACTCAGTACCATTTACTTCTTGTAAAAGTTTCACACTTTTATTAGAAGAGTTGTTGTTGTTGTTTTTTTCCAGCAGGGCAGTCATCTATAAAATGATAAACTTGGTAAATACTGAGTCTTTGGAATATCAAGCTGAAAAGCTTGTCAGAAGAATCAGGACTTCCAGCTCTCAAACTGTTCCAGTTCACTGACTGAATCCATGGAGTAAGAACAATTTGAACATAGGTCAGAGTACCGCTGTCGTTATTTTTATAGCAAGTTTCACCAGTGTACTCACTCAATAGTGATAGCTAGAGACTGGCAGAACAGGTTTGACATAGAGCAGGTACATACAAAAGTAACTATTTGTCCAATATCTGATCTATCTGGAGATACTCATTTTTTCTATAGTTACATTAGCAGTAGAATAATTTGTATGGCGTGATCTAGTGATTTTGCAAGAAAACTTAGGCTACCTACCTAAATAAATGTATGGTATGAAATTAAGGCTATGCCACAAGTGGAAGAAATAAACTAAGAAATATATTTCACAAAAATGAAAACAAAACAACAGATTATCTTTTTTGGGTGTTTCTTACATTTATATCAGTAACTTTTCCATAGGAAGGAAAATATTAACACTTACTTAACAGGAGATAAGAAGGAAATAGGAATCTATACTGTAGCCTTTTTAACATAAAATAATCAGACTTCCCCCGGGACTGTACAAAAAGCAAGAAACAGCTATCCTACTGTATCTCCCTCTTACACACACTGTACTGCACATCTATCTCTGTCTAGACATTTATACCAGGTTCATCACAGTAGTATCTGATTGTCTGCATGTCAGCTTACAACAGACAGACTTAGTCTGCACATCTTAGTTCCCCTTTCTTGACTATCTTATCTTCTACTTCACCTGCCTCACAGAAAGTCTTCGTTAACAAGCCAGTTATTTTCTGGCTACTTCGTGGTCTATCATGCAGAATGGACAAAGGGGACGCAGCTGAGCAAATGCAGTTGAGGTTAAAAAATTGACTCCAAAGCTTTGTCTCAATTCATTTGATTCTGTCTGGTCTCTTTCACCTTAGGGATGGAGGACTCAGTGGATGTAGGTGAGTGGCTAAAGACACCAGCAGATTTGTTTTCTCCTGTTTTGCTAGCTGATGTTTGTGCAAAGACAGGCTCCTCTGACAGCTACAGGAATGTGGCTGTGGCTACTGCTTTAAATGGCATGATGAAAGTGTGTTAGTGGTTAATTATTTAACAGATTTTCATCTCTCACTAAGACCAGATGTAGTGCTCAATGACTACCAAGCTGGAACAGCCAAGGCCAGTGGTGCAGGGAAGGCAGGCTGAGCTGTGGAGGATGGCCAAACAGCACAATAATGACAGGGCTACCCCAGGCTCTTTTTATTGGCAGTCTTCCTCCTACTGTTCCTTTCCTCATGCCGAACCACTGGAGCTAATCAAATAGCCCACCACCAGCCAGCTTTACTTCTCCACCCCCTTCCTAGACTATTTCCTATCCTGCTCAACAAACAAATGTAACTGCAATTTAGTCATTTCACATGAGTCAACAAAAGCATCTGCTGGATTTTGAGGAGTGATTCAGAGCAGGTGTGGTGGTCATACTCTCAGATCCAGCTTTCTCCTCTCTTCCATGACGCAATTCCTTTGTGGTTAACTCTTTAAGCTAATACTCTAGTGGAGGCACTAGGTCACCTTCCCTCTTTATTTGTTCTGGTCTGATATCTCTCCACCTTGAACCACTATTTAATTTTACAAGTATATGCCTGCTTAATCATCCCCCCCTTTGAGTTCTGATCCTCTCTCGTCTGCCAGCCTAATTAGGCAAACAAGGAAGAAAAGGGAACTGCCATTAGCCCCCTCAAGGAAAGGTCATTAATGGAATAAGTAAGGCAACTTTTTGGCAGCTAAAATACTTCCCCAAAACAGGAAATAATGCAATTTAAACATAGTAAGAATCATGGGAAATTCATACTAAAGAAGCTTATGCATACTGATCAATAATTACATTGAAAATAGCTTCCTAAATATACCCAGAAATGAACATATTTATAGTTATTCTAAACCTGTAGAACTAATAGTTGGAGGTATAAATGCAGACCGAACAAAGTGAACTGTCAAAGGCCAAATGAAGAGTGAAGGAAGAAAGGGTGATGAGACTCAATTAGTGAAATCCAGTGTAACCTTTTTACCTCCCTAAGTCCTTACTTAAAAGGAAAACCGGGACCCCTCAATCAAGGAAAAAAGTGATCCAATAAGTAACAAAAACAACAAGGACTATAGAAGAGAATCTGGCATCATATGTAACCTGATGGAATATGAAATACAAAATGCTTTGAAACTGTTGTTTGCCAACTAAGATGAAAAAGAGAGAGATCAAAAGCTGTGTGTGTGAATGTCCATATCTATCCCATAGAAAAGTAAGTCTGGAAGGGACTTTGAGAGGTCATCTGGTCCAACCTCCTGCACTGAGACAGGACCAAGTAAATGTAGACCATACTGGCAGGTGTTTGTCCCACCTGTCCTTAAAAACCTCCAGTGATGGGGATTCCACAACCTCCCTTGGAAGTCTATTCCCATGCTTAACTATGCTAATAGTTAGAAAGTGTTTCCTAATATCTAACCTAAATTTGCCATGCTTCAGAGTAAGCCAAATACTTCTTGTCCTACCTTCAGTGAACATGGAGAACAATTGATCACTGTCAACTTTATAACAGCCATTAACATATCTGGAGACTGTTATAAGGTCTACCTTTAGGGTTCCCCCCCCCGCAAGACTAAACATGCCCAGTTTTGTAACCATTCCTCATAGGTCATGTTTTCTAAACCTATTATCTTTTGTTGTTGCTCTCCTCTGAACTCTCTCCAATTTCTGCACATCTTTCTTAAAACGTGGCACCCAGAACTGGACAAAGTAGTCCAGCTGAGGTCCTCACCAGTGTCAAGTGGAATGGGACAATTGTCTCTCGTGTCTTACATATGATATTCCTGTTGTTACAGCCCAGAAGGATGATAGCCCTTTTTGCAACTGCATCACATTGTTGACTCAAATTCAATTTGTGATCCACTATAACCCCCAGATCCTTTTCAGTTGGGAGTAAAGAGGGTCCTGAGTTTTCACCCTGACTCTTCCACTGACTTGTTGTGTGGCCTTCTGTTTGTGTTGTGTATCCACAACTGTAAACTATGGATAATAACACTTACCCACCTAACTGGCAGAAGAAGGCAAGGATCAGTTAGTGAGTCTATTTAGTGCTTTGCATATGTAAACTATTATATAAATGTAAAGTATTATTAAAGGAGACTTATTTTGGAAAAAAAAAGTGAGCATCTGGAAACAAAAGTTGTGATGTCACATATAGTACAGATTTTGTGAGAGTGAAAGCTATAGCAATTCAAGAAACTTTTAAATTCCAAGATTACACAGTATAAGTTTACTTTAAAATTGTCACTTCTAGTGCCAAATTGTGCATTCCTGACTCAGGAAGAAAACCTATTGACTTAGGACTCCAGATTTCCCCTAAAACAGCATGCATGTATTCCTGTAAAAAAGTACAGAGGCCTTCTGTTTTAAAACCAGTACACTACAGATGGGCCTGAGCTGTAAAGTTTTGGATCCATATTTTCTTAAAGTGCAGGAGCGTGTGTGCGTGTGTGTGTGTGTGTGTGTGTGTGTGAGAGAGAGAGAGAGAGAGAGAGAGAGAGAGAGAGAGAGAAATTTCAGGGTTTAGATTCATTGTGGTGTGGAATTTAAATCTGGATCTGAACTTTTAGAAAGTTTGGGGTTGTCTGAGGCTTTGTTTTGGACCCATTTCTACTGAAAACAGCGCTTCAGAATTAGAATGGCACATGCCATACAGTAACTTCATGCCAATGGTCTGAATATGGGAGCAGGATTTTAGCCAGTCATACTGAAGAAAATATATTCCCATCAAAAACAGGACTGAAATAGTTGATTGCCAAACCAATTTCACTAAGGTTGCACAGAGACAAATAAAACAGAATTTGGCCCGACGCGCCCAGGTGCATTGGCCACACTGGCCATTCATAATGCATTTCCAAATACAACTTTATTGGAAAATCTAAAATTAATAGTATGGAATTTTTAAACTCTAAAGTAAGATCATCTATAAATAGCTTCAGTCATCACTGAACGTTTTAATGTAGTAGTTGTAGTTTTTTACTTTTTCTTGAAGAACAGTAAGGAATAATGTCAGTAGCAAGTGAATCTATTCACACTACATGGTTTCTGTAGTTTTCAAACACTTTGGCTTGGCATTGGCGTCATCCATTTATTTTATATGCTCCGTGTGATGAACATTATCCACAAACAACTGCATAACAGAGATGAAATAAGAAATTTTCTCCAAAAAATATAATGGACCAAATTCAGTTGAAATTGAAGTTGATGGAGTTGCACCTGCTTATACCAGGAATAAATTTAGCCCATTGTATGTAAAGGAAAAATGTGGAACATCACGCCACACATTGACATAGTTTTGAACCATGATATCCATTTAAATGTTTCGAGAACTTGTTTTTCATAGGGTAATCTGATTTGAATACTTGGAGACCTGACCATTTTTGGATTATAGTCTGAGACACTATATACATGCACAGCATTATCAGTATTTTATTACTACTATGTTTAAATCCCCACTGCAAAGCAAATTTGTTATTTGTTTTCAAATAAGATTTATTTCCCATATATAACCAGTTTTTATTTCATGGATAAATATACTGAAGGTGCTTAAAGGTACACTGTTTGCACAGCAAGGGGAGAAATAACATTATAGAAAAGCATTTGAAATTGTTAAACCTTTCTATTGCTTAGGAAAGTTGTTTGCTGCAAGCCTGTCTAAGAAAACTAATCTTATTGTACAAAAGGATATGCCTTTTACATTTACATTTCTCTAAGCATCTCAAGGTTATTTAGTCAAGAGGAAGCAAACACTTTCATCCTTTTAATGATTCCTTCATATTTTCACAGAAGGTTATTATACTGATCATAGGCAATGCATCACCAGGTTCTTAAGTTGTAAAATTAATGAGTGATATTTGTTTGTCATAGTCTGTGAGGGCATACTGTGGTTTCTTATACAGGATTACCTTTGCTGGAAGTCCAGCACACACAGGAGGATTAATGAACTCCTTGCTACTAGTCAAAATGATGTCCTACTGATACCATCTGGATGTCTGTTGGAATCAACTTGAGTCCTGCTGATGGGAGCTGGAGTTCAGTTGGCAATTTGCATCCTATACAGGAGTCTTAAAAATGGTGATTAATCAGCAGGATGGGTTGACTGGTTGGGTTTTTATTCCTCAGCTTTGTTAGGTCAGAGACTAAGATAATAAAGACAGAAAACTTGGATAATAAATGCTTTAAAAACTCATCAAAATGAAAATAGCCTTTTAAAACTTTTCTATTTCACCTAATAAACAGTGGCCCTGACAATCTACTTCCTTGTTCTGCATAGATTGCAGTCCTATATAATTTCATCAATTTAAATCCACAGGCAGAGGGTCATTCATGCAATCATTTGGTCTTTTGTTTCCTAGGTAACAGCCTTGTCAAGAGATGAAATATGGCCACCCACTTTCTTATCCTCTATTATTTGTTCTCAGGCTAATCCATATAATTCATTAGTTTCTTTCTCTTTTTTTCCTCATTTTTTCCTCCTCTCTCACTCAGTCATTTGGTTTAGGTGACAGTTGAACAGGACATTTATTTAGTGTTTCATTTGTACTGAAAATAGAACAATTATTTAGATAAGAACTTTTAAAGACTCTACATATGAAAGTACTGAAGAGTTCACATGATCTACAGGTTGAGCCTCTACTTGAATCTTATTTGTGACAGAAGGGAACAATCCATCTTTTTGGAGTTTACCAGCCATGCAGTTGACTAATTTGAGGAAAACTAAGAAAATCTGTACATAATCAAAAGTTTGTTGATTGGTAGAATTTTTGCCATAGTTGAGGTTGAATTAGCAATTTCAGTAAAAGGAATTACTGCCTCTGGCATCCACCAGGTGCCTTGATGCATTAGAAGAAGACAAGATCCTCCCATACCATAGAAATATCTATCTATAAATAAATGTGTAACCCACTCTGCGGTCCCTCTCTGTGCCTGATGCAGAGTATATGTGTGTATTACGGTCCCAGCCAGAGAGCTGTTGGGTTTTTAGTTCAACCTGTTCAGACTTTTAGGTCTGTGGATCCCCATGTCAATCCCAAGTGTGTTGGCCATCACAATGCACCTAGCTAATTGAGCAATGATAAAGTGCCCAGATAGGGAATGAAGCTTTGATCAACCTTGAAGCATGACAGTTGATTACCCCAGTATTATCATGCATTGCTATAAATGTTACTGGTCATGACATCGTCCTGCCACAGTATTTGACTCTGATCAACCCAGCAACAAACTCCCTAGTTTGGACTTGATTCAATACTGCATTAGTCACATTTTAGGCCAACACAACTCCATGGAAATCAGTACCATTACATTGGCATAAAGAGGGTGTAACACAATAGTAAATCAACCCTTTGATTTTCTGTTTGTAAAAGTAATTTCTCTCTTGTTTGTTCTACGTTTACTGACCATTAATTTCAAACTTAAGCATGGTAATCATAATTACGAATAGCCAATTTTTTGTTGTCACATTTTCTTAGGGAGAGTGAGTCAGCTGGAATTACATTCAGCCCTAGATTGGAGAAATCTACAGAAGATAGACTTTTTGTTGTTGATGTTGTTAAACCAGGCTAATTGTATAATTACACCATACATTGAAATGACTATTTTGACCAACCAAACAAAAAAGGGTTCTATTCTTTATTAAAATTTTGATTTGAAAAATGTAGAGTCAATGAATTAGTAATCGCTAAGAATGAAAATGTACCCTATCAAGAATACTAGAACATTCTGTTTTAAGAATCCTTCTCTCTTCTCCCCGCCTTCACTTCAGGAGAAATGGACAAGAACACAGTTACAAACACAAGTTTGATTTATCCGACTGGTATAGGGAGGATGTAATTTGACTGCAACTGCACCAACAGAGGCTTTTGTTCCTAAGGGAAAATTCAACCTGGGAGACAGGTGACGTTTCTAGAACCAGGGGTTCAATTAAAGGAGGGCAGCTCTGAAGCTCTGGCAGTGGAAGTTGCCCACAGTATGCACTGAATCACTCATCCTATGCCCCTGATTCCACTAGAGGTAGCATGGTCTGTTTCTGAGTCTCTTTCTGGTAGAGGTTCTCTAGTGGTGGGAAGATTTTAACATTTTTTAGCATCTCCAGTACTATTTCCACCACAGAGGTATACTTTGGGTTACACCAGTTTTTTTCCTGGCCTCACAGCGGACTGAATATAGCCCTACAGGTTTAATTACCCACTTTAAAGTTACAAGGCAACTGTAGAAATAAGAGATTGGCTACATGACTGGGATACACTAAGTTCTTCTAGACTTTCTCTGCTTAAACAAAAAGGTGATATGCCTCCCACATCCCCATGGTGATGCAGATAAATAACTGAAATGGGAAAAAAACAAACAAAAACATTGTTCCCTATTTTGTATCCATTCCCTCAGCAAAACAATTCTCTAGTATTACATCTTCACAGGGTATTCTTTATTACCTAGTTTATTTTTTATTTTACTAAGTTTCTATAAAAAAAATGAAATCTCAACTCTGCAAATGATTCTTCATAGAGATATCAGAGCAACCTTAGAATAACTCTCTTTTTAAAAAATTCTTATTTAAATAGTTTAATGGTTAGAGTTTTAAAGGTTGTGTTTCACTCTCAGGTAATTCATTTGGATATTAACCCCATGGTGATAGTAGGCCAGAGTTCCAAATGCTAAATTCATTAGCACATACCACTAAGGCAAATAGAGTTCCTTAAGCAAGATGAAACATCTTGATTTCTTATTGGTTTTATCTTTTCCATGGGACGGTTAAGTACTTGAAGGCTCATGCAGAGCAACAGTCAGGTGCAGATCTAGATAATTTGCTCTTTAAAACATCTGACCTAAAATACTCCAGATGTAGCAAAAGGAGCAAAATATTCCACTTGTTTTCCCACAAATCATAACCCCTTTACTTAAGATGCTAGTGGGGATGGAAATCATCAATTTTGACCTAACCATGATCTCTTCCCACCTGTCTCCCTCCCCTCCCCAAAATCTATCTACAAGGCTTGTTGATGGTAGATGGGGTGTGTATGGATGGAGAGGCCTTGATAAATTAGGTAAGGTTCCCAACTTGTCACTCTGTACTGAACTCTGACCCTTTGGAGGTTCCAACGTTGTTAGTTGCAGTCTTCCAATGCTGAGGCTGGCTTACTAAGTGTTCTTATGTGTGGGGAAGGCTGATTTGCTGAGTGATCTTTGTAGCCATGCTATAGAGAGACTAGTTCACTAAGCACTTCAGAAGTAAAAGACTTAACTTGTGCTTTTATATGTATGGGGGGAAATGGATGTTCTTACACTTAGTTCTTCTGTGGGAATGGTGAGGTTTGCAATGTTTTTAGCTTACTGCCTTTGTAACCATAAATATTGAGCAAAAGTAATTTAAAGGAGAAAAGTAGAGCACTGATTCAGTTTGGGAGTTGATTCTCTTTTAAAAATACTACTATTGTGCAAATAATAAATATCTCACTGTTACCTTGTGCCCCCTATAAGTTGTATCCACATGTAGTGTCTCATTTGATAAGTAGTTTGGAAGCAGTTTGGGATATAGACTCTCTTTCCATCCTGTGTATAGTGCCTAGCACAACTGGGCTTTGATTTCTAATGGGGGTTTCTAGGCACGACCACAATACAAATAACAAATAGCATCACTACTATTGGGCCAGAGACTGACCTTGGTTCAGCGTAGAGACATCTGGAGCACCACATACTGGTCAGGATCTGTGCCTGCATAGAGCTAGTATATTCAGAGGGCCTACATCCCTCAGAAATAGTCATGGAGTAGCCAGTCCTACAGCTATCCTGCCTGAATCCCCTACCTATGTGTTAGCATCACACACTTTGCTCTTCAGTGCTGTGCATGGCAGTGGAAGTGTTCAGGAGAGGTATTGTGGTTGTGGCGAGATCCTCCCACAACATGTTAGTGTGTGGTGGGGTCAAAATTTCCTAGCTGAGAGAGTGGGAGATAGTGAAAAGGACAACTAGAGCATACTGACTTACTCTTAAATGAACCTGACAGCTATGGATAATGGGTCCCATTAGGCCAAAGATCTCCTCTACCATGTCTGTTAGGGAGCAGGGGGAAGTTCCCTTCTTTCACCCCCAGAGGAAAGCTCGGGCTACACACCATTGGTACCTGTCTCCTGGGGCTGCTCCAGCTCCAAAGCTGTAGTACCTCCACAGGGTCATGTCTGTCACGTGTAGTCCAGGGATGTAGAGACCTTAGTCCCTGCCTTTTCTGTAACCCCGTGGTATTTAACTGTGAAGCTCTTCAGTGCTACCTTCCCAGCATTCCCAGACATATGCCTGCTTGGGGTCAGATGGGTGCTGAGCCTCTCCGTGTGGAAGAGAGGATCATGCAGATACCTTCAGAATCTGGAATAGTAATATCTGAGGAAGCTTGGACAATGCACAGTATTCTGACCCAGATATTTAGAATTGTGCTTACATAATTTCCAAAACCTAGGTACACATTCCTATGAACCATGAATTCAAACCCCAACTCACTTCACCTCTCAATGTCAGTTTTTACATAGCCAAACAATAGTTGTGTCTTGCTGATCCTTAATTCATAACAAATTCTCCATACAGGTAGTTGGGTTCCTGTGATTGTAAAATTATAAATGATGCATGTAGTCTGTGACTGAAATTCACTTTACTGTCTGAAACATCAGCTGTGGGGAAGGCCATCTTCACCCTGAACTGGTCAGGTTCAGTAACACTTTGGCTACATCAGCCAATCAGTGCTATGTTATGTTGTGGCATCACTCTCTCTGCTTGTTGAGGTGTATTGTGCGTGCATTTATTCCTGGAGCTGTCTGAACATTCGTGTTTGGAGGTATACTAACATTTCAGAGGAGATTTGATTTTTAAAAACAATCAAAAATTATTACAAACAAGCTTTTCACATAAAACATTGTTAAACTAATAGAACAAAAGAATCTGCCTAATGGTTCATGAAAGTGTCATCAACAAAGAACTGCAGGCAATTAGCATCCTGGCATTCTAATAGTTTCCTATTACAGTTCAAATTTTACATGTATTTGCCTTCTTAATTATGGTTAGAGAACTGAGGGTATTGCCTCACAAAGACAATTAATGTTATGACAACTAATGACACTGACATAGGGTTTTTTGTCAGACAGAGAAAGGTAGACTGTACAAACTGAAATGCACTGAATCCCCTTCCCCTTAGCATAATACTGGCAAATGAAGAAAAAAATAAAAAATATGGAAGTGTGTGGTTAAGAACATATATATTTGATATTTATCTAAATATATTGCAAATACAGGATCAAGTGCTGCCACTGCAGGTAAATACACACACCATTTATGCACTGGTGACCACACGTCTGGCCTGAAAAACATCCTGCCTTCATAAGGCCAACATAACATGCACTCTGGACACTATTTAGTGCTCTCTTGCAGAAGGTTAATGTGCAATATTGAACTGCTGGCACATAGCTTTTGGTCCTGATGGGAACACGATTGCTTGCTACCTTGTGGGCTAAGGATTCCCAGTTCCTAGTTAATGAGTCACCCTTTCTGCACCATGCATGTGCATGTAGATGTCAGTGCACTCTGGGGGCCAATCGAAAGCCCACTGAAGTCAATGGAATGATTTCCATTGACTTCAATAGGGTTTTGATCAGAGCCCATGGCAACATTCTGTCTGGATTCTTCCCTGCTACCGCTGAAGATCCCAGTGTCTGCACATTTTCTCATGCTGGGACCTGTGAACAGGATTTGGGGTATATTGTACAAGGAATTTAAGAGTCCACCTACCAGTAACTATGGAGACTTTTTGGAAATCCCTTAAAAGATGCATTTAGAAGAAAGGTCTTCACTACAGAGTTCTCTTTGATAAATGCAACCCTCCCCGCCCCCAACCCCCTTTCCCTCAACAGGATAGTTGAATGCCCATAAATTGCCAACTCCATAATGTCTGTTCTTTATCTCCATAACAAAAGTGCAGTGTTTGGCTGCTGAAAAAAAGCTTTATAGCGAAGTTACCCCATACTGTCTGTCTTCAAATCCCTTTAGGCAAAAGTATAATAACATCACAATCAAACCCAGAATGTTTGAAACAGCTGTATGGATCCTTGGTACTATTGAGATTTAGAAATGCATTAGGTTGCATGAATGATGTGATTTGTGTATTGTAATAGACTAATGCATCCTTGTCTGTTTTAGCATTACAATTCTTTTAGAATAAAATAACTAAATTAAAGGAACTCACCTATTTCATGGACATCCCCTGCTCTTATGTCAATTCTATATGTTTTATTCCATAATCTGTCTGCCACATAATGTTATTATTTTCTGCATTATCTGTGCATTTTTTTTTCTTTATAGTGTGGTGAATCTTCCTAGTCCTGAATACTCCATGTAATCTAGGGAATATTTCATGAAATTGACTTCCATATTAAAGCACAGAAATTCCGTATAGTAGATGGAAGGTACATTTCAAATACTGAAATATTTACAATAGAGAATATTGAGGGAATATTGAAAATATTGAGGTAAACTTACTTAGGGTCCCACTGATTTCAGTGGGGGAGTGTTGCTTAAAATTGATGGTACAGTATGACCCAGACTTGCTACAGATCTAATTTGCCAGTTGCTAGGGATGACCCTTCTAGTCTCTGCTCCACTCTGATTTCAGGGATAAACAGGCTGTCATGTAGTGTAGATAATTTTAAAAAAATGGAGGAGGGCAGGTAAAGGAAAATGCTAGATGGAAATAAAGGGGGTAAATGGAGCTGCTCAGGATAGGCAGGCTGTGCCCGTTCTATCCAGCCTGCCCTCTCCCCATCTGGAAAATAATAAAGCTTGAAAGTAAAAGAAAACAAATGGAATTGTACTTGGTGTTTGCTGGAGCAGGAGGTGTTTCAGAGCTCCCTTCCCAGTCAGGCTGGATGCAAAAGGAGGAAATACACTCTCAGTAGTCAGGACTCATGGAGGTGAAAAGTAAATTATGTCACTGCTTCCTGTGCCAAGTAGTCTCCCTTCTAGCCAAGATTTCTTGACTCTCCTCACAGCGACTGAGGCTGCATTATCTTCCTGGGAGAAGGAAGTAGGGACTGGAATGGAGTTCATTTAGTTAAGAAAGCTTATCTTGTGGGTGGAGCTTGTAGGCTTGGGGGGGCTTTTTCTCCCTGTCCGTATTGTTTTGGTTGGGAAAGCATTCTGATGGGACCTGACTGTGCTGACAGTGTGCATTTTTGAATGTCCCTTTAAGTTTCTCTGCATCTAACTATTAAATGGGAGGAACCTTCCCCTCTGCCCACGTACCTAAGGAGGCGCTGCATGTGCACATTGCCTTTATAATGTTGTCCTTGGACATGAGGATGGTTGATGGACTTTGTCCTTGGGCAGCAGAATGGCATTTCAGTAGCTTCCTCTGACAAGGCTGCATCTTAAGAATCCATATAGGACCTTTACAGCCTGAAGTGCAGTCTTTGTAGCTCTCTCTAGGCTTGGCACTGCAGGATTGGGCCCTAAATGTTCCTGATGAAAACTTATTTGGCCCAAATCCTATTGTCAGTTTGGGGTTATTAACTTGGATTATGAACCATTATTTATTTTCCTGTGAGTACTTTGGAAAACTACTGGGTTACAGTGGGTTGGGCCTTTATTCTCCTGTTATTGCTAGTGTTCAGCTAAAGTCAATTATCTCTGTTCTGGTTCGGGCACACTTCCTCCTTTTGTTCCTGTTTCATGGTGAAGATGCTCATTCCATTGTATAAAAATTGAATCACAGTATTTTTATTTCCCACTAAGAAAAAACATTTTATCGTGCATTAACACCTCAGATTACATGCCTTTCATCTCTTTATTCATAACTTTTTAATGACAGTTATTTGGAGCTTTCAAACCAGTTATTTCATCTTTTTGCATCCAGTCTTTGCCTCTTGTGAGGGCTATACTGGTTCTTTTGTGTAATGATAAGCATTAATGCCTCCACAGGCTTTTCCAGTAGAGTAACTTAATCATCTTTCAAAAAATGTTAAATTCTAAAGTTCAAATAACTTCTCTTGTGAACAATAGCCTCCCTAGATGAACAATGGAATTAGTCACTGTGCCTGACCTATGATGATGTCACTGAATTATAAAAATGGTTACTTAAAAAATAACTCTCCTTATGGCTACATTTTCAAAAAGACAAATGGGAAAGAAGAGGCCAAAATCTGAATATGCATTGTTTGACTAGTACTTTTTTTGGTACATTCTCTTAATTAAAAATTGAACTAAAAAAGTGTAAACCACTTAGAATATAATATTAATGCACACAAACCACTCACACAGCATATCTGGTATATAATCTCAAAAGCATTAAACTATATAACCATACCCTACTCTTCTCCTTGCATAGGTGGAGGAGAATATCCACTACATCAACTATTGGACACCACAGCCTTAACTCTGCTCCTTTAACTCTCCCTTCTGCATACACTCTTTTACTAATCTCCTCCATGATTAGTTGTGGACATTTGGTGTGTGGTGAGTGAGGATAAGACCGTCTGGTAAATTGGGTTGGCTGGAGTTAAGGCTATGTTGCTTGTTGTGTGGGTCTGCATTGTTACTGAGCTCTGAGTTCTGCTACCTCTTTGCTATCCCTCTCTCTGAAGCTGATACAAAACTCATTTCAGTCAGTGGAAAGACTCCCATGGTCTCAGTGGTTTTGGCTAATCTCAGGAACACAAGGCTCAATCCAAAGGGACTGCAGGAATGATGTTGCCTCTGATTGAAGAGGCCTTCCCCCAAACCTGTCTGCAAAGTGAAAATGAGCGTGGCCCACTCATCATGGACATGCTGCTGTGGGTGCAAATTGAAATGTGGTGAATTTGTATGAGTCATCAGATGATCTTGCTCAAAATTTCCTCGGTGGATGTGTTTATTCAGGCATGTCTCCACCACACCCTACCTGCCAGATAATGGTTTGTGGAGGCATAACACTTGTACCTTGTCAAAGTTTGACTCAGACTCACAATTTATCAGACCACTCTGTTTTATTAGCAAAGCTGCTCTGCTAATACATTTAGAAGTGAGCCCCCCGAGTGGGGCTTGTGTCTCTTAATTTATACAGTTTTTTGGAGAACAAGTTACAGAGAAGTTACAGACAAAAGAAGAAAAAGATTTTAGTCACCACCCTTCGAGATCCCTGAGACCAGTCACATATCTTCAATTACCTGCCACCCTTAACAATCTCCTTTAACAGCTTCCAGTTAACTTAACTAATTGCCCTTCACACCTTCCATTCTGATGCCTGCTTCTTAGACGTGCTGGCTCTATCTTAATTGCTTCTCCATTCAAAAGCTAACTGTCCCTACGTGTGTTCCCTCAGATACTTTGTAACATGTTTTGGCATGCCCTCTCATATACAATGTATCCAGCATGTCCCCTTATACAACGTTATACTTATACAATGTTATACTTCCACAACCTCCTGAACATTTCCCTGTGAAGAGGCTCAGTGAATGTAAATACCATCATTCCTCTTACTGCAAACGTTTTGAAATGATGGCTTTTAAACTTGAAATGTCACTATTGAAACAACAGACCTATCTAGAGTGTAGTTGTTCCTTAATTTTATATTGGGCTTGTAGGTAATTATTTTTCTCTAACAAAAAGATGTAAATAGTTTTAAAAAAAATTCTATTAACTACTTATTTTTTTTAATTGTGTTTTAAATACTGGATCAATTTTAGTCCATTAAATGATTAATATTCTCATCACTATTTGTTTTACATAGATTGTGAGAGACCAAAATGTAATTTGGCAGTAAAATCTTATGCTGCACTTCCGTAGTCTCAAAGTACTAATATACAATCTTACATAACTTTACCTTTTGATTTATTTTTATTTACTCTGAAAACAACCATATTAGTTCAGACTAGGGAGGAAAATAACTGCTTTGAATAAAATATGAACCAACCCAGACTTGCAACCAATCCAAGCTTTTTTAAAAAAAGGTTGGGAAAGGTTTTATAACATGCTATGTTTCTGTGTCCCTCTGTTCTTTCTGAATTTGGTTAAGGCTTTTGTCAGCTCTCATGAGTAGATAAATCTCTCAATATTTTCTGCTTTATTTGACGTCCTAGATCTTAGCATCAAGTAATCACATGAGAATCTTTTTTCATTTAATAATAATAATAATTAATAATTAGTAATAATTTAATAATTGTTTCTAGTCCTGAAGGTTATAGAGAAAAGTTTGAAAACATGAACCCTAATGACTTTAAAAAGAGAAGGCAAATAAAATGACCCAATAATGTATTATTTTTTAAAATCTCATGCCTTAGGTCAATCTTGATTTTTGGGGGGGGGGGTGGGGGAGAGAGTCATGATTTTTGAATGTTTGGGGATAGCAATGTTGTGTACTTTATGTCTAAGCCAGCACATTAGCTGTCCCATTGACTTCAATGAGACCTACATTTGGGTAAGCTAAATTAATAACAAAAAATCAGGGAGATAGAATATCATTCAAGTCTGTTAGTGCCAGTATTATTTCTTAATGCACCACACACATACGTGTCTGTGTCTGTGTGTGTAATCACTTATAGATATTACTCTCTAATTTCATATGAAATAAATGCACAAACAGAATCTAGAGAAAAAAAACAAAAGCTTTAGATTTCCCAGTAGGCCAGTCCAAGAGTCAAAAAGTAGCAGACCTAGTAGTAACAACAAATGCTGATAAATGTTGGAAGGGATATTAAATTTTGGGCTTCAGGATTTACGCCAATCTCTTACCACTAGTGAGAAGGATGAGATTTATGGAGGTGAGGGGTGGAGGAGGGTCAGATTGTTCTACATCTGCCTACTGCAGGGATCTTACACCTTCCCCTAAAGTACACTATCAAGACAGGATAGTGGACTAGACTCAGCTTGGGTTTGATGCAGTGTGGCAATTCCAGACTCTATCCAGTGTTTGCCTGTGTATAAAATCCAATAGTGAGGCAATCACACTTCAAAAACAAAAAAGTAGATACTCCACATTCTCCTTGCACTATCAGATTCACATCATATACTCACAATCTCAATTGACAGTGGATATCCAATCTTGTAATAAATATCCAATCTCAAAAGATTGTCCTTTAAGATAAGTGTTCTCTATCCAGTTTTTACATTAATAGTGGGTATCTCATCCAACACTGGCAGCTGGTAGATGGAATATGCTGAGGGAAAAAAAAAGGTAATTTGAGAGAATTCTCAAAGGGTTTGCAAACCCAAATACTCCATTGACAGCATATCTAGAAGGTACTGTGCAATATGCACACTTATCTTTTAAGAACCTTTCTGACACCTTCTCAGATAACAGATTGTTAGAAGACTTAGTTAGGGAAGAGAGTTATTAACATTTATTATCAAACACTGGGTGTGATGAAATACTGATTGGATTTCCTTTGTACATGAATATTTTAATTCGTGGAACTCTGATCCAAAAAAGAATCTAAAAGACCCTCACAGTATTTTTTTCAATATAATTACAAAGATTCACAGTTTTAAAAAACAATTGATATCTACAGCTTTATTTCTTTCCATGAACACACAATATTTATGCAGATACTGGCCCTGATGCTACATTGTGATGTGTATTGTCTGATCTCTGCACCTACCTGGAATGCCACTGTCTTTGATTGGGCTCTGTGTGGGTGCAGGCATCTATGCAGATCTCACAGCCTATATTTATTCTTTATACAGAGTCCCATACATGCTGCAATTCTGTGGACATACAATTTGCCACAGGATTCATCCTTTGGCACAGAATTGTGTTTCTGAATCAAAGTATTCATTTTAAAATGCCAGGTATATAAATTTATACATCAATGCCATCCTGAGCCTACAAAAAGCTTGAGATCGTACCTATGAACAGTGTGACCTGTTCCTGTCCATCTCAATGAATTGTTGACTCTGGACAACCAGAGAAAATTCAAGTCAGGGACTCTCCGGATGAGACATTATCCGTTCTCCAGTCCCAGAAGTGCACACCTAAGGCCTGGTAAGCGTAACATCCTAGCTGCTGCAAAGGTACATAAGGAGCTGAACAGTCTTTGGCTCAAAACTGTTGCTCTAGTGCTGCAAACGTACGCATGCATAATTTTACTAATGAAATTTGAATTCAGTGTGATACACTGATTTCAGTAAGTGTCTGCAGGATCAGCACCTATCTAGGGAAACATACCCAAAGAGAACGATGTAATGAATTTTATAGGCAGGGTCAGACATTACCAAGTTAAAAAAAAAAACTATTGATCATAGTATGAGTTGGTCTTATAACACTGGCAGCTTAGAGTGGCTTTCCAGCTATCCAGATGCGCAACAGTTAAAATTATGTGGAAAAAGTAAGGTATCTGAAGCCAGGTATTGGGAAAGACCAGATGCCTGCTGACTAGATATGGGGGATGGCTTGAGAGCTATATGCCAAGTGGGTGGATTAAAGGAGGTCAGGAGCCTGGAGAAGAGCACATAGGTCTTGGGAAGGGCAAAACAACTCTTCTTTGTAAGTAAAGCCTGAGACTTTGCTTGAAAAAAAAGCCTGAGATTTGCTTTCATAGGGACGGGATCTGCCACCATCACTCATACTGAAAAGAATCTTAACTCCTACTTTCAGAGTAAGGTACTAGCCGCCGTGAATAAGAGTGGCATAATCTGTCTCAGAGGATGCAATTTCTTCAAGGGGACGGCTTCCTCAACAAGCCTTGCTTGTGCTTTGTAGGGCTGCCCAGAAAGAATATCTAAATGAAGTGCACTACAGTGGCCTTTCTTGGTGGCCATGACAGCTCAAATGTCACAGGATATCACATGCATGTTAAATGAGTCCAAGCAGTCTAATTAAAATAATAGGGATGCTAGGCTTTTGAGATAAAAGCTATGCTCTGTCAATTTACAGTGCAGCATGTCATCATTTGGCTCCATATTTCTATGTAGTTACATGTGTAGACAGCTAGTAAGGTTATTACTGCAATAGGAGTGAAGGAATCTGTAAGGAAGGAAATGTGGAAAGGAAGGCTTCTGTAGTTTTATGTAGGAAAAAAACAGCTGCTGCTAGATTTATTTATTTGTATTAATTTCTGTTTTGCTTCAAGTTACATACCACTGAAAACACAAGTCTGGCTGCAGGGAATGGGTGCAGGGGAGGGAGGGAACCTACTCTTGTAAACAAAATGAACTGTCTCACTAGAAAGGCTGATTTATTCTCCAAATGAATGGACATCCTTTGAAAATATACCTGAATGCCTGAGCTAAAGTGATAAGAATGTTCTAACTGCATTAGCCAGTCTTTTAGATTTTTATTATTTTCCAGACCTGTCACTTGAATAGTGCTTTTAATTTTTCTTTCTAGCACATCATTTTTCATTCAAGCCAAATAGGTTGGTTAGTGGTAAGGGCACCAAGAACAACCTGATCTAGCTGATTGAAACTAATGTGTAAATGCAATATTTTCTTTCTAATGTTCTTTTGAAACTAATGTATCAGCTTTATTGTTGTCTATTTCACTAAGTCACATGGTACATTTTAATGCTTCCATTCTCACTTTGTGGTTCCCACTCACTTGATGCCTCTTAAAATACAATGGAGAGTAAAATAAGTCAATAAACACATTGTAGGTTCAGTAGTAGCCTAACTCTGGTCCCATTGAAGCCAATGGAACTTCTACCACTGATTTAAAAGAAGACTTAAACTGATACTGAGCACTTTTGAAAATCTCACCCTATATATATTTTTAACTTTTTTTTAAAAGGGACTTCACAATCAGAATGGTCAAGCCCATCAAACTATCATTATATGTGACAGTCCAAGAGACACAAAGGAGGGAAAGGTGGTCTTTTGACTAAAGCACAGGATTGCTGCTCAGGCTTCTTGTCCCAACTCTGTTGGGAACTGCCTGTGATACACTGAGTCCATTAGCCCAGTCTTGCCTCCAAGGACAAAGGGAGTGCTCCCAACAATTTCAATAGAACCAAGACTGTAATCTCAGCCTTCCTGTGCCTCAGTTTCTCATGGGTAAAACGGACTATAAGAATAACTTCTTACCTCACAAGAATGTTACAAAGCCAAATATAGTATTTGCAATGTGCTTTGAAAACCTCATAGAAGGGTTACATAAAGCTTAAGTATTATAAATTACTCTAGGAATATGCTGGGACAATATGCTTTGCCTCTGGTGAGGAAGTCTCCTTTCTTAAATCCAGCAGTAAAAGGTAAAATCTATCAATAGGGCAGCTTCCTTTGACATGAAGATATAAGAGATACACGGAGCAATTAGGGCCATAATCTCCCATGGAAGCCACACAGCAGATATGAGCTAAACTGAAAAGTTTGTTTACCCTGGTTGCACTACATGCAAGGAAAATGTACTCATTTTCTTCACTTCAGAAATTCAGAAATGTTCAGAAGTTAAATTCTAAGCATAAAGACAAGAAGGAACACAGTAGAAAGTAACTAAGATATTCATACCTCACTGAGAAAGCAAATAGAGACAATGGTTAGTGAATTGCTGTCAAATACCATGCAGGAGAGAACTTCACATAATGACACAAGCCACTAAAAAAAAAACATGGCTTCCTGTGATATTCAGTGATGTTTAGCATGAATGTGAGTAAATTGTTCTCTGGTCTGCATTATTTCATGAGCATAGTAATTTGTTTGCTCCTGGTATAATAAATAGCACTGTATGTAAACCTTGAAAGAATTTCACACTTTAAGATGATTCCTAAGTGGGGTCAGTGATGGGGTGTTCACCCCCAAGATAGCCTAGGAAGGGTTAATAATGTTGAGAAGGTGCCAATTAAGTGGATAGGCCACAGCTGAGGGGATTAGGTGGCCCAAGTAAACCTGGATGGATGGAGATCAGCTGAGAAGGAATAGGTGGAGCTAGTATGAAGCCAGGAAGTTGACAGCAGAAAAGAGGGAGCCTGCAGCTACTGTTTGGGTGTTCGGGAGGGAGGGAAGGAAGGAAACCAACCAACCAACCAACCAACCAACCTAGGGGGAGAGTAGAAACCCCAATGGATCCTGCCCTGAAGGAAAGGTTTATCCAGAAGAGTGAAGGAGCAAAGGCCTGAGACAGGCTGAGTAGAAAAAGACTCAGAGAAATGGCAGAAAGGTGAGACGTTGTAGATCTTGGCTGCTGATTAGTGTTGTCCCTGAGCTGGAACCTGGAGTAGAGTGGGGGCCAGTTTTCCCTACCAGACATTGGGGAAGAGGAATAGTGAATGGAAAGACTGCCTGAGACAATTCCATGGAGACACTTTGATACCACAGAAGAGGGAAAACACACAGTGACTTGGCTGAAGGACCAAGTCACAAAGAGGGAGCAGCCAAGCTCTGAAGAGAGAGCACCCTGAGGTACAGAGAGAGAGAGATGTCAGGGCATGTGAGTGAGTGACAAAAGGGGGCTCTCCAGAGCAGCCAGGAAAAGGCATTCCAGAGATAAATGAACCCCTTGATAGGGTGTCTGAAATTTATGGATGATCCCTAAACCATTCAGTTGAGAAAAGGGCAGGAGAAATCTGCACAAAGACCAGTCATTTTATTTCAGTTTTCATAGAGTATCAGTGAACAGAAAAGAGAGTAACTTCCAATTAAGTCGGAAGACGGTACGGGTTGAAGAGATTAAGCGGATACAATTTTGCTTAAGGGTGAGAATGACTCTGTGTGAGTTAAATTATTTTATTATTCAAAAAGATATAATAGGAACTGACCATTGTTAATGAAAAACTAAAATCATATTAAGGGAAATGTAGCTTAAAAATGTTAAGAACTTGTCATGCATTATTCCAGTGGTGTAATCTGATTTGGAAATCAGCAACAAAGGAATGGATATAAATACAATATTGTATTGCACTTTTAAGAGTGTGTTTTTTCGTACACTGTCTCTTTGGAGCAGGCTGAACAGGAAAAATGATCATCACTTTCACCAAAGGGTATTTTCACATCCAGGAAGACTGGCAACCCCAGGCAGAGTGACTGATTTGCTAAAGATGAATTTGGTAAATGAGTCATTATCCAAACCCTGCCCCGTTTTTGTTTGTTTGTTTGTTTTTGTTTTTGGCAAATTTGAATACTTCCAGTTTGCTTGAAAGGACTAATCTGGGTACACGCAGTAAGTGTTGAGTGAATTAATATGCTGTAAATGTAATTGCCATGAGTGCACCTGAAGGGAGACAGGATCCAACTCAGCTCTAAGTAGACTGGCACAAAAGCTGCAGATTTCTTAAGCAAATCTTGTTGACCGCTGTAAGGGAGAGGAGTCCATGAACTGAGAGCAAAGCAAGGTCATTCCATCAACCAGGAAAAACCTTTTAAACCTAATTAACTGGAAATAAGATGACCCAACACCTTCTCCGTACAACCAAAGACTGTTAGGGCATCTGTTTCCTGATTCTGGGTGCCTGATGCATCCCATGAGTGAGATATACCATTCTCCTCCTGGTGAGAGAAGTACAGTTACATCCTGGCAGTTTCTACTGGTGAGTTCTGCAAGTAAACTGATACTTGAAATATTTTTTTCATCTCCCCATCAGACAAGTCAACATATGCCACCATTCCATCCACAATTGTAGCCTAAATGTGTATAATAATTTGGCCCACCAGTAATGACTGACTATCCACTCTCCTCTCCTCACTCAGTAAATAAATGTGATAGCCAGTTCATACCCAAAACACCTTGAAAAAATAAATACTTGGAACTAGGTGATACTTCCCTATTTTTGATGAGGGTGGGGGATGAGGGGGAAAGGCAGTTGTTAGTAATAAACATACAAGATGGGATTTTCAAAAGTGTACATTAGCCTAATTTAACTTCCATTAAAATCAGTGGTAAAATTCCCCTGGACTTCAATGGAATCATAGTTAGGCCATCACTGAGGAGTTTTGAAAATCCTACCCATTGTGGCAACTTAACAGTGACATTTCAAAAACATTGGGCTAAGTTCTCTGCTAATAGAAGTCTGTTGACTTCCATGGAGTTATGCTGATAGACAATTTGGTCCAGTATTTCTAAGTAAAAATACCTTTATTGTATCACATTGGTGGATGAGCAGAAAAGCTTCCTAGCAGGTTGAGGAAGTGTGGATAATGACCAAGTCTTATTTAGCTTACCCTATTCAAATGGACCATCCTGAAGTCAGCAAGCTAACCAAGGATTTCCTCTCAGGGCCATATGGTGTGATTCAGAGTTCACAGGAAATGGCTGGCCCATTGATTGACCCTTGTATTGTTCCCCTTGCCATTCCAGTTGAGAAAACCATGCTGCTGTATTTAAAGCTTGTATTTAAACCATATTTCTTCAGGTAGTTGAAAAATACTTATCTTCATGGAAGACTTCATTCCTTGTCAGGTCTGAAATCTTAAATAAATAAATATATATATATATATATATATATATATATATATATATATATATAATCTCTTTTTGAGATATTTGAGAATTCCCAAAAGTTGTTTTGGTGTATAGAATTATTCTATGTCCATTTTAGAAGAAAGTTCCACCATAAAGTAGTGATACATGCAGAGAATTTTTAATGAAAATGGGTAACATTATCTATTGTTGCACTTTGATGGACCCCAATTACTGTGAAAATGTAAAAATCTAATTCAGAGCTGGTGTAAATTTGTGTAGCTCCAGTTAAATCATTGAATTAGCCCAGGCCAATTTACATCACCTGAGGTGCTCATGTTTCTGTGTGGGAATTCACTCTTATCAAATTTGTCCACTACTGAAATTAATGACAACTATTAATTAACTTTTCATTAAGATATGGTTTTACACCATAAGTATATCTAACAATTTGTTTTAATGAGCATTGTATCTTATAGAAAATCCTTATGAAAAAGGAGCTGCTTTAGACCAGTTTTCCTGCTGTAGGTTAGCCTACAATGAGTCTTGATTAAATATCTCTCTAGATAAATTCTTTTTTCTCCCATCTAATCTACTTAATTGCCAGCAAACGTGTTTCCATAGCACAACTAAAGATCAAGTAAGCATTGACTCTAGTGAAAGCTCTGCAAAATGAACTGTAGCAAAGATACAATTTATCAATAACATAAAAATAATATAGCTCTTAGAACACTTTTACTCCTCAGCTCTCAAAGGACTTTACAAATTATGGGTGGTAACATTACCATCATGTTACAGATGGAGGAACTGAAGTACAGTGAGGTGAAATGTCAAAGCTCATGCAGCAGACTAGTGGAAGAGCTGGGACTTAAAACCAAGGTCTACTGAATCACAGTCCAGGGCCTTGTTCACCAGGCCACTCTGCTCCCCTGGCCACCCCAAGGATTTCATTCTTTTGGTCTGTGTAATAAGGGATAATAGTGCAAGTGAAAATGAAGGAGAAACATTCGTTCATTTAATTATAGGTGAAACATGTAGAGAGGAGAAGATATACTACGCTGATCACCAGAAAGAGCTGCTGTTTGTTAGTAATTAATAAGTGCCTGATTCCTCCAGGAACTCTCATGTGGAAAAAAGTGACATTTTTACTAAGTTGTACTGAATTATATATAGTCATCCTGGGACTAAACTGTGACCACCAAATGTGTGTCTCTTGCTACCTTAAGATAGACAGTGTAATTGGAGGCTCAGATACAAAAGCGTTTCAAGTATTTACTGGCCTCCAAGCCATCCAAATCCCATACCAATCAGTTCTTTTAAAAAGATCAGTTTATCAAGTTGTCATCTTCTGAGGAAACATTCATTACACAAATTGTAATAAAGACAAGGTAATCCAAGAGGGTCTCTGGATATGATCCAAATACCTAAACCTATGAGACCAGCAAATGAAATTGACTAATTCAAAAGGTAAAGAATATCTGGGAAGAGAATGAGAAGATGGGACAGAAGTCCTTAGGGATCCAACTTTAAATATGTAGTAAAGAACAACTGGGAAGAAGTGGGATATAGTTTGATTGAGTTATTGCACTGGGATTCATGATTCATACTCTATTAACATCTACAGCTGGTGACAAAAGGAAGGATGCTGTTTAAAATTAAATCTACCAGGTTAGACACATGAACAGTGAATTCATAATTTTGCTTTATCACAAAGTGACATTGTCAACCTGTTTAGGCCCCAAGATGTATCTAACAGTACTTAAAAATTGTTAATCTGTCAAGGAACTTCCTTTCTGTGCTGCACAGCGTGGGCCTAAATTCAGCCCAGAGTACATAAGATTTAAATGGCATCTGCTTACACCAAAATTAATTTGGCCCTATCTAGTTCATAAAACATTTTAAGGTAATATTCAAAAACATTAATCATTTATTCAGGTTTACTGATAATTTTTAATCAGGCAGTTATCACAAGAAAAGTGTTGGGGCAGAAGCCATTGTTTTGTATGGCAAAAAAACAGTTGGAGTTCTTTAGGGGCATAGTACTGCTGAGTGAGTTCTCTGAGGCCCTCTTTTTATGTTTTTACAGTGTCCACCACAATGGGGCCGTAATCCTTAAATGAGCCCTGTAGGTGATACCACAATACGTACAATAAATAATCCAGAGTTATGAGTGGTAGCCTTACTTTTTTTTAAGACAGGTTGTCTGCCCAGTAGGGCCTGATTCTGCAAACACTTACACATGGGTGTAACTTTCCTATTGTAAGAAGTCCTAGAAATAGTAAAGTTAAGCATGTGCATAAGTGTTTGCAGAAATAGGGCCCAGATTTGCCATATGGAAGATTTGTGGCTCCTTTCTTAGCCATTATCTCTGAAGCATACTTTCATGGTACATTTTTCTGAGTTGCAGTACAGATATGTGGGTGGGAAGGATTCATATATTGGGATGGGGGTAGACTTTTAAAGCTTTAATTCTGAAGTAAGCACATGTAGAAAAACTAAAATATGATAAAATATGGCAAAAAATCTACTAGTTTACAAAAAAGTCAAATTTTATCCTTCTAACCTTATATTTTATATATTAAATTTAAAAAAACCTTCCCAAACTCTCTGTTACACTCAATTTAACTTTCTGTGATACCTTGTTTTAAGAAGTAAACAAATTTCCTATCTGGAAAATTCAAGTAATTCAATACTTTGACAATTGTCTGAGTATAATGAAGCTGAATTGTTGCTATGAAAACTCATTCTGTGATATTATTAAAGCAAGACTGGCTACTGTAAAACTCAAATTAAGTGTATGTTAGTGCTTCCTATTTCAGGGGTTCACAACTCTTCTGTACAAATTTGCTCCCAACTAAAACTTGGATTATGAAATCTTGGCTCATAAGTAATTTTAAATGAAAAAATAAAATTTGAAATAAAAGGGGTATTCAGATGTATCTCAAGTCTTTCCTGAGAACATGCCTCTCTAAAGGCAGAATCTTAGAATGTGTGCCTTGGTCCTGTGGATCTTACCAGCCAGCAAGGCAATATACGTTGAGAATTTGTTAGAGGTCAATAACTTTCTTTCATTCAGTGAGAATGCCATTAGATCCTGCCCCTCCCCCTCAGGAGACCATCTTGCAGTAACAAACTTTTGTAGTGGGACTGAAGGGAGTACTACAGTAAATATTGAAGCACTACTATCTGACCTGCCTCCTACATGGAGGGTGGTGAGATGTAAGAGTAATGGTGTGAAATGTCTTGCAGCAGCTTTGCAGATTTCTCAAATGTCCAGTCAAAGGTGTAGCCTAGATTTAGCCAAATTATACTAGAATATCAGCGCTATGTTATGACAGGACTGAATATACAGTCTAAGGCTTTGCAACCATTTACTTAGAGATTGATTTCTCTTGGAATTATCTCCCTATATCTTGGAATCTTTAGTTTGTCTCCGCTCTAAAAAGTTGTGTATTAGCCACTGTGTCAATGGCGTCCATGCCCAGGGGCCCCAGCCTATTGGGGGGACCCCATAAAAATGGGCACTCCCATGCCCTGACCCTCTCCTCGCGCCCAGTGCTCCTGCCGGTGAGCAGGGGAAGCCCCATACCCCAATCTCACTCCTCGGCAGAAGCGCTGGGGGGAGGGGGAAAGGACTGTCAGGGGGGAGGTGCCCCCACTTGCTTTGGTCCAGGGCCCCACAGACCCATAATCTGCCTCTGGCTCTAAAGCATTCTTAAATGTGGAAAGCCAATTCTTTGGAAATGATTGATACAGCTGACATACAACTAGTCCCATGAATCTGGGTTCATTAGACCGCCTGTTGGAAAAGGAAATTCGGCTGACACTCTAATTTGAGGCAGACCAGGGGTTAAAGGTCCTCCTCATGAAGTCTGCTTCTACAAAGCATTCTAGAAATCTGGCTTAGAGGTTCAACGGTAAAGCTGTTTCATGACGCACACCTTTTTAAATCCAGATTTTTTTTCTTTTCTTTTTCTTTTTAAAATCTCCAGCATTGTGAAGTTTAGATCTAGCTCACACACCAAACCAAAAAATTCTAGTTAATCCTACAACAGATTATTGTGTTATTAATGACATCACAACACAATGCAGAGTACAGAGAAGTGGTTTCAAGATTTGTTGCCTCTGACGTGATAGGAATGGAGGGCAATTGGATCTTCAGTCTATCCAACAGCCAAACAGCACCAACATGTGTGCTTTCCAGGAGTGAGACTGCAGGAAAAATGTTTTGGTTGTTATGTTTGTACATAATATAAAGTCAATTCTCGGCCTCATTGCACAATTCACATTGAAGTCCATGTGCTTTCTCTCCTGGATCAAATGTATCTCCCATTGTGGTCCCTTAGGAGTTCTTGCTTGGATATGGATGATAGGATTACTCCCTCAAATCAGCTGATACTAGAAAGATAACATTTATCCCATGGCATTAATGGTGCTTCACCATAATATCCCACATTAGGAATGGGTGAATATCCCAGCTTCTCATAATCAGATCAATATTTGTGATGTGTTAAACGCTTTGGTAGATTTTCAAAAACTCTCCACATTTGGATAACTCTTCTCTCTCTGAAGATAAACTCCTATGGATTTCAATTAGGGCTTTCAAGCAATTAAAAAAATAATCACTATTAATAGTGTGATTAAAAAAGATTAATCACACGATTAATCACACTGTTAAACAATAATAGAATACCATTTATGTAAATATTTTTGGATGTTTTCTACATTTTCAAGTGTATTGATTTGAATTATAACAAATTCAAAGGTACACTGCTCACTTTATATTTATTTGTATTACAAATATTTGCACTGTAAAAAACAAAAGATATAGTATTTTTCGATTCACCTCATACAAGTACTGTAGTGCAATCTATTTATCATGAACATTAAATTTACAAATGTAGAATTATGTACAAAAAATAACTGCATTCAAAAATAAAACAATGTAAAACTTTAGAGCCTACAAGTCTATTCAGTCCTATTTTTTTTGTTCAGCCAATTGCTCAGACAAACAAGTTTGTTTGCATTTGCAAGAGATAATGCTGCCTGCTTCTTGTTCACAGTGTCACCAGAATGTGAGAACAGGTGTTCTCATGGCACTGTTGTAGCTGGCGTCGCAAGATATTTACGTGCCAGATGTGCTAAAGATTCATAAGTCCCTTCATGCTTCAACCACCATTCCAGGGGACATGTGTCCATGCTGATAACGGGTTTAGCATATCTGACATGTAAATACTTTGCAATTCCAGCTACAAAAGGACCATGTGAATGCCTGTTCTCACTTTCTGGTGACATTGTAAATAAGAAATGGGCAGCATTATCTCCCATAAATGTAAACAGACTTGTTTGTCTTAGCAATTGGTTTAAAAAGAAGTAGGACTGAGTGGACTTGTAGGCTCTAAAGTTTTGCATTGTTTTGGTTTTGAGTGCAGTTATGTAATAAAAAATCTACATTTGTAAGGTGCACTTTCACAATAAAGAAAGTGCACTACAGTACGTGTACGAGATGAAATTAAAAATACTTTCTTTTATCATTTTACACTGCAAATATTTGTAATAAAAATAATACAAAATGAGCAATGTACACTTTGTATTCTGTGTTTTAATTGAAGTCAATTTATATTTGAAAATGTAGAAAAACCTCCCAAAATATTTAATAAATTTAAATTGGTATTCTATTGTTTAACAATGCGATTAAAACTGTGATTAATTTTTTTAATTGCGATTACTTTTTGAGTTAATTGCATGAGTTAACTGTGATTAATCAATGGCCCTAACTTCAATAGAAGCAGAGTTTATCCAATGCTGAGTCTCTTGAAAATCCTATCAATATTTTTTTGTGCATTGTACCATATATAATAAACCCAGATTTTTTTAATATACAGTAGTGAAGCTTAACTTAAAATGTGTTTTGGTAAGAATGTGCTGGATATTAGTTAATACAGATGTGTGACTACAGATATTTTGGAAGAAAAATGTAACGTGATGTTATTTCATATTAAAAAAGCAACTTCTCACTAGTGGTATTTAGTGATTTAAACATAAACAAGCACCCAGCCGTTATTGCATCTTAGGTCAAAAATCTGCCCCTTAGCATCATTTAATATTAATTTACTTGATTGACTGTAGTGGATCAAAAGTGTTATGGTCTATTTGGTTAATATTATTGCTTTGCAATAGAGCTTTATGGTGTATTTACACAATACATCATAAATCTTGCTACTGTTAGGGGTGAAATGTGTATTACATATGGATTACAAGGTCAGTTGTAATAACTGGCTTCAAGAAGACTTCACAGAATTAGTATAGTAGTTAAAGTCAGTCACTTTATTTTGAAAGATCTCTGCGTTTCTTCAGTTCTGTCCAGACTCTCACTTTCATGAGAGATTATATTTTCATAATAATTCTTAGACTTCAAAGGAAACACACATACATGCACTTACAGAAACAAAAAGAAAGAAGGAAAAAAAGAGAAGTCTTTTCTCACTTGTTGCCAGTCAAAGCTTCTGAATAGCTCTTACTATGAAGAAACCAGTTCCAGTTCTCCTCTGCACTACATGGTGAATGCAATTGGATCATATTGAGCTTCTCTTCCTAAAGGCATTTGGGACATTAAGGGTTTGGTGCTGTAAATAAGCTACCAGATAGGAACATATAATGCAGCCATTAGGCTATCAGAAGAATTATCGCTAGCCCATAGGGCAGCAGGAGACAGGAGCAACACACAGGTTTTGGGACGGATAAAGCAGCTAGCATCGCTCTTGAATAACCTTCTCTGACTGAAAAGTAGACTTACATTCAAAATCTCCCTATGGAGTGTGTTCTACTCTTTTTTGTTGGACTTTGCCTCTGGATGTCTCACAGCACAGCAACCCAATGATGTAATGGTGCTAGGGATCTCTGGGGGCTCAGAAGAGTAGCATTGGTGGGGTGAGGTGTAGTGTGGTGGAAGGGAGCCTACATGGAATTAGTAGTTTTTTTTTTCTTAAACCAACAAAATGTGGAAGTTTAGAATCATGTCTTAATTTTCTCCATAGTGTGTAGTTGTAACGATTGCTGGATTTTCTATGTCATTTCAGATAACTAGGAATTTTAGAAAGACTACTCTTTCCCCAGGAATGAGGTCTATTTAAAATTTTTTGATGTACTTCCAAATGTAATGCAGAAATGCAAAATGCATTTTTAAAAGCCTCTAAACCGTCCAGTACCAAAGGATTAGCAGAATTAAAGTTTATATATAGGTAAATCTGAATAAATGTATGTATTCCATTGTTTTAGCTTAATCCCTGGGTGAAAGATGGCTGGATTTTAGTTAAACAGTAACACCTTATTGTGCTGAAATCTTAATGGACTGTACTAAGGAGTCTATAAATTAACCCTTGATCTAAAAAGTCAGTGGAGCAATGCATGTGCATGCTGTGTATCAAATTCTCATGACACCTAATTTATATGGAATGCATGGGAATAAAGGAAGGTCCCAGTGTGGCCTTATCACTTGTTGCCAATCAAAGCTTTGGGGAAGCCAGATACTATGGAGAAATCAAGTACAAATTAATCAAAACTTGCTGCATTTAATAAATCATTTTCCCAGTTTTAGTGATTTGTACTTTGAATAATTATGGGTGTGCATAAACTCTGCAAATAGAAAGACACTGAAACTTAAACCATCGTTTAAAGGGAAACATGAATTTCCACTTTGGTTTAGTTACACTATAAGAAAACATTTTAGAGATTGTGATATTTGCTAGAGTTTAACACCGCTGTTCATTGCAGTTATTTGGGTGTACATAAAGGCCATACTTTTCACACCCAAGTGCCCCCCACTTAAGTAAGTGTGTGATATATAGATAGGTGTCTACATATATATTTAGGAGACTAAGTATAGGCACCGAGGTTTGAAAAGTTTGGCCAGTATGACTTTGCTAACCACATAACACATCCCTATAGCAGAAATTATGAGTTGATAATCTGTTAAAAATCTATTCCTGGGGAAATTCCCATTAATGTCAATGAAATCAGTGGAAAGACTCCTGTAGACACCAATCAGAGTTGGATCTTCCTTTAATTGGGCAGGAAAGAGGAGGAGCAGGAAAATGGTCAATAGCAACTTGTGTTGCTGCAAATATTCTCTAGTGAGTAATATACTTGAAAGAGAGCAGATATGATCCTATATCACTTTGTAGTTTTCTAACCATCATGTAGGAAACAACATTGATGAGCAATTTTACGTGAGGTTCAAAGCAGGGTAAATGAGTGCAGCTGGGCATGCTCCTTTGCTGCACAAATCATATTAATATCATTATCTGATATAAATGATTGATACCTAAGTAATGGTGCTGGGGCTCTTTCTCTAATGGATCCTTCCTAACCCACTCTAAGTAATGAAAAGTGGAACAGCATGGAATGTGTATGGATCAGCAGCA
Source organism: Chelonia mydas (assembly GCF_015237465.2). Classification (NCBI taxonomy): domain Eukaryota; kingdom Metazoa; phylum Chordata; order Testudines; family Cheloniidae; genus Chelonia; species Chelonia mydas. The sequence goes on from NC_057854.1 coordinate 58,780,883, forward strand.
ATCTTTACACAGCACATGGAAATTCTGGCACACACTGCTCTTTACTTTTATGTTTTGTCAGAATGGTATTTGGGGGCAGAGGCTGAATTAGCCAGAGCTGCAGGAGAGAGAGAAGGTGCAAATAAGATTTATCCTAGTCCAATGACAGTAATGATAATATATCAAATGTAATAGGCTCAGTGATTCATCCAGAATAACCACTCTCATTTCTTCTGATCTCCAAGACATTGTTAGACGATTTTCTTTTCTGTACCTTTGCCGAAAATGGGCTGTATATTAGCTGGCAAGGGATTCAACAAGCATAGGTGATGACACATGCCGCAAGTGGCTAACATAGAAGGGCTCTTGATCTTTTTTTGTAGACTATTTGGAGGATAAGGCATGGACTTTCTCTATAATTTTGCTTTTTGTGTATGTTCAGAATGGTGCCTAAGCAGATGACAGTTATTGTAAGTGCAGTGCTTTCCCAAACTGTGGCTTGTGCCCTTGGGGGGCCTACATGTGTAGATATAAACCTTCCACAAATCACGATTGGTTTACACTTTCATCAGTCCTCCTGATTCTCCCCTCAGAGGCTTTGTAAGAGATGGAGTATCAGGCCTGCAAACCTAGTGGATCCCAAGGATCCCCAGTTATGACAAAGCATGACTCTTCAGGTCCCAAGCAATCCCTATGGGGGTGAGGGAAATCTTCCATTCTGGTGTTCTACCTCTTGCCTAAATCCCAGATACTCTGCAGTCTTAGGAGCAATGCTGCTCTTAGGTAATTGTGTTGGTGCTGGAGCTTTTCATCTTTCCATGGTGGCATAACAGGTATGGAGGTGGAGTTGATCTTGATCTGAACATTATAGCTTCCAGTCAGAAATCTATCCAGCCCCAAGAGCGGTATGCTACTTTGAGAGAAAAAGGAAATCCCATTTATTTTCTGTGAGAAGGTAGCTGTGATAAAAATAGGTTCAGCTTCCCTGTGCCCGAGCGGGTGCTCCTAGTTGAGCCAGTTTGGGGGTGGATCTGCACATGGGCTATAAAAGCTCAGAGGGAGTTTCAGTGAGGGTATAGCCTGAAGGGGAACTGCAAAGTGAAGTTGCAGGAAGGAAGATCTCCCGCAGTGGTCTCTGAAGAAGGGAGTTGGGTCTGGGTAGGAAGACCTAGTGACAGTTTTGTTCTTCCTTTGTGAAAATGCAGGCCAGGACTTGCATCAGCTTTGGCTGCTCAGATAACGGAGGAGGAGCTGTGCTTAGCTTAAGGCTGGGTGGAAGATTTGTTTTTGTTTGCTTTTTGTAACTTTTGTGTTAATAAACAAACTGGATGCCAAAAAAGGGCTGTGAGTGGGTGATCCAGACTGTATGGAGTCTTGTTTAAGGAGCCCTGAAGAAGAGGAAAATAGGACCAGCATACAGCAAAGGCACTGCTGGCCACGAGGGGGCACTCAGGTCGTGGCTACTATGTTATTCTGTGGCTCCACAGAGACCTTACTAAGTACCTCTGGAGCAGCAGGGCCCCCATAGTATCAGGGACCAGAAGAAGCATGTAGAAAAGTCACTGCTATCCACCCTATACATATCTGGGGGCTTTTTTACATAGTAAAGGGTAGCAGGAAGCCCTTGAGCTTTCCTGGAAAATATACTGAGAAAACATTAGGGATTTTTCACTTATGTCCCAATTCCACTGCCAGCAAAGTCACAACTAAGCTAGACAAATATAAAGAGAGAATTTGTATTGCTGTAGATGCTGAGTACTGGTCTTATTTTGAATGCAACACAGAGACAGCAACAGAAGTAAACGTATTTAAATTTGCAAAAAGAAAAGGAGTACTTGTGTCACCTTAGAGACTAACAAATTTATTTGAGCATAAGCTTTCGTGAGCTACAGCTCGATGAAGTGAGCTGTAGCTCATGAAAGCTTATCCTCAAATGAATTTGTTAGTCTCTAAGGTGCCACAAGTACTCCTTTTCTTTTTGCGGATACAGACTAACAGGGCTGCTACTCTGAAACCTGTCATATTTAAATTTGTGACCTAAAACCACTGGTCACCATGCTGATAGTGTCCAGCAAAAGAACACCTGGAGATTAGCAGGCATTCAGTGCTGGCTGCCTACCTAAGCAAACACATCTTGCTATTAAAAATCAAATAAACGAATGTGTTATTTTGTAACCTTCCTCAGCCTATTTGGCAACAGCTGACTGACCTGTTAAAATACTGGGCTAAAAATAACAAACATGCAAGAAATTGCAGAAAATGTTTGAGGGCAGATATGTCAGCAGCTCCTGTAAAAGTCCAGTTCCACATCATGAAATTGCTGTAATTCATTGGGTCCTTTGGCCCTGGAAATATTGAAGTTATTAAATGGCAGTCTCTGCTAAGGGGGAGAAGATAAAAGGAAGAGCTACATTCTAACCTGGATTGTTTGCCTGGGCAGGGGAATAGGGCAGTTTATAACGTCTTTAACCTTTTCATGGTCTGCCAAGACTAAAAGTTTGTTAAGTAAGTGGAACTATGTGGCTATTTGTTCCCTTCTGGGAGAAAATGGACAGTGAGGAAAGAGTTTATTTACTCTCTGATCAGCGCAGCTGAGGCATGATGAGTAGTCATTAGGGCTGTGAAGCGATTTAAAAAATTATTCACAATTGCAATGTTAATAATAGAATGCCATTTATTTAAATATTTTTGAATGTTTTCTACATTTTCAAATATATTGATTTCAACTACAACACAATACAAAGTGTGCACCACTCACTTTATATTATTATTTTTGATTAAAATATATTTGAACTGTAAAAAAACAAAGAAATAGTATTTTTCAATTCACCTAATGCAAGTACTGTAGTGCAATCTCTTTATCATGAAAGTTGAACTTACAAATGTAGAATTTATGTACAAAAAACCCCTTACATTCAAAAATGAAACAATGTAAAATTTTGGAACCTGCAAGTCTACTCAGTCCTACTTCTTATTCAGCCAATTGCTCAGACAAACAAGTCTGTTTACATTTATAGGAGATAATGCTGCCCGCTTCTTATTTACAATGTCACCTGAAAGTGAGAACAGCCGTTCTCATGGCACTGTTGTAGCCAGCGTTGCAAGATATTTATGTGCCAGATGTGTTAAACTTTCGCATGTCCCTTCATGCTTCAACCAGAATTCCAGGGGACATGCGTCCATGCTGATGACGGGTTCTGCTTGATAACAATCCAAAGCAGCATGGACCGATGCACGTTCATTTTCATTATCTGAATCAGATGCCACCGGCAGAATGTTGATTTTCTTTTTTGGTGGTTTGTATTCTGTAGTTTCTGCATCAGAGTGTTGCTCTTTTAAGACTTCTGAAACCATGCTCCACACTTCGTCCCTCTCAGATTTTGGAAGGCACTTCAGATTCTTAAACCTTGGGTCAAGTACTGTAGCTATCTTTAAAAATCTCACATTGGTACCTTCTTTGCATTTTGTCAAATCTGCAGTGAAAGTGTTCTCAAAATGAACAACCTATGCTGGGCCATCATCCGAGACTGCTACAACATGAAATATATGGCAGAATGTGGGTAAAATAGAGCAGGGGACATAAAATCCCCTCCCCCCAAAGAGTTCAGTCACATTTAATTAACGCATTATTTTTTTAATGAGCGTCATCCTCATGGAAGCATGTTCTCTGGAATGGTGGCCAAAGCATGAAGGGTCATACAGATGTTTAGCATATCTGGCACATAAATGCCTTGGAATGCTGGCATTAGAAGTACCAGACAAATGCCTGTTCTCACTTTCTGGTGGTCTTGTAAATAAGAAGAGGGCAGCATTCTCTCCTGTTAATGTAAACAAACTTGTTTGTCTTAGCGATTGGCTGAAGAAGAAGTAGAACTGAGAGGACTTGTAGGCTCTAAAGGTTTGCATTGTTTTGGTTTTGAGTGCAGTTGTAAGTTGCACTTTCACAATAAAGAGTGCACTACAGTACTTGTATGAGGTGAATTGAAAAATGCTATTTCTTTTGTTTATAATTTTTACATTGCAAATATTTATCAAATAATACACACTGATTTCAATTACAACACAGAATACAATATATATGAAAATGTAGAAAAATATCCAAAATATTTAATAAATTTCAATTGGTTTGGTATGGTATTGTTTAACAGTGTGATTAAAACTATGATTAATCGTGATTACTTTTTTTGAGTTAATTGCATCAGTTAACTGTGATTAATCCACAGCCCTAGTAGTAATATATGATACAGATATAGGCTAACAGCAAATCACTTCCCTTCCAGCATCAGGGAGTGGCAGGGAGTTAGTTGTCATTGTCTGAGCCACAATTCCTTCCATGGGATGCACCAGGGCACCTTTTACTATGCCCTTGTGAGAAAATGTAGCCCATTTTAAGTACGTGATTGGCTCTATCTAAAAAAGCTCCTAGGCATTGTGGAGGCAAAAGCCCCCTAATTCCTTCAAATCTCCTACAGGTGTAATTGTTTCTGTTTTAGTTCCGCATTGAGGTCAATGCAAAGACTCCCATCGACTTCAGTATTTTTTTTCTGGTTGCCCAATCTCAAAAATGGTATTTTAAAATTGGAATAGGTTCAGAAATGGGCAACAAAGATGTAAAAGTCTGGGAGTGTGCAGCTGAGAAAAGAGATGACTAGAAGGGGATATGAGAGAGTTCTATACAATCATGAATGCTGTGAATAAAATGAATAAGGAACAAGAACCAGGGGTCACCCAATGAAATTTAATTGGCAGCAGGCTTAAAACAGAAGGAAGCATTTCACACTACTCACAGTCAACCTGTGGAACTTGTTGCCATGGGATGTTGTAAAGGCCAAAAGTGTAACTGGGTTCAGAAAAGAATTAGGTACTTTCATGGGGATAGGTCCATCAATGGCTATTAGCCAAGATGGTCAGGGATGCAACCCATGTTTTAGGTGTCCTTAAATCTCTGACTGCCAGAAGCTGGATGGATGGATTACTCAATAATTGCCCTGTTCTGGTCATTCCCTCTGAAACATCTGGCATTGGCTGCTGTTGAAATATAGCATACTGGGCTAGATGGACCACTAGTTTGAACCTGTATGGTCACTCTTATGAGTTGGATGTATCCCCAAGATGGATCTAAGACATTTGTTCTCTTTGTCAGGAGAAGAAACAGCAACTTGGGACAGGTCTATAAGAACCCATCTTGAGTTTGACATAGAAGCAGTGTATCAGTTCAGTAGGCCTCCATCTTAATGAATAATAGACTACTGGTATATAATGCTAAAGTTCATGGACTATAAATCCTCATAGGTCACTGATGTTCTTCCTTCCCCCAACAGACCAACTTCCAATCAAATTGGCACTAAGAAGAAGCACAGATTTTGTTTTCTAAGGGTTGGATTGTCATATCCTTACTCCATTGTAATACCTTACACAAAAGTACCTTTTGTAGTCCCATTGAATTCAATGGAACTTCTTGTGCAATGAAGTATCATTTATTGTCAATAAGTCTAGCACAGTCTGGTCCTAACAGTTAACTCACACTTAATCTCAAAATAGAACATGCCATTCCAAAACACAGTTCGACAATTTTTCATTGTTAAAGACAAGACTACTGTTGCACTTGCAGTATCGCTAGGCATTTGAGACTATGTAAACGTGGTTCTCTTGACTGGAATAGTTGCATGACTAATAGGAACCAGCCTGATTTAAATGTCAGGGAGTAGCTGGATAGGTGTGGGGGTATATTTATTTCTTGTCTGGGTACAACATCGTCGTAATCTGAGTTAATCATATTAGTTAATACAAATTCCCAGGGAAATGGAAGCAGGTAGGAAGATAAACTGAGGAAAGACTCCCCTGTATGAACCTGAGTGAGTAACTCCCTGTTACTATGGTAAAACAATCATGTGACCTGATCCTGACTGTTTTCCTATCTACTAAAGCCAAAGTTTTCTTTAATTAATGCAAGAGGTTATGGGATACTTGAAATGGATGAACAAAATTGTGAGGAGTGCATAATACGTTCAGTTAACATAATTTCCCAACACATATATTAACACTATGCCTAATATTTATGTATTGGCTAACAAGAAGTTCCATTTGTTATAAATGAAGCATCTTTTTGTATGAGGGTGACTTCTTAGGGTTAAAGTTAGAGGCATTGGAATTTTTGGAAAGTAAAAATACTCTGATGTACTGAATCAAATACATACAGGCTTGGGAGAATTTGACTTGTCTTTTTGACATCTGTTTATTTTTGAGTCTTTTTTTTTCATTTCTCTATTTACATTTTCACAGTTGCAGTAAATTATGGAGGAGAGGTCAGACAATAGTTATTTGACAAAAGAAGCCACTGAGATTCAAAAGGTTAAAGTTTTATAACTGTTGAAACACATCTTATGTTTAAATATACAATATGGATATCTGTAAACTCCAAGTTCTCAAGCAGTGTTTTTCTTTGCCTATCTGTAAATTTTTATTATCAATGGAAATATTTGTGTGTGGAGGATGAGATTGATGTTTACTGATAAAAATCAAATTCTTCAAGTCTAAATATTTAAATAAGTTACAATATCTTCACTGCCAGTACAGATACAACTTTCCAGTGTCTTTTTTTGTGAGAGGTACATGTTTAAATAAGATTCAAGAACACAAACAACGTTGGATTAACATAATGTGAGGTAAATTTCTGGCTCAGTAAATCATTAACTTTAGAATGCATTCTAATTAATCCCTGAGCAAAATTCAGTAGTTCAATGGATGGATTAGTATTATTGCCTAAAACTATAAGTGTTCAATTATTTAAAGAACATCTGTATCATATATATTTAATCTGTGTAACTAAGAGGAGGTTTGATACATGTTGAAGCGTATAAATGTTTAACATGCAGAAATACCTGGCTGATGTTTAAGGACACAAGACTGATATTAGGAGTTAGTCTCTGTGCAGATTTCTTTCTATTCTGTTATCAGCATGTATGGAGAATGTCAAATGCTGTTTTATTGTAATGCATTAATATATCTTTTGCTGTCAGAGGTTTTCCTTTAGGTATAGTTAGACATGTACACAAATGCTTCTGGGATTAGGGCCTTAAGCAGAACAGAAGAGAAACCCCCTTTTCTCACAGATATAATATACATAAAACAACAAAGAGTGTTGGTATTCAAAAATGACTGTATTTTTCTTGTTTATGTGACTTTTAAATCAGATATTTAGAGTTGCCAATTTCAATCTGTCTAAAGTATATAGACACCAAGGAGGAAAAGGAGTATAATTTTAGGTTATAACCAAAAGTAAAGAGATGAAATTAAATAAAAATAAAAAGTCTAAATATCAATACAAATTTTCTGGGTGTAAGGTTGAGTGCATAAGACAATTGAAGAAATCTGAGCTCCATCAATAGAGATGTTTATATCTAGACTGGCAAAGCACTACAAAATGTACTATGGGGAGCAGTCTGACGCTGGTGGGTGGAATAGGTTAGAAGACATTTAATAGTTCTCCACTTCTTATTTCTATAATTAAATGAATGTGTCAGAGCCACTTTTCATGGAGCCACTAGCTGTGAAGCTTGAAATGCTTCATGTTTGAACAAAGCAGGTAGCTGAAAAGTAAAATTATGGTCTCAAAGAAATGTACCTCTCTAAACATTGATCATTACTACATACATCAAAAATAATAATGTTCCCAGTAATTGAGGCAATTAGTTCCTTTGGTTGTAACTCTGTGCTGCCATGATACACACTAGGAGCTGGACTCTGGCTTTATATGTTTTAACCTATTGTAAAATTAATACTTTTAATGGAGTCCTTCCTGATTCACACTGGTGGAAATGAGATAATAAACTGTCCATAGGTTTCTCTTTCATGCCACAAGGGAGCTCTGATCCCAGGTAAAACTTCCCTTCTACAATAAGGTTATAATAACCATCTCAGCCACACTACCAAATCATTCAAAAACTAAAAGCTCTCTTCAAAAAGAGTTAAGGCCTAAATTGTGTCCCTCTCTCTGACAGTGGTATCTTAATGTGCAAATACTCTCACTGAAATTAAACTCATAGACTTTAAGGTCAGAAGGGACCATTATGATCATCTAGTCTGACCTCCTGCACAATTCAGGCCACGGAATCTCACCCACCAACTCCTGTAACAAACCCCTAACTTACGTCTGAGCTATTGAAGTCCTTACATCATGGTTTAAAGACTTTAAGGTGCAGAGAATCCTCCAGCAAGTGACCCGTCCCCCACGCTGCAGAGGAAGGCGAAAAACCCCCAGGGCCTCTGCCAATCTGCCCTGGAGGAAAATTTCTTCCTGACCCCAAATATGGCGATCAGCTAAACCCTGAGCATGTGGACAAGACTCACCAGCCAGACACCCAGGAAAGAATTCTCTGTAGTAACTCAGATCCCATCCCATCCCATCACAGGCCATTGGGCATATCTATCACTAGTAGTCGAAGATCAATTAATTGCCAAAATTAGGCTAGCCCATCATATCTCCTCCATAAACTTATCAAACTTTGTCTTAAAGACAGATATGACTTTTTCCCCCACTGCTTCCCTTGGAAGGCTGTTCCAGAACTTCACTCCTCTGATGGTTAGAAACCTTAACCTAATTTCAAATCTAAACTTCCTGATGGCCAGTTTATATCCATTTGTTCTTGTGTCCACATTGGTACTGATCTTAAATAATTCTTCTCCCTCCATGGTATTTAACCCTCTTATATATTTATAGAGAGCAATCATATCTCCTCTCAGCCTTCTTTTAGTTAGGCTAAACAAGCCAAGCTCATTGAGTCTCCTTTCATAAGACAGGTTTTCCATTCCTCGGATCATCCTAGTAGCCCTTCTCTGTACCTGTTCCAGTTTGAATTCATCCTTCTTAAACATGGAAGACCAGAACTGCACACAATATTCCAGATGAGGTCTCACCAGTGCCTTGTATAACGGTACTAACACCTCCTTATCTTGACTGGAAATACCTCGCCTGATGCATCCCAAGACCGCATTAGCATGTTTCACGGCCACATCACATTGGTGGCTCATAGTCATCTTGTGATCAACCAATACTCCGAGGTCCTCCTCCTGTGTTACTTCCATGTAATGCATCCCCAGTTTATAACAGAAATTTTTGTTATTAATTCCTAAATGAATGACCTTGCACTTTTCACTATTAAATTTCAACCTATTACTATTACTCCAGTTTACAAGGTCATCCAGATCTTCCTGTACGATATCCCGGTCCTTCTCTGTATTGGCAATACCTCCCAGCTTTGTCTCATCTGCAAACTTTATTAGCACATTCCCACTTTTTGTGCCAAGGTCCAGTAATAAAAAGATTGGTCCCAAAACCGACTCCTGAGGAACTCCACTAGTAACCTTCTTCTAGTCTGACAGTTCACTTTTCAGTGTGACCTGCTATAGTCTCCCCTTTAACCAGTTCCTTATCCACCTTCCAATTTTCATATTGACCCCCATCTTTTCCAATTTAGCTAATAATTTTCCGTGTGGGACCATATCAAATACCTTACTGAAATCGAGGTAAATTAGATCCACTGCGTTCCCTTTGTCTAAAGAAATGTTACCTTTTCAAAAAAGGTGGTTTGACATGATCTACCTTTTGAAAAGCCATGTTGTATTTTGTCCCAATTACCATTGACCTCAATGTCCTTAACTACTTTCTCCTTCAACATTTTTTCCAAGACCTTGCATGCTACCGATGTCAAACTAACAGGCCTGTAGTTACTTGGTTCGCTTTTTTTACCTTTCTTAAAAATAGGAACTGTGTTACCAATTCTCCAGTCATACGGTACAACCCCGAGTTTACAGATTGATTAAAAATTCTTGCTAACGGGCTTGGACTAATTGTAGGAAAAAGTACTTCTTATCCAGAATAAAGTTATATGAATTTGACCCTAGGGCTGTGAGTTTTGCTAGAGTCTACCTAACACTCCAAAATAACATTACACATTCTTTATAAAAATGTTGCACCTTAGTACATGATATCTTTGCCTGCTTTCCTCATTATGTGAACCCAGCCAATTGAAAGGCCATATTTTATTTCCCCCCTTCTCCCACAGGTTTTGGTGTCCTCAGAGCAAAAACTTCTAGCCAATTAGAATGCCATATAAGCCAGAAAATCCCACCTTAGCAATGACATCTATCTGTCCCAATGAGAGAGGGAGCACTTCTTCAGGAGTCCCTCCTCTTCAATGACCCCTTCTGAGGTCAGTTAGGAAATAGAAAAACCTCCATGTAATGTCTTTAATTAAAAAAAAATAGTGATTCTGAATACGCCTGCACTCTCTGCATATGTGGGAAGGTGTCCACCCCCTTTTTACTTATTTTTATTGTGTCCCACGAGAATATGGGGTACCCGTTTTCCATAGGTTGTTTGTAGTTGTAAGAAGTTTAAGCATGAATTTCCCCATTATGAAAATGATTTCTAACTTAAATTTAGAGAGACTGTGTTATAAAAAGACTTACAAGCATAGGATCACAATAGGAAGGAAACAAGGGAAGAAAGAGGGTCTGGGGAACTACAGGCCAGTCAGCCTCACCTAGTCCCTGAGCCTCAAGGAATCAATTCTGAAGCACTTAGAGGAGACGAAAGTGATCAGAACAGTCAGCATGGATTCACCAAGGGCAAGTCATGCCTGACTAACCTAATTGCCTTCTATGATGAGATAACTGATCTGTGGATGAGGAAAAAGCAGTGGACGCATTATTCCTTGACTTTAGCAAAGCTTTTGTTATGGTCTCCCACAGTATTCTTGCCAGCAAGTTAAAGAAGTATAGGCTGGGTGAATGGACTAAAAGGTGGATAGAAAGCTGGCTAGATCATCGGGCTCAACAGGTAGTGATCAATGGCTCCATGTCTAGTTGGCAGCCGGTATCAAGCAGAGTGCCCCAAGGGTCAGGTCCTGGGGCCGGTTTTGTTCAATATCTTCATTAATGATCTGGAGGATGGCATGGATTGCACCTTTAGCAAGTTAGCAGGTGACACTAGACTGAGAGGAGTGGTAGATACGCTAGAGGGTAGGGATAGGATACAGAGGGACCTAGACAAATTGGAGGATTGGGCCAAAAGAAATCTGATGAGGTTCAACAAGGACAAGTGCAGAGTTCTGCACTTAGGATGGAAGAATCCAATGCACCGCTACAGACTGGGGACCGAGTGGCTAGGCAGCAGTTCTGCAGAAAAGTACGTAGGGGTTACAGTGGACGAGAAGCTGGATATGCGTCAACAGTGTGCCGTTGTTGCCAAGAAGGCCAATGGCATTTTGGGATGTATAAGTAGGGGCATTGCCAGCCGATTGAGGGACATGATCATTCCCCTCTATTCGACATTGGTGAGGCCTCATCTAGAGTACTGTGTCCAGTTTGGGGCCCCATATTACAAGAGGATGTGGAAAAATTGGAAAGAGTCCAGCGGAGGGCAACAAAATGATTAGGGGACTGGAGCACATGACTTATGAGGAGAGGCTGAGGGGACTGGGATTATTTAGTCTGCAGAATAGAAGACTGAGGGGGGATTCGATAGCTGCTTTCAACTACCTGAAAGGGGGTTCCAAAGAGGATGGACTAGACTCTTCTCAGTGGTAGAAGATAACAAAACAAGGAGTAATGGTCTCAAGTTGCAGTGGGGGAGGTTCAGGTTGGATATTAAGAAAATCTTTTTCACTAGGAGGGTGGTGAAGCACTGGAATGGGTTATCTAGGGAGGTGGTGGAATCTACATCCTTACAGGTTTTTAAGGTCAGGTTTGACAAAGCCCTGGCTGGGATGATTTAGTCGGGGATTGGTCCTGCTTTGAGCAGGGGGTTGGACTAGATGACCTCCTGAGGTCCCTTCCAACCCTGATATTCTATGAAGTAGTTTAAGTTAAATGGAAAACAGTTCTTATGCAGCGCTATCAATAACAGTCAAGATCAAAAGTATACCTGTATTTGTTTGATTTATGTAGCAACAAATGACTAGAACCCCAAAGAAAGGGACTCTTCTGTGGAGTAACCCAGACTGAATGACTCCGTAGTTGTAGAAGTCTCTTCTGAGAGGTAGCAAAAGCCCCCTTTTCCTGAGCAAACCAGAACAGCTCTCCACATAGCATACCATTTGGAAAACCCATGGCAAAGTAACTCTAAGTTTAAACATTATTTTACCAGTTATAGGGCCAGTATCACCCCTTCCTGAAATAATTCATGGGAAGGGGACTCTTGGGGTGGAAATCACTGCAAATATTCCCCTGTGAAGAGTGCCCTGCATGGAGATGGTGATTGTCTTGTCCACAGAAAAGGTTTGGGTCTGCCCCAACATTGTGGATCCCAGAGGAACCATGAGAGGTCAATGCCATATGTGGGGCATGTTTTGCCTCTGCACTCACTCTGGCTCCTGGTGGGGCTTCCTCAGCTCCCTGATCCAATATCTCCATTAAAACTACATTGGACCCCCCCCATTTCCTGAGGGACTGAGGCTACAAGGAAGAGGTAACACAACCCAAGGATGTATTAACTTCTTTGTGTAAGATTCATGGAGCGAAAGGAGCAATGGGAATGGGCATATGCCCATGCTGGAAAATAAAGGGTTAACAGGGATTCTGAGGGCCCAGTTAGGCTATTTGGTGGCATGAGAGGGGAAACAGCTAATTAAGGGTTAGACTTAGATGGGAAGATTCAGGCTGGGTGGTTCCTATAAAGGAAGAGGGTTGTGGGAAACTCCTGTTCTTGAAGGAGGATAGAGGAGGTAAAAAGTCTCCTCTTTCTGCTCCTGTAGCTTCCCTGTCATTCCTTTCCCAGAGTTAGCCCTGTTGTAGGCCATGGAAATGGAGCATGATCCATGGAGACAGTCCTGCAGGTTGGTGTTCCAATGGAGGAACAAGGAATTGGGAAGACCTAGAGAGAAGTGGGGAGACCTGGTGAACCTGAGAAAGGACTGTATTAAAAACAGGCTATTGGAAAATGGTGCAAGGGGCTTAGAGGTGGGAAGTGGCCGAGGGAAACAGTACATCTAAAGGACCTATCTGCTTAACACGGACTCCCTGGTTCAGAACGCAGAACAGAGGGTGGAACTGGGTTCCCCTACCAGCCCCACAGAAGGAGCATAAATGCTAGACACAAAATCTATTAAACTCAGAATCGGTCTCAAGACTGAGTACACAGGAGAGGATGAGAAGGAGCTTAAGCGAGGCAGAATGATCATGTTTTGGGACCTTTCGACTTTTAGTTGGATTATTGTTACCCCAGCAGGGGACTGAATTTAAGTGTGACCTGGCTGGAGGGCTGAGAGACCCAGCAGATGACATGCTGGAGCCAGACTGCCCAATAAGAGGGAGTGTTAGAGTGGAAGAACCCCTGCAATGCCACCTCCTGTCATGTGGGGATGCTCCACTGGAGTTGCCCACAATACAATGGACTAGTGTTTCTAAGCCCCACCCCATTTTGTCTCCACCTCCTTTCCCCAGGTGGATTTTGAGTGCTCTCTGAAGGAGTGGAGTAGAAGCAGTACAATGGAGTTAGCTCAGATTGCCTTTCTGCACAGAGAGGAGGAATATCCATGATGGATGGACCCCTTTTATGCATGGTTCCAAGTGGGATCATCCAGCCTGTAGTGTTTGTTTACTAATGTTGTCTAAACTAACCTTTACTTCTCTGCTCAGAGACCATTTTTGTTTTATGCTTGTACAATGTCTAGCACAATGGTGCCGCAACCTGTAGGCACTAACACTATACAAATAACATGTTAAGAGCATCAATACAAACATGAAATTGTAAAGCGCATTTAGTAGAATTTTGGTTGAAGACTAATTCCATGTTATATGTTACTATGAAGAATAAACTTGATATTGACTATTAACTGAACCAAATATAGTTTCTGAAGTGAAAAAGAAAAACTTGGTGTTGGTATTTATTATTGGTATTTTAGTTTGTAGACAATATATAATACTGAAGGTAGCAGTAAAACAATGAAATAGTAAAGTACATTTGCAATTATTACTGGCTACCTGTTACTACTTACACCTTTCAATAAAAAAGTATAAAATTTTTGTTAATTAGCTGAAGAAAAACAAATACATTGTTTCTTTAACATTTTAATTTACAGAACAACTAAATCCAATTTTACTGTTTTGCAGTAAAAATTACTGTGTTTGTGGGTGCTGGTAGATGGGAAAATAGCTCTGAGAAAAAAACTGCCTCTTGCATCTTAGTGGGTTGTTAACTCTGAAACATAAAGAACGAGCATGTCCAGTGTCAGCATGAACAATCACACGCCTGATCTTTTTAACAGAACATAATTTAACAAACAATTCCCAAATAAGTCACACCAGGGCTACTTTACAGATTATTCATTTTTTAATTCAATAAACTCAATTTTTTAATTTATATGAAACTGACATAGAATTTCCACTTGTGTGAACAAAATTCAGGTGCTTGCCATAGAATTTAGGTACTCTTTCAATGGAGTACATGTGGCTTCGTATATAACCTCAGATTTTTGTCCTGTTTGTGTCCCATTTTTGTCTTTAGAGGGAATAAACCCTATTTTTGCTAATGTATTTTTATGAATCCAGAATATAATCCCCAGGGTCTAATCTTCTCCTTGAAACCATGTTTTGTGTTTATACATACAATTTATTTTTGTTTTTCCCTCACCTGCACACAGGATCATTAGTACATCTTGGACTGTGCAGTTATGTAAATTTTAGCGGAGATTGTAAGTGTCTAATAATCTGCTCATATAATTTCCAATTTTGTAGTCAATTTATTTTCTTGACATAATTCAACATGAAATATAAAATCATAACATATACATCAAGATTAACATGCTAAATGAGGGGAAGCCATATTTTCAGATAATGAAGCAGTAAATCAATTTTTTCTCTCTTTCTCTCTTGTCCCGGCACACACAGAGAGATGCTGAGAATGGATTTGAATTTACGATGAAAACTGTATGCAGATGCATCACCATAATGACTCTTCTACTTTATGATGTAAATACAAACTACATTGAAATGAGAAGTAGATTATTTTTTATACAATTCTGATAGGAATTCCAAACTTGCTCAGCCTTGTTCAGCTAAAATTATCTAGCTCAGAATATTTTTTTCAACCATGGGAACACAGTGGAATTACTTTCTAAGACAGTATTTCCTAGATATTTGAAAGCTGAGTCCCACTTCAGGGAGAAAAAGACCCCAAAGGTCTCAGATGCAACATATGCAGTAAAGGAAATTACAATGGGCCCAATCTTGAGAGGTGAGGAACATGATCTGCATCTCCTATTTATGGCCACAGTTAACTAGTGAGGAGGGGATAGGAGCAACCAAAATTTTAGTGAGAAAAGGAATGATGGTCTTGGGCATCGGTTTTGTAGGACTAGGCCATGAAAGATGGCTACCGAGGCCCAGTCAGATATGTCAGACCAGGCAAGTGAATGCCCAACAGCTTTAGCTTGACCAAGCCTGGGACTCAAGACACTGAAGTTCAGTTCCTAATTTTGCCACAGACTTCCTTTGTGACTACAGGGTCTTAGTGCCCCATCTAAAAAATGGGATTAACTTTATCTCCAACTGTTTCTCTTTCTTGACTATTTAGATTGGAGTTCTCAAACTCTGTGGGACAGGGGCTGTCTCCTGCAATGTGTACATACAGTACCTAGTGCAATGAAGCCATGATCTTAGCAGATGCTCAGGTACCACAATAATACTACTAATTTATTTTCACAAATAACTGACATTTTAGCATTGCTGAAAAGTCAAGTGTATCGAATTTTCATGTGTGCAAGATGTTCCTTCTCTTAAATGCAAAATGTCCTTGTCCCACTCCGGTAATAGAGAAACAACTATCTTGGTTGCAGATGCACATCTTGATAAATGGGGGAGCCAATCAGTGCTGAGAGACTTGTATATTTACTGTGTAATTATCTAAATCAGACTGGCATAGCTAATCACAGTGCAAAGATTTGCACTTCTGAGGGGAAAAAAAAACCTCACCTATGAATCTGGCTGAAGCTGTAGCCAATTGGTTTATTTTATCATTCATTTATTGTGTGTTGTGTGATGTTATAATTAACTCATATGCCATGTTGTTAATAATATGCTAAATAGACTGAAGCTGTAGGATTATAGAAGCATAAACTTGATCAGTAGTCAGAAGGGAGAAGTATGAATTAGGTATCTAAGTAAGTGGGACTGAAATGCAAGGTCTACAGGCTGAGGCTTGTAAAATATCATCTTAGCCATACTAGGCCATAGGCTTAAGAAATGCTTGACATAAGTGACCAAAGAATAAGACAATGCCACAATATTATGGGAAAAGATGTGTCAGTGGGTGGTATTGTGAAAAATTTACCCCAAGATTAACTTTTGATTACAAGATATCCAGTAGTCACATTTTCCTAACATGTACCCTTATGCAGCCTATGGGCATCAATGCTAATGAAAATAAAAGGAACTACAAACAACCTATGGAAAATGGGGTACCCCAATTTTCTTGTGGGACACAAGAAATATAAGGAAAAAGAGGGTGGACACAGAGTGCAGGTGTATTCAGAATCACAAGATAAAAGAGGTTTCAGAGTAGCAGCCGTGTTAGTCCGTATTCGCAAAAAGAAAAGGAGTACTTGTGGCACCTTAGAGACTAACCAATTTACTGACCGCTATTCCTACCTACATGCCTCCAGCTTTCACCCAGACCACACCACACAATCCATTGTCTACAGCCAAGCTCTACGATACCACATTTGCTCCAACCCCTTAGACAGAGACAAACACCTACAAGATCTCTATCAAGCATTCTTACAACTACAGTACCCACCTGCTGAAGTGAAGAAACAGATTGACAGAGCCAGAAGAGTACCCAGAAGTCACCTACTACAGGACAGGCCCAACAAAGAAAATAACAGAACGCCACTAGCCGTCACGTTCAGCCCCCAACTAAAACCTCTCCAACGCATTATCAAGGATCTACAACCTATCCTGAAGGACTACCCATCACTCTCACAAATCTTGGGAGACAGGCCAGTTCTTGCCACAGACAGCCCCCCAACCTGAAGCAAATACTCACCAGCAACCACACACCACACAACAGAACCACTAACCCAGGAACCCATCCTTGCAACAAAGCCCGTTGCCAACTGTGCCCACATATCTATTCAGGGGACACCATCATAAGGCCTAATCACATCAGCCACACTATCAGAGGCTCGTTCACCTGCACATCTACCAGTGTGATATATGCCATCATGTGCCAACAATGCCCCTCTGCCATGTATATTGGGCAAACTGGACAGTCTCTACATAAAAGAATAAATGGACACAAATCAGATGTCAAGAATTATAACATTCATAAACCAGTTGGAGAACACTTCAATCTCTGTGGTCACTCGATTTCTGATTTCAAAGTGAGTATCCTTCAACAAAAAAACTTCAAAAACAGACTCCAATGAGAGACTGCTGAATTGGAATTAATTTGCAAATTGGATACAATTAACTTAGGCTTGAATAGAGACTGGGAGTGGTTGAGTCATTGTACTAAGTGAAACCATTTCCCCTTGTTTATTCCTACCACCCACCCCCCCCCCCCCCACACACACTGTTCCTCAGACGTTCTTGTTAACTCCTGGAAATGTGCTGGAAATGGCCCACCTTGATTATCACTTCAAAAGGTTTTCTCTCCCTCCACCCCACTCTCCTGCTGGTAATAGCTCATCTTAAGTGATCACTCTCCTTACAATGTATATTTTTTTCATGGTCTGTGTGTATATATAAAATCTCCTCACTGTACTTTCCACTTTATGCATCCGATGAAGTGAGTTGTAGCTCACAAAAGCTTATGCTCAAATAAATTGGTTAGTCTCTAAGGTGCCACAAGTACTCCTTTTCTTTTTAAGATAAGAGGGCTCCCAGATGGGGTAAAATGAATTCCCTATGGGAAGGCTCCAGCAGGAACCATCCCTCTCCTGATGATCGCTTGGCAAGGCATCCATTAGGCCCTGAGCATATCGTTAAGGATGTGAGTATAGCTATATTTGTAACTTGTGCATAGATCTTTATAGAATGTTTATATGCATGGGTAATCATAACCTTAATTGTAACTTTAACAAAACTTATAAATGCCATGTACTTGTAAATATATGTGTG
Organism: Chelonia mydas; assembly: GCF_015237465.2. Taxonomy (NCBI): domain Eukaryota; kingdom Metazoa; phylum Chordata; order Testudines; family Cheloniidae; genus Chelonia; species Chelonia mydas. Next base: position 58,798,982 of record NC_057854.1, read on the forward strand.
GTCACTATCCTTGGTCTTTGTGTTCCTACAGACACTAAATCTGAAGCAAATAGCAGAGGTGACTTTCACGCCTGTAGAGCTTGAAACAGTAGCCACCAGAGCAGAACCCATGGGGGGGTAATACAACATTAGTAAATTCACTTTAAATACTATAAAAAGCTACAAAGCAATTTTCATTCAAAATTCACTTTGTTTTCCATGACAGATTTTTTTGAACTTTTTATTAAGGCACAGTTACCAATAAGACATTTACATACTAAATCGTACATTACTTATTCAGGATCAGGTTAATAGTCAAAGAACCTGGCTAAAAATTCTGTTTTGCTGGCTGGGGAGCCATCCTCCTCTGAAAAGGGTGACCAAATATCTAAATACCTATCCTCTCTACAGTGAATGTGACTACCGATACAGAATCAAACTGCAATATTGTGGCTGCAGTAGAATGCAGAAGTGTAAATGTAAATGCACTAACTTGATGTGCTGCTGTGTACACTGGGGAAAGGATATATAAAACCCACTGAATTTCAGGCCCTATTAGTAAATCACTTTGAGAACAGAATGTGAAGAAGATTATGAATAAAACTGCTCCTCGTGCTCATCTCAATAATAAACTATAGCACTCAATGGCTGAGTCTACTATGCCACAGTAAACTATGCCAGGTGTGACTTTTTGTGGACAGAACTTAAAAGCCTATCCAGTCCCAGCATATTTTTATGTCACACTTAAAGGTTCTTTAAATGCATTTCCTGTAGTATGAATTCCTCTTGGCTACATAAAAGTAACTTCAACCAGATGCTAATTCTTTGAACTGTAATTAACAGCATAACACTTAAGAAGTAATTTTTATAATGATTACAGTCACTATACTTTGATTCTTCTGAAGTGGTAAGTACTGTAATCATCACCTGTTCACAGACAGGCTTATTACACCACAGGCTATTAACAACTGATAGCACCATTTAACTAAAGCTTGGTTCCTAATAAATTGCCAGTAACTGATTTTTTTTTTTTTTTTTAAGTCAGATAATTCATCTACTTAACAGTCTGAAATTGAATGTATTCTAGGCAAATAAGTTTTATGGACAAATTTTGTTTGACATTTTCAGTTGTTTTTCAGTTTCTATTACAGTTACAAAATAGTTTATTGGGGAAAATGTGGATGAGATTCTGTCAACATTTCTAATTTTACCCCATGGTTTGAGAAAGTGTGGCTGTAGAGGAAAAGATGGGAAAGATATACAATCTAGTAAAAATATACATAAATACGGGCAGCTTAATATCTTACAATGGAGTTCTTCCAGACTTACACGGTTGTGGCTGAGATCAGAATCTAACACGTGGTTATTTAAAAAAAAAATGGTTATATGTAGAACAGTGCCATAACTTCCAAATAATAATTGTTATTGCTGTTTTGGTGTCTTGTTCTGATTATAGTCATTGTTGCTCTCTTGAAAGCATGGTTATAAACCAGCAATGATACTAATAGTCTAGGGCTAGATTGTCAACCTTTTATTCACATTTGTGAGCACAATTCTTCACACAAGTGGTGACATTGATGTCGTTGAAACTATTCGTGAGTAACTGCACCGCAATGTGAGTATGTGCTTCAACAGTCAGTACATATGTCTGAACGTCTAATATTTAGATTTGTTTTTTCTCATCAGTTACAAGCTAATAAATATTCTATACCATCCCATTCTATACATACTAGTCTTGCTAAACCTTTGGGGGTTTAATCCTTTAATGTGAGAGGTGCCTTCAGTCCCACTGATGGCAATGAGAGATCAAGGGGGGGGGGGGGGTCACTCATGCTTCCTAAGACCAATTCCCTCAACTATCCAATACACATGATGTTCTTGAAACCTTCTTGTTTAGATAACCTCATTTTATGTACCTCTCAGAATGTTTAGGAAGTCCACATGGCTAATGAGGCAGGTTAGTTTTCTTCCTCCTGAGCATCTGGGGCCAGATCCTCAGCAGGTGTAAATTAATGTAGCTCCATTAAGTTAATTGGAGCTATGCTGATTTACGTCAGGTGAGGACAGTGTATTCTACATGTAAATAGTAACTGAAAATGCAGAGATTTCTAACTGCAAAGTTAGAATGGATAATCTATGCTTCAAAGCTCCCTCTCTGGTAAGATTGTGACTTCATTCTCATGCTGAGCTCTGCTTCATAGTTGCCATTTGCACTCACAGTATTCATGCAATGACAAATTCATTGTCATCTGACTTAAATATGAGTATTTAAAGAGTGTAAAGACCAAGGAGGGAGACAACTTTTATGGGGCTATGACAATAGTGCAAGGTATGAACAGGTGAGCCTGCACTCTGATCACTCAGACGTTAATTAGCTCCCCCTGAAAAAGCTGATGGGAATAATTAGACAATCTGGCTGGCTAGATTGATGGTCTAAGGAGCCAATTATCTCATCAGCCCAAGGCTGATAAAGAGGCAGGAAGGAAGTGCCAAGAGGGAGGAGAGAGAAGGAGACTAGGGCTGGTTGAGCACAGTAACAGGGAGCCCTCAGGGGAGGAAGATCTCTGTTCCCTTCAGGGCCTGGTGCTGTAGGCACTGTAAATAGACTCTTGAACAAAGATTGTTGTAGAAAAGGTGGAGGGAACTTAAAATAAAGTAATATGGTGAAAAGGCACAACCATTGGAGTCTGTGCAGTTTCTGTGGGGAGAAGGTAGGAGTGGACCCAGGCCCATGACATGTGTGTACAACTAAAGAGATAGGAATACCTTGCCTGAATATTAAGAAAAAATATTTCCAATGGAGAGAGCTGTGAAACTGGATTAGGTAAAGCCTGCAAGAATGTTTTATATATGGAACAATCCTTCATTGGTAGGGACTTGAGGGGCTCTCAACCTGGAGCTTACAAACAGGTTTCAGGGGAACCACACTCTTTCTTTATGGTGACAGAGGTTCACGATGTTTTTTATAATATGGAAATGAGGTCTGGAATAGGTTGAGAATCACTGGCCTAATACATATCTTCCTTCTCTAATTTACATGGGCCTTTTACAAACTGTCCCAGTCCCTCTCTCTGGACAGACACAGCTGTTGTGAGTGGGCCAAACTGCTGGATCCCATGTGCTTTTAAGCTTCCTGGTGCAGTGACTAACTGCTGTTCCTAAAGCTGGGCCTCTTGGGTGCGCTCCCAGGGCAGACTCCAGGTCTGACACCCTTCTTGGGCAGTGTGATCCCCCGTCCAACTGCCTTAATCCCCAGAGCTAGTGCCACAGCCCTCCCAAGTGTTCTGTTCCTCAGACATCCAGAGTGTCCACCTGGATGTGGGAGCCCTGGTTTCTTGATTAACCCCCTCTGGGACAATGTGGCAGAGAAGCAAGGAACACAGGCTTAGCAAAGGAATTTCTTAACCTCACACATTTTACTGTTAAAATATGAAAGAGCTACAGATCTTTGGGAAACAACATAAGCCCCTCAAGTGTGATCCCATAAAAGAGGTGAATCCTGGATTTGAGCAGCATCCTTAGGCTCAGCCGCTCTTCCTGCTTTCTCTCTCCCCAGCCCTTTCCTTCAGCCAATGTGGCTGTGGACTTCCCTCCACAAAGAGCATTCTCACTTCAAGTATTATTGTTTATTGATTGTATTATTATAGTGATTAGGAGACCTAGGTGTGGACCAGAACCCCATTGTGCTAGTTGCTGTACAAACACAGAACAAAAAGATGGTCCTTGCCCCAAAGGGCTTACCATGTATGGATATAGACAGGTGGGGGAGTACAAGTGAACAGTGAGACAATGTTGGTCATCAGGATAGGGAGTAGTCTCACTACACTAGCTGCATAATCATAAAGTTTTACAGAGGCATCATGCCAAAGGATTGTTTTGAGGAGGGATTTGAGGATGGATAGAAATAGGTGGAAGGATATTTATGCGGAGTGCTTTCCAAGTAGGTGGGGCATGGGAGTTAGCACAAAAGTATTTAAATATAGTTTCTGACACATTTGCTTAGGTGGACAACCAGAGATTGCAGATCTCTGTCATGTGCTTCCTGAGGGAGTTCTGGACTCTAGTCCCCCCCATTCTTCTGTCAGCTTCTGTATCGAGGTTCACTTAAAGTCAATAACCCTACCAGTAGAAAAAAAATGTTTCAGTAGGAAGAGTCAGGCACTCTTGATGGCCATATATTGCTCTGTGCCAGGCTGCCAGATTCTCAGAGTCTTTAATTCAGTATCAAGCCGTCAGTACAAAATGGATGCTCTGATCCCCAGTGGAGGTTGCAATACACCAGGAAAGTCACACTCCAAAATGAAGGTTAAAACACCATGTGGGCCACTACAAAGAAATGGCATTCACAAAAGACCACTGAGGTCACAATTTGACATAGACATTTCCCCAGTCTGTCACAGGCCCAGTTCTCTAAACCTTTACAAGACTAATCCCATGTGCATGGTAAAAATGTTCATGTAAATGAGGGCCTACAAGATCAGTCCCAAGATTTTCCTCCATAGGCAATACTTCACCTCCAGAGGCATGTATTATTTATGTAAAAGGCTCTCTTCCTTCTGAAGAAAATGCTGGTGCCTTGTCAGATCTTTACGTTTGCACATTCTTTCCTAGTGTTAATTTCTTCTAAATGAAAAATGGAAACACATGATTAACATGAGCCATAGTTAGACTGAGATGTGGAAAAACCCAGCGATTTAATTTTGCAAATTTTTTTGTGCCTTTTGAATTTAATTTAGTTTTATTTTATTTTAATCACAGTGCTTGCAAAACTGCTTTGGCAAGTATATGTCGACCAGTCAATGCTAGAGTGCTATTAAAAGGAAAGTTTCCTGGTCATTGTCATTTACACGCCCTGAATATTTATCAGCACTTATTTAGGTACTTTATGTTCAACTAGACACCCTAACTTTGAGTTCACCTAGTTGATTAATTATCAAGTTATCATTATTACTCATGCTATCATTATTCATATTGTGAAGGATTTAAATTTTGAGTGTTTGATATAGAATAACTGTAACAAAGGGTCATAGTTGTTATTTTAACGACAGTATAATCAGTATAACTCTGATTTATTAGAAATGCTAATCTGGTTTTCACTAAGTTTTAATAACCTTTCTGAATGAAAATCAAGAATTGGTCTAATGTCAAAGTATATTTAAAGATAGGGTTTTGGGAATGATGGATAGTTGTCTTCTTTATAAGAAAAATGGACACACAAAAAACTGGAATAAAGGGCTTAATCCTGCAGAAGGCTGAGCATCCTCAGCTATTTGTTCGTTCAGTTTGGACTTATGGGGCCAGATTCTCAGCTGGTGTAAACTGATGTAGCTCCATTGACTTTAATGGAGAGATGCTTATTTACACCTTTAATAGAGTATTTGGCCAATGATAACTAGGAACCTTGATTTCCAGGTGGAGGAATACAGAAATAGTGCAAATATTTTTTTAAATTCTCTAAAATGTTCCTAAATAGTTTTATGCTTTATCTGGCACACACAAGATACATGATGGTGTGATGTGGCTTAGAGGTTTATTGGCACTCAGTTGGGATGACCATCATAACATACTTCAGGCTTTTCCACTTATGAGTAACACAATAATCACAAACTCTTTCTGATGAAAATTTCAGACCACACCACAATACTATCTGTTCTGAAGGAGATTGATAGGAGCACGTGTGTGTGTGTGCGTGCGTGTGCACACGTGCATCCCTGCATATAACAAATTAGTAGTAGAGCACCTCCTGAGAACAGGTGCATGTTACTCACAGGGTATGGGCCCATATTTTAAGGCAAAGGAAGTACTGAACAGCAGAGGACTTTGGCTTCAATGAGCTTTGGATTGGGCACTTCATGAATGCATTAGACATTCACAGAGGTGCAAGGTAAATTCATTATGACCTAAAAGAATATCTATAGAAAAAGTCTTCATATTGAACCATGTGAATTAGCAAAAGTGATAAATATCTTAGCATACACCTCTAATAAACACCTCTAATAAATACATTACCTTTCAGTCATCCAGTAAATACCTTTCTTACATCTACATTAAAATAACAGTGACAATTTCCAACCTTTGTTATCTGCCGAGCAGCTTCCAAATGTGGTAAAACAAAACCTCAACAGCCATCTTCCACTTTCATTGCTAGTTGTTCCTAGGTATTTGTTTTCTTTTTTAAATATACACATAAAATTACAGTTCTAACTAATCAGATGAAGAGTTTCAAAAAATTTTACATAAAATCTATGCTTTGTATGCAACAGCCTGGAGTGCAAACTGTTTGTCAATATTTAACCAATCAGTTTTTCAGTTTGGCTGCTTGTTTGTGAAATGAGCTCGCAAGAAACGTCAACCTGAAAAGACCTCATTGAATTTAGTTCACTTTACTTCATGGTTAGCAAAGGTCAGTTCAGACTAAAGTATGTTTGGTGATGGTAGTGAGTATGAATAATGTGTAAGGGCATATTATGTGCTCCACATCTGTAGTATTCGAGGCACTGCAAGACTGATGTTGAAATGGGTTAAATCAATTGCTTCTGAGTTAAATAAATTTGGACCAAAACATTTAGTCCAATAGACACAATTGGACTGGAGGACCAAGCTTTGTCTTGGAATGAGACAGACCTTTAGGCAATCCTATTGCCTTGCTGTCAGGATCGTCTTCTCACTCTTGCAATATGCCTCTGAGCCGTAACTCACTGAAGAAACTTGTCATTCTGATAATTTTATAGATAGCTTTTAGTGAATAATGCTCAAAAGCTTGTCTTTACTCTGCTTTTTTTTCCCCTCGTTCACCTTTTAAAGTCCCTTGGTAAATCAAATCTACTTACATCCTTAACCTCACAAGCCCTTACTGCTGATGAGCCTCTGAGATGCAAGTGCTAAACACACAACAGGCAACATAAAGCAAAGGAGCATGGATTAAAGATAAATAAAAGGCAGATGACCTGATAGGAGCTGACTAGGAGAATCATAGGACTGAATGTAAATTACCAAAGACAGAGTTTTGATGATCCACTCCAGCAACCTTTCAGAAGGAAAGAGTCATTACCTTGAAATCACAATAAACTCTGATGCTGAAACAGAATTAGACTAGGATTTTGATATACTTTATTAATCTGCATTTTTAAAGTACATTTCAGCTGTCATTTAGCACCACAATGCAACTCTAAATGATGAATATAGTAGGCTCAAACTTTTTTGTATGATTTTTGGTATTAATCTCTAAAAAGTCCCACCAAATCTGCAGGACTGGAAAGCTGTTTCATTCTATTATAATTTTAAAATAGTGCATTAATCTGTAAGACTGAAAAGTGATTCTGCACCATTGTTCTGCAGAAAAATAAGAGGATCAAAGCAGAAGCGTCTTGAAGAGTAGAGTTGGGGGGGGGGGGGAATAAATACCAGCCTAGACCTTCTCCCTTCTTGGGTTTCTTTGTGTTGACACTAGCTATATCAATCTGTAAATCCTTCTGAACTGGTTATTACTCTATTATTCGAGTGCAAAACCACATTATTTTAAAGTCTTTCCATTAAATTAAACATTTCAAACATGGGAAAAACTAGAGATTGATTTCTTAATAAGATTTCAAGGTAACTGTTGGTAGCTTCAATTATCTATCTGTCATGGCAGAAAAGTAATTACAATAAAAAGTTTACTTTCATTGTAATGATTGAATATTTAATAATGTTAAAATAAGGGATGCATATAACTTTAACTTTGCAGAGTGTGACCTATTGCCGGTCCTTTAAGGTGATATGTAAATGTGGACATCAAAAGCATTGAGTTTTTGTAATTAAAGACAACAAAAAGTTTGGAATGGATATGAAATCTTATTCTTCAGGGTGTAAGCCAGTTTCAAACTATTAGAGACTGTTCTACATCTGCCTACTGTGGGCTGCTTATATCTCTGAAGCATCTGGTAGAGACCATTGTCAGAGACAGAATAGTGGACTAAATGGACCTTGGGTCTGATCTAATATGGCTGTTCCTATGAGGAAAATCCCCTATTATGTTACTTATGATGTAGGTAAAGAGGAGACAAGCAACAGGGAAGCATTTAATATAATCCATTACCTGACGAAGTCAAAACAAAGGCTTCCATTGACTTCAGAGGGCACTGGACTGGGGACATAGTGTATGGGTAAGGATGCCAGGTGTCCGGTTTTCGACTGGAACACCCGGTCGAAAAGGGAGCCTGGCGGCTCTGGTCAGCATCGCCGGCTGGCCCATTAAAAGTCCAGTTGGCAGTGCTGCAGGGCTAAGGCAAGCTAGTTCCTACCTGTCCTGGCACCATGCTGTGCTCCAGAAGTGGGCAGCAGGTTCGGCTCCTAGGTGGGGGGGTGACGGGACACCGTGCGCTGCCCCCGCCCCATGCACTGGCTCCACACTCCCATTAGCCAGGAACCATGGCCAATGGGAGCTGGTGGGGGCGGTGCCTATGGGCAAGAGCAGTGCATGGAGCCTCCTGCCTCCCCCCTGCCTAGGAGCTGGACCTGTTGGCGCACAGTGCAGTGTCAGGATAGGTAGGGACTAGCCTGCCTTAGCCCTGCAGAACCATTGACCAGGAGCCACCTGAGGTAAGCCTGAGCCCCAACCCCAGCCCTGAGCCCCGTCCTTCACCACAAGCCCCTCATCCCTGGCCCCACCCCAGAGCATGGACCCCCCAGCCGGAACCCTCACCCCCCTGCACCCCAACCCCCTTCCCCAGGACAGAGCCCCCTCCCACACCCTAAAGCCCTCATCCCCAGCCCTAGCCCAGAGCCCACACCCCCGCCCAGAGCCTGTATCCCCTCCTGCACCCCACCCCCTACAGCCCCCCCCCACATTCTGAATCCCTCGGCCCCACCCCCCAGCCTGGAGCCCCCTCCTGCACCCCAACCCCTTCATCCCTGACCCCAGCCCAGAGCCCGTGCCCCCAATCCAGAATCTGTACCCCCTCCCAAACACCAAGCCCCTGCCTCAACCCTCCCACATTCCGAATCCCTCAGCTCCAGGCTGGAGCCCCCTCCTGCACCCCAAATCCCTCATCTCCAGCCCCAGCTGGAGCCCTCACCCCCTCCTGCACCCCAACTCGCTGCCCCAGCCCGAAGCCCTCTCCCACACACTGAACCCCTCATTTATGGCCCCACCCCAGAGCCTGCACCCCCCAGTTAGAGCCCTCACCTCCTCTCATGGCCCAGCCCACAGTGAAAATGAGTGAGGGTGGGGGAGAGCGAGCCACTGAGGCAGGGGGAATGTAGTGAGCGGAGAGGGGGCCTCAGGGAAGGGGCGGGCCTAGGATATTCAGTTTTGTGTGACTAGAACATTGGTAACCCTATGTATGGGGCCAAACAAATAGGAAAATGCTGCAAAAAAACCCATATGCAGTGTTGTAAGTGGACAGAAGTACAGAAGACATGGCAGGGAAAGGTGAAATGGAAAAAAAAGTATTGTGATTAACGTCTCCCAGTAGGAATGTTAGTGTTCCCAGACTGGGTGTACACCAATGTGCATAGATGGATTGTTGTTCAGTAGACAGGGAAATAGACTTTCTCTTCATTTCATTTTTCCCTCCCATCTGTTCTGTGCTTCTGTCTACTCACTTTCCTGCATATGCTTCTGGAAGTCAAGGGACCACGATTCTATTCTGGGCTCTGACCGTGCCAGGACCATGAAGCCATATGACCTTGGGCAAGTCACTTCACCTGTTTGTGCCTTCCTACCTTTCAGCTGTCTTGTCTATTTTGCTTGTAAGCTCTTTGGGGCAGGGATTGTCTCTTGCTATTTGTACCATGCCCAGCATGAAGGAGCCCTAACCACAACTGAGGCCTCCAGAAATTATAGTAATACTGTAAATAATAAACTTACAAGTGAAATTTGAACATGTGAAATTTGAATAATCCATGAAGAAGACACCAACTAAACAAGTTTTGGGGAGTCCATAAAGTAAATTCCTGAATTTTGATCCAAATATATGAACCACAGTTGTATTTGCAATTGTAAAACAGATGTAAAAAATAAACCCAATAACTTCATAATATGAGCAAAATAAGTTGGAGAAACACAACAATGAATGAATCCCTCTGTTGAGCACTACTCAGAGGGAGGACTTAAGGGACGTAACACAGAGGACATGCAAGAGTGGCCTGGGATGTTGGAGACTTGTTTGTGCACTAAGTGATATGTGACTGTGAGGGAAGGATTCAGAAAACTCTTAATTAATTAAACTTTTTTAGAAACAAATTGTGAAAATGGTGTATTTCAAATATTTTTCTTCTCAAAGCAAACTGGGGAAAAGTGAATTTCTGAAGTAGAACTTGGAGTTACATGTGTTTGTGTATCTAGATCTGAAGGTTTTTGCTACATGAGTTATCAGAGTATGGTACCTGTGAGGATTTAAATGGCTTTTGAATTTTTTTAATCGTAGGATGAAAAATCAATTAGAAGTGAACATGGTATGAAATACTTGAATTCCCAATACTACATCAGCTGCTTTTTCAAGATGAAACTTTTTAAATCTCTTCTTTCTATGATTACTTAAGGGCTTCATCACTTATTGCATTGTCTTACTGGATTCTCTCATCTCTGAAACATTTCTAAAACAGTAACCATTTACGAAAACTGTAATTGAACGTTGAAGAAAATTATTTCATTGGAAATTAGTTTTAGGGTTTTTAAAGCTAGAGCAGGGAGGAGAATGCATTTAGACAACAAGATGTTCTTTTTCTCTATTTTTATTTTTCTATGGATTTATAAAGAAGGGTGAAAATAATAATGAATATGTTAGCATTTTCTCTCTGAACGTTCTTGGAACAGCTTCCTCCATCTTCACTCAGCATTGTCTTCTGTCTTATAGTCTATGTGAATAGTAAAACTCTGGAAAAGTTTTTTTGGCATCTAATAGAACATGATATCACTAGATTTTTGAAGCATCCTGTAGAATTCAATAGAGAATTATATCCCTTCTCTAGATTTTTTTAATCCTATAATAAGTATATTTCTGTAAATGTGTGAAATTTCTAGTCTATTACAGTCAATGACAAAACTCCCATTGACTTCAGAAAAGCCAGCATTTTTAGAATTTCTATAGAAACTTATTACATTCTGATGGAATCCTATTGTTTTAATCCCTATACATTTTACTATAACAATAGTCCCTCAACTGGCATACCCATGCGCTGTCTGTCTTAATATATTTGATCTTAAGGTAACATATTTTGAAAGCCCAAAGTACATTAACTAGAGCAAATCTTTCAAAAAATCCAGAATAAGCAGCCTTACTGATCCACATCTTTAACACGAGCCTCAGTGAATTCAGTTTTCACCACTGTCCATGTGCAACATAGATGAGATATATTTTACACTCATTGAGTGAATGGGGATTGATGCTAGATAGGTCAGTAGGACGAATGCAGCAAAATAATATGGAGCACTGAGGAACCCAATTCCTGGACCAACAGGAATACAAAACAAATACAAAACATTCTGCTTGGCTGAAATTAGAGTACTTCTGGAATAAAAAGATATCTGCAATTGTGCAAAATTTAGCAGTATATAATGTGGCAGTAAAGCCTCATCTTGAGGTGGGGTATTTCCGAGCATAAATTCTTCTGTATTAAGATTAGAGTATACCACTTAGAATGCACACAAAAAGTCATTTGCTGCAAATATTTTTTATAAAGTGAAAAGCTGCATAGTAGGGTACCTTGTCCATAGTGGTACCTATGCTTTGTGTATAATTAGATCACTCATATGAGAATCACTAAAATAAACAAATAAAATCTTAAGCAACTCTTAAAGTACTAATTAAAATGTCCTTTGCACCAGTTCAATAAATCTTCGTTCACTTTCAAGTGGAACCTCATTAAGGCAAAGTCTTCCATACAAATTAGTCCTTCCAAATAGAACTACTGGTGATTATTAATGATGTTTCCATGTGAGTTATCATCTGCCAAGTTACAAAACTAAAAAAATCAAATACAAACCATGCTAGATTTTGTGTAGTCAGTGGCTCTTTGTTTGTTTGGGTCACTGGCTCACTTCTTAATGCAATCTTGTTTGTACATATGTGGTTTCAGGATTTGGTGGCTATATAATGAATGCATTAGTGTTGATTACTATTTGGAAATATTTAAACAATACTTTAGGTATGCAAATATATAGAAAAGGGCACAAAATTCAATTCGCAATTCACATTTTAGGCAACTAATATCTTTCTAACAGACTTTTTCAAAAAGACGAAATAAAATGGGCAATTAAAAGTAAATAAGCTTAAAACTAATGGGAAATGGAAAGTGTATTAGTTGTCAAAGAAAACATTGCAAATTTAATAAAAAGAAGACCTTAACTCAATTAGGACCAAATTAGGGCAGAATTTGACCTTTAGACTTAAAATATTATGTTGATTCTACTGGTAAAAATGGAAGTGCTAGTAATTAGTAACATAAAGTATGAGCCATTAATTACAGTTACCATGATTTCTTTTCATCCATACTATTATTTAAGATTAGATAAAATTTAAAAGTAAACTATTTTGCATAGCAAAGCAGTAGATCACACCATGTTCTTAGAAGAGTCTATCTTGAGTCTCATATGGCCCCTTCACAGCACTCTGACAATGCAAATAGGCCATGTAGTTGGTTTGCAAAATCAAGGATTCACCTAATGCAGGGAGAATCCTTTGGAGGCATAAATTCCTATGCCAATGTATCGCCGACGTCTGTCAGCAGGTGGGATCGAACTGGGGATCTCTGGAGCTTAGTGCATGAGCCTCTACTGCATAAGCTAAAAGCCAGCTGCCTGTTAGCTAAGGCTGTAAAGCAGACTCATTTTATCTCTCTCTCTAAGTGGACTTGGTGCCACTAGATGGGACAGAACACCACACCCATAAGGTGTGTGGGTTACACCAGCTCCCCCAGCATAGAATTCAATGACAACTGCATATAAAAGGGGGTGGAACGTAATAGGGGTGAGGGGAAGGGAACAGTGTTCTCTAATTCTTCTTGCAAGCATGCTCTGATTATACACTATTAGTCAGTGTTGTCATGGTTGTGTTTTGATCAAACAGACTGATGACCAAAACTGAGAGCTTCAAGAGCTACCAATTAAAATAAATATCCCCAGAAACCAGGGTCAAGTATCTTCTCCGAGTCCTGGCTTGCAAAGAGTGGGTCAGCTTGTGCCATTGTATAATAACAATGTGGCAGGCTCCTTAAATGGGTGCTAGCTACTTGTTGATGTAGGAAATCACAGTGATCTACATGCAGAATTGTGGGGAGAAAGGGGAGAGACATTCTATTGATAAAACCTTATCAAGAACATTCCTATTTATGTTAAGGAGGGAGATAGGGTGTTAAGAGGTACACAGTTCTGCACGTTTATTTTATTATTGCAAAGACAATTAATTATTGCAGCTTCATCATAGTAGATGGCAGGGTTTGTGGGGTAATTGAACATCTCATGTTTATAGAGAGTGACACTGTTAGAACACTTCTTATAAAAATTATCCTTTGGAGCTTGTAGCCTTACCAGTGTCCTTGATTTCATTCCAAGTAGCATCATTCTGTACATTTTGTAATTTTTTTTTCTTAATTTGCAAGATTTGAAGTGCTGTATGCGTTTTTGAGGCCAGTAGGACTATGCTTCTCTTCAGGAGTGTACAGTTCATAAATCGGGAATATTTTTCTCTATACATTAATGTTCTGGAATTATAGCAGGCTGATTATGTAATAGTTTTTATAATGTTGATCTTAATATACATTTGCCAGTGTTTGTTCCTTATAAGTCTATTAGCTGATTTATCTGAGAGAAGGTTCAGTTAATTTTTCTGTGAGTTACAGTAGCTGTTACAAGAGTTTAATATCATGTTTTTTAATGTAGTTTCTAGTAGCTTTTCTGGTTAATCCTGTGGTTCCAAGAAATCCCTTCTAGGTATTCAGAAAACCTGGGGCATTATAATTCAGTACATATCTATCTGCATCTTTAGCTGTCTAACTACCTTGGAAAACTAGTTCAAGTGCTTAAGTAATTTTGGAAATGAGTTTTAGGCTCCTAAATTTGTATTTTTGAAAATTCAATCCTTAGTTTACCTTTGGAGAGCCATGTAATCTGCATATTTTTCCTGCTACCCCTATTCTAAATATCTCATAATCAATCCTTAAGCTGTTGTAGTGTCTTGTCCAAGGTGTTCTGTGTTCCTTTTGTTAGCATAACTCATGGGCAAAGCATCTGTGATTCGCAGTCAGGTCTCTCCTCTGACTTTGAAAACCCCTCTAAAATAGGATACAGAGTGAATTAGAAAAGGAGTACTTGTGGCACCTTAGAGAAACATTCAAACTCCTGTTCCATCACTATGGTGAGATTCTGTGTATTGTCTCACACAAACCTTGAAGAATAGACGTTTATTTCTTTGTTTGTTTTTCCTCCCCCACACCGCCCCTGTTGTGCTTCTTATCAGTGCCAGAAAAATGCAGCCTTCCCCTTCAGGTTTTGTGCTGACCTAATTCAGACTTTTTAAAAACAGATATGTGGCCAGGGATATTTTTTATCATTGTGAAATCCTATATGGGTTCAATGCCTCGCTGCTATGAGATCCATGAGGAATGAAGCCAGAGCTCAAAGTTAGGTGTGAATCTCACTTCTAGATCAGCATGACATAAGGCCCTCTTCCAGCCCCACAATTTAATGTTTAATGTGTAACTGAAAAACCTAGCTGTATTTCATCTTTCTCCATAACTTTAATTTCTGAATCCAGATAGAATTTGACTTGCTCAGTATTACAATCCTAAACACATACATCCTTAAAGTATAGCATGGGAGAAAGACAGTCATAAGGTAGTAGGGGCAGGTCTACTGTTTATACAATTAATACTGTCCTCTTGATTTATATATTTTCTTCACTAACAATCCATTTCACATCCTTCTTGTCTCCCACAGTTATCTGTGTGTTAGGCAACTATTTTTCCATGACACCCCACAAATCTGTTCATTGGTCAGTATTTTTTTTTTTCATTTAAGAGAAAGTCCCAGTTCACTCTTTTCTCCAAGATAAGAGGATATAATTGTATTGTGGTGTGCGAGATTTGAACAGTGTAACTTCCATTCTGAAGGAAAGTTCTGTGCAGCTTGAAAGCTTGTCTGTTTCACTAACAGAAAGTTGGTCCAGTGAAAGATATTAACCCACCCATCTTGTCTCTCTCTAATTCCCTCCATTCGTTAGCTAAGCCGGTCACCCTTAAAACCTTCCAAATTTTTGCCTTTGATAATTGGGTTATTTCCCACTTCCCTATGCTCAGTGTGCGGAATCCCACAAATATTGCAGTACCATTATCTATTTCTGAAATGCAAAAATGCCTTATAAAGGGTGATACTTGTGGGTAAATGCCATCCCATTCCTCTCATGTGTTATATATATTGATCTGCATCTTCTGAAATGTGCTAATACACATAACAATAACTAATATACGTATTCACTAGAAGATACAGATGTCCTTTTCTATGGTATCTAACCACATTTTTGGAATGTTTACTCAGTCTGTGTGATCGGAAGATTTGCAAATCTTGCTTCATGCAAAGCCTCATGCAAATCATGAACATAATTAATTGTGTCTAGGAAAATTAACTGTTTGGTTTTTTTTTAATTTCTCCTCTGTGACTCCCCTCCGCCTTCAGAAAACTTCCCTCCTTGATTTTTTATATTTAACAACTTTTTAGCCACAGGAGCCATTTTGTTGTTGTTACAGTTTTACCCTCTGTGACCAGGCAGTCAGAACATGTCAAACTCTTTGTCAGATTTATTCTGTGTTCTTAAATGTGTCACATCCTCTCTGTCTGCTCTAGCAATTATTTTCTCATTGTATTTTGTCCTTAGTGATGTTAGTAAGGAAAAATATATTGTGTTTCTCACCCAATATTAATTTTCCTTCCTCCAAACCGTGCTTTTAAAGCAAGTAGGTGAGTCATAAGCGTTAGTGGATTCATTATGAGTTTTAATCCATCTATTTACCAACTGTATCTATCCAGGTTTTTACAAGGTTTGAGATACCTCTCTGAATTTAGCCTTTTGTAACCTTCTTTAGATAGCCATCAGAAATTCAGCTCCTTCCAATATGTTAAAGTAAGGCAGAGTACTGCAGAATACTTTCACAACCTTCACAATGATAGGTCCCCATCCTGCGAATTCTTTTGTCCATACTTAACTTTAAGCACATGAGAATTACATCCCATTACTCATATGCTTTGTGCATAAGTATTTACAGAATTGGAACCCTAAATATTAAAGCCAAGTTTTTCAAACTTAGTTTTCTAAAGTTAGGTGCCTAGATCCATATTTAGGCACCTAAATAAGTGGCTGATTTTAAGACGTACTGTGCACCTACAGTACTTATTTAGTTGCAACTTCATTGTGAGTCAGGGAATTTAGTGTCAGTGTGCCAACTCTGGTCCATCTCTAAATAATACGTAAGCTTGAATTTTTCTTGTGGAGATAGAACATCAAATTCCTTGATACCTTTCGAGTTATTTTTTTCAGACTATTGTAGGAAAGCAGCTAAAATTCCTGCTATTTGGGGACTTGTGATGAGTTGAAAAAAAAAAGCTTAACCAGCCAGCATCTGCAGATCACAGATCATACATGGGAGTACAAGGAGATACCAATTCACAGGGGTAGCATAGAACAAGCCCTTACAGCTTAAAAGATTTTAAGATCAATTTTAAATTTGACAGGAAGCCAATGCAAAGAAGGAATCACAACAAGAATAATTGACTAGGTTTATTTTCAGTTAAAAAATTAAACAGCAGACACTTCCCTGAGTAAAATGTATTCTATTACTGACAGTCACATAATGTCTTAAACATACTGCATGATCTACATTAATGTACTGCTTCTTCAGGAGTGATTCATGAAGCTAAATTTTTTCTTACTCGCACTGCCATTTAGTATTTTGCTAAGAATAAAAGAATATTTAGTTTCAATATTTATAAAACTCCAGGTGATATTTATAGAGTGCCTTTTGTCTGCAGTTCTGAGCACTTTATGATCATAGTGAAAATTTTATCCTCAATTTCTGTATGATGACGTTGAGATGGAGAGAGATAATTACTTGCCAAAGATCACACTCTGAGTCAGTTGCAGAGCAAGGAATAGAACCCAAGTCCCTTGATCTCCAGTCTGGGGCCTTAGTCACTGGTCTGTGGTGCCTCATCTGGACCAAAGTTGTCTTTTTCCAGGAAAAAATTCAAACCTAAAATACATAGAAGTTGAATTAAATGAAATTAATAGTCTAGTACTATTGTCAACGAGAGAGATCAAATTAATTATGACAGATAGGGCTTGATCCTGCTGTCATTGAAATTAGAGGATAAGATCCCATTAATCTTTATTCCTATCATCTTTATTTTATGTATATGCAAGACTACTGGCCTTAAAACTCCAGAGAAGAATGGTCCTTGTCTTCAGGGACCTACAAGTTCTTAAGAAATAATAGTATTCTTTTACCAAGAACAGTTTTGCCACCTGCAGATATTCAAACCTCACAACTCAGGCCCCAACGATCATGAGATGGACTTGACATCGTAAGTGTTCTCCCCTCCCCATCCCACTCCGTAATAAATGCTGGGTTCTTTTTTATTTACCTACTGGGTTTTGAGCTTTTTGTGTACCTGAGTCATATTTTTGGGCTTTTATTTGCAATCACAAGGGCAATAAACTGTTTTTAACTGAAAGATGAGATTTTCACTTAATCAAAGAACTCAGGAATGGGGGCTTTAAGAACAACACCAAATATTGTGAAATTTGTGATCAAATTGTGAAAGCTGACAACGCTGAAAGAGATAATCTATATTAATATAACCTTATATCTCCAGTCTAGGGATTTGAACAGCTAATGTGTGCATCGCTCTGTATATTACACGTTTTACCTAAAAGAAAAACAATGTTTTTAAAAATAAATGTAAAATCAGTTAGTAATTGTCATAAAGTCATTATCCTTTCTTATTGTCTCCTGAGATATTCAGCACCTATCCTTTAAATAATGTTGCTGTGATTGGCTATCTGCCTTTGTATTGTAAAGCAGGGAGGAGAGTTTTGATTGCCAGCCCACTGAACAAAAGATTAACTTTAAAATCATACCTGAATCACATCTATTTGTCTAAGGTACTTGTATGGCCCCCATTTCCATAGCATGCCAGTGCCTTCCCATCTTTAATGTATTTATCCTCAGAGTAGCCCAGTGAGAAAGGGAAATACCCCATCCCCATTTTGAAGACGGGGTCTGAGGAACAGAGACTAAGTTCTTGTCTACATTAACCATGCCAATATAACTATTCTACACCAGCAAAACACTCTAGTGTGAACACATTGAAATCAGTATAAATGATCATATACCAACTGGTTCATCCAACAGGCATAAGCTATACCAGTAAACTGCATTTATACCACACACACACACACATGCTATATAGAACACAACTTTCATAGTTAACATATGTATCAGCTTCTCTTATGTTAGAAGCAAGGTTTAGTGTTGTGGTTTTGCTACATCTTCTTTAAAGGCCCCCACTTTTTCTTTAAAATGAATCCCCAAATTAGTTAAGCAAGCCTAAGTTTAACTTACATATATGTCCAAAGGTTTTAATAATAATAATTAATAATATAGGTCAGCTTTGTCATATTTGTTTGTTTCAGTGGACAAATTCATTAGATTTTGTGCCTGAAGATCAATTGTGAGTTGATGTTCATTTGTAGATCAGTGAGAGGAAGCTTATGTTGCTTGTACGCTCGTTGGACCTGTTTTGTGGATAAATACAGAACTTAAATTTCCAGTGCTGTCAGCCTGGCACTTTTCACATAGTGAAAAGGTGCTGCTATTTACATTAAATCTTCTTCTGAATTCTGGATAATTTCAAATTATTCAAAAGAGATATAGAAATATTAAACTTAAAAAAAAATTAGCGATCCCAGCTGTGAAGTAATGAAAGCATGACTCAGTATCAGCAATGCTACCTGAAAAATAATTAGGTTCAATTTAATAATATTCTCTCTAACTTATTTAAAATACTTATATGGGATAAATTATGAGTCCACAGTGTGGGAGAAGGTGACTGTTCAGTGATTTGATGCATCATGATAATGATTAGCATAATTGATCATATTACCTCTGTCATAAAAATAAAGGGAAGGGTAACCACCTTCCTGTATACAGTGCTATAAAATCCCTCCTAGCCAGAGGCAAAACCCTTTCACCTGTAAAGGGTTAAGAAGCTAAGATAACCTCGCTGGCACCTGACCAAAATGACCAATGAGGAGACAAGATACTTTGAAAGCTGGAGGGGGGGGGCGGGGGGGAACAAAGGGTTGGTCTGTCTGTGTGATGCTTTTGCCGGGAACAGATCAGGAATGCAGCCTTACAACTGTTAGTTAGTAAGTAATCTAGAAATGCGTTAGATTTCCTTTTGTTTAATGGCTGGTAAAATAAGATGTGCTGAATGGAATGAATATTCCTGTTTTTGTGTCTTTTTGTAACTTAAGGTTTTGCCTAGAGGGATTCTCTATGTTTTGAATCTGATTACCCTGTAAGGTATTTACCATCCTGATTTTACAGAGGTGATTCTTTTACCTTTTCTTTCATTAAAATTCTTCTTTTAAGAACCTGATTGATTTTTCATTGTTCTTAAGATCCAAGCGTTTGGGTCTGTGTTCACTTGTACAAATCGGTGAGGATTTTTATCAAGCCTTCCCCAGGAAAGGGGGTGTAGGGTTTGGGGAGATATTTTGGGGGAAGACGTCTCCAAGTGGGCTCTTTTCCTGTTCTTTGTTTAAAACTCTTAGTGGTGGCAACATAGGGTTCAAGGACAAGGCAAAGTTTGTACCTTGGGGAAGTTTTTAACCTAAGCAAGTAAGAATAAGCTTAGGGGGTCTTTCATGCAGGTCCCCACATCTGTACCCTAGAGTTCAGAGTGGGGAAGGAACCTTGACAACCTCAGAGAATGGTAAATAATATGGTTGCTATGTTGTGTTGGGTTCTTTTTAAATTGTGTGGCCAGGCAGTAAAGGACAGCTATTTCCACATTCATAGAAAAAATCCCACTCAAATGGTGTAACCATTATACTAGTTGCAGAAGTCCATGCACACTGAAAAGAGAATGCACTTCAGTGTGTTTGAAGTTCTTTATATAGTCTAAAGTAGATTTTTTACCTTGACTGTCCATGTTCTTTGTAGAATTAAATGCATCAAAGATGTATGTTTGTAAACATGGAGGGAAGTTGATTAGCAGACAAAAGTATTACACAGAGGAGGTGATCTTTGTAACATCTGTATGGTAGGGAGATAGATTGTTAATGCATAGCTGATTTTTGAGCTTTGGGTGGTGGGGTTTTTTTTGTTTTTTTCTCTTTTTTTTGCTTTCCTTGGAATATTAAAGTATTAGTCTCCACCAGCAGCAGGATTAAAGACTTCATAGACTAACAATCTAATACTGTTCGCTGAGGAGCAGCTTTCTGTACAAGTAGACCTGTTGACCTCGGTAGGCCTTCTTGTGCAATAAGTATGGTAAAGGTTTCCGAACTTGGCTGTATGTTTGAAGGTGGTAGTATTTGTGGCAGCACAATCACACTCCTAAGTATTCAAATCCAGAATTTCCCTCTGTTGTTTTTGAGCACAGGATTACTCTATCCATCAACATTACACTTTAGGATAGACAACTTTGTCTAAGCACTAGAACAGGGTGGGCAAACTTTTTGGCCCGAGGGCTACATCTGGGTATGGAAATTGTATGGCAGACTATGAATGCTCACAAAATTGGGAGTTGGGGTACAGGCTCTGGGGTGGGGCTGAGGGTGAGGGTTTGCAGTGCAGGAGGGTGCTCTGGGCTGGAACCAAGGGGTTTGGAGGGCAGGAGGGGGATCAGAGCTGGGGCAGGAAGTTGGGGAATGGGAGGGGGGTCAGGGGTGCAGGATCCAGGCGATGCTTACCTCAAGCAGCTCGCAGAAGCAGCGGCATGTCCCCCTTCCAGCTCCTACGCGGAAGCGCAGCCAAGCAGCTCTGCATGCTGCCCTGTCTACAGGCGCTACCCCTGCAGCTCCCATTGGCCATGGTTCCCAGCAGGGGCAGCATGAGGAGCCCCTTGACTGCCCCATGTGTAGGAGCCAGAGGGGGGACATGCTACCGCTTCCAGGAGCTGCACAGAGTCACGGTACATGCATAGCGGGGCGAGTCCCCAACCCTGCTCCCCAGTGGGAGCTCGAGGGCTGGTTTAAAATGTCTGAAGGGCTGGATGTGGCCCCCAGGCCGTAGTCTGCCCACCCTGCACTAGAATATAGACTACTCTCTTTCCCAATATCCATACCTAATCACAGACTAAACTCACACTCTTTGTATCTTCAAGATCAGATCGTCAATTGGTGTAAACCTGCAGAGCACTACGGAAGTAATTTTCTAAAACATCTGGGGCCAGATTCTTAGCTAATATAAATGGGCATAGCATAATTGAAGTTGGTTTCCAAAACATGTAGATTTTAAACTTGTAGAAGCAGAGTGTTGTAAAACTCTACCTGGAAGGGCCTCTGAAAGCTTATTGAAACATCTTACTGATGAGTAATATGTATCATAAAGCAACTGCTAGTGCTAGCAACAGTTTGTACAGTGTCAGTATTTAAAAACTGAAGAGAGCTTTATAAATAAACTGGATGAACAGAATACACAGATAATTTGGAATGGAGAGGAGCCCTAATAGTACCCCGTGTTTTTTATGCCACTTAATCACTTGAGGGCTGACACTCACTGTACTCCTAATGATAAATGTCAGTGTCCCTCCCAGTCTGGGTGACATGAATCCACTCTGTGTTAGAGAAATGTTTCCCCCTTTGGCTCTGTTGGTGAGGGCGAATGTGCAACGGTTGCTCATCCTGTTGGGTGCCACTAGAGAGCGTGTTTAATGCAAGAGGCAGGTCCAGCTTGCACAGCTATATAAACAATGGCAAATGAAAAGGTAAGTCTTAAAAAGTGTGAAATAAAAAGACAAACAGTGAAAAGCTACAGAATCTTACAAGGAACAAAAAGGGAATATTATAGCCTGGAAACTGCTATATAGTAGCTCTAAGTAGATCACACTGGACATTAAAGATGAGTTACCTATGCATCTTTTAGTGTGCAGGACATCCGTGATTTCTGGGAAGATATATAGAAAGAGAAATTGTGGGAGCCATTGCCAGCTTGTTTTATGAGGATTATCAGTGTGAAGATGGACAAGTAGGCATGGTACCAGCCTGACATGAACATGATGACAAAGAGAGGTGACTGAGGGCATTGTGAGACTCAAGTTGGAATGACTTCAATAACTGAGAAACGACCTTTTATAGTATTAAGAAAGCTATGAAGGAAGATGTGTAATTTAGCCATGTGGATTCAGTGTTGTTACCAGTTGGCAGCAACTCATGTGGCACTGGTATCTAAAGACTAAATAATACCCACTAGAAGCAAGTCAATAACAATTTTATATTTTTTTTAAAAAATGTGCCAGGCCTAAACTGAGTGCCCTCATCTTTATTTGCTTTGCACACAGCTAGAGTACCTTGACTAAAATTCAGGTATAAATTCTTTAAGACAAATACTATCTTTTACTTCATCTCTTTAGTCCCTAGCACAATGTGGCCTTTATTTGGTTGCTAGGAGCTACAATAATTGTACACATGATGTGTCCTTGTAACCCCATTCCCTCGTTATTGTTTGTTACCTTCAGAAGTCAAACTGTGTCTGAACTGAGATGACAAGGTCGCTGAGGCCTAGAACGCATCTGTTTTTGTTTCTGTGAAGCATCTTGCACAAGCTTGGGTGCAGTAAAATTTATAATAATTAATAAGAGAAAAGCTGTTGTGTGACTAGGTTTTAAGAAAAGTATTGAGGGTTATGGAATGGTTCACCAGTATAGGACAAAGCACCACTATTCACACTAATTGCATTTGGCTGCATCTTCAGGAATACAAAACTGTATAAGAAAACAGGCTTGAATATTTTGCAAGTGGTGCACAGCTAGTAAACAAATTCAGTAAGTCTCCAGCACTCCTCCAGGTTTATCATGGAGCAGAATCGCAAAGAAAGATCACTTTAAATACCAATCTGTTTTATTTTGCATGAGAGAAGCTGAATGAGAATCACAGCACTTCAGCATTTGCTTTCTTTAGATGTTTCTACAGCTAAACATTGAAAACAATTTCTCTTTTTGAGAGTCTTGCAAATTAAGGATGCTTGTTTGGAGTTGTCACAGGCTTGTATTGAAAGAAGTAAACAATCAATGACACAGGGCTTTTTAAAGAAAGAATAATCAAGGAAGTTAGTTACACTATTCTGTCAATTCAGCTAACAAACAGAATTTCTTTTACACTTGCCTCACATTCTGATATTTGCAAAGTTCATGAAATAAGATCATTGGTGAGATTTCTTTATCTAAACAGCTAAAGGGATATAATCCCTTCTCCTTTATATTCATGTGTAAATATTAGTAGCATCTGTGCACAGCATTTGGAAGAGAGTATTGAACTTTCTGAATGGTGCATTTGTAATTTTAACCAATTAAACTAAATATCCTCTGGAATTCACTATGATGGGAGAATGCAAAATCACATACTGTAATTAGCATTTAAAAAAGGCTTAAGAATTCTGGATCCACCACCTTTACTCACCCATGGAATGTGACAAGGACCCTGCACATTTGTTACACATATTCCTCAATGCACGTCATTCTACTGCTGTATAGAAAAACCTAGTATAGGATGGAATTTATTTCTTTTCATAGAAAATTCCTCACACTCTCACAAACTACAGTAAAAGAACATTGAAATGTGAAGCATTCAAAATTTAATTACTGTTAGCACCTTAATTCTGCTTCCTTTTGTTGTATGCATTATGATAGTCTTTAATGATACAATCACATATTATTTCTCCTCATCCATTCAAGACTCAACTGAGGAGATTTTAAGCCACAGATCTACATAGTGGGATAATGAGGAGCCATATAACCCCTGGAAGAGCACAGGAAAAATTATGCATCAGAGAATTAGGAGGCTGGTGATATCCCCAATTTAGAAGTGAGTAACTGAGGCACAGGGAAGTATATTGACTTGTCTACTTACACAAAAAATCTGTGGCAGAGAAAAGAATTAGAACTCAGATGTCTTGAGGTCCAGTTCAGTGTTTTAACCACTAAACCATCCTTCCTTTTCCTGTGGGCTCCAGCTCATTCATTGTGCAGCATCTAAATTCTGTTAGACACAGGCCTCATCATTAAACACAACACAACATCTAAATAAATACTCCCTATCTGAAGTATCCAGGGCGTTAAGGCTAAGCAGGCAGCCTTATTATTGTTGATATGACTTCTGAGTTGTTCATATGCAATCTTAACATTCTTTTAATGTAATTTACTTCTGTTCATATAGGAAGAAAATCTATATTTAAGAAAACCTACTGCTTTCCATATTAAGACCCTGTTTCCAGTTGCTTGTAACTAGAGCTGGTCAAAACACCAATTTCTCTTTCATAGGAAATCTGGACTTTTTTTCCCCTTGTGATTTGAAACAAAACTAAATATTTTTGAAATTCTGCATGGAATGACAATTCAAAAGAAAATGATTTTGGAAAACTTTTGTTTTGTAATTTTTTAAATGTTCATTGCAGATTTTAAAAATTTCAAATCAAATGTTATTTTTCTTTTATTTTATTATTTGTACATAATTTCATGGCATGGCAGTGGCAGTAGTGTGCTGTTACTCCTAATATGTCATGAAATAATATGAAAATACAAATATTCAAACAAATATTGAAATTTTCCCAAATGAAAACTTTCTGAAGTGATTTTTTTTCCATGGGAATATTTTTCTTGGGAATTTGTGTCCAGATATTTCTTTCCCCAAAATGTTTCATTTATGACAATAGTGGCCTTTTTGACAAACATTTTGAAATTTTTTTGATCAACTCTGCTTATAACTTTATCAAACTTTAACTGCTTGAGCTAATTTTCCATGGTGTCTGTCTCAGACTGATTTTTTTGTTTAATTAAAAATAAAATGGTTCAACTGTTTCCAAGAATGGGGTTAGGGTAAAATACATTATGTTGCCCATGTTTTTAAAAATAAATCCTGTAAACATTTCATTGAGATGATACAATGCTTCTATGCTTTTGTAATCAAGGCTTGATCTTTTACAGAGAGGTCAGCCAGGTCTTAATAATGTGACTTTAGATATTCCTGTGATAATCGATCCAAAGTTATGAACTTCTGAAAATTTCCGTTTGCACATGCTTAATAAAACACTTGCTAGAGTTTGGTCCCTAAAGTCTCAGAAGATTCTATCAGAAGGGAGCATGCTCCATCCCAGAGCAGAGCAGGAATTTCTCCAGTTGCTCCTTCTAGCACCCAAAGGCCCCTATGGTACCAGGCACAGGAACTCAAAGCAAGGAGAATTTTCTCAGTGAAGTCCCGTCAGCAAGGAGAAGAGAGAGAAAGCAGCCAGACTGGAATGGGGATGGTGCACAGGCCACCTAAATTTTGGCATTTCCCAACTTTTGCAAACTTAACATTTTTTTAAGGTAGTTTTTTGTAAGTAACATACATGCAAAAGAGAGCATGTATACATTTTAAAAATACTCCACAGTCATAAAATTCATGGCCAAATCTGACTTAGTCCAGAGTTTCATGTTTGGTTCTTTAGCACGCTCACTTATATTTCAAGTAGCTATTTGTTGCAAAATGTGCCATATATAATAAAGTTTTCAGTAACACAATTCATATTCATCCAAAACCTGAATATTGTTTGTGGTCTTCTGTTTCTTTGGTTAGTTTGCTTGAAAACAATTCTTATTAAAGAACAGAATGATATAATTTATATAAATCCTTCTTATTTTCAAAAATCCATACCAAGGAATCCCCACAATGATATTCCAGCAATATCTATTTCCAGTAATAGCAAGCTTATTTGATTTGAAAGACAATGCACAATCCAGTTAGAGCCAATATGCCAGAACTAATTGATTTTTAAACCAGTCCATATATCCCAGTCCCTTCAATATTTGGTGTGTAGAATCTGTTTTCTAAGACTTTTGCTGAAAAGCTTAGCCACTTTTCTCTCATCAATATTGTTTTCCAGCATTTTACTAACATAAAATACTCTGTCAGGTGAAATCTATCAAATGTATGTTGTTGATTTTTACTTTTCCTTGAGTTCTTCAATTTTGCAACCTAAAATTTTCACTTCTGATGTGTTACATTGTTTTCTAAGGCTTTTATGCAGTATTTGAATAGCATACTTTCAGATATCCTATCTTTTTCTCACATTTCCATAAAATGTGCACCCAAGCACATTCCAGTTTGGTCCACTTTAAATCTGCCTTTTATAGTTAATAAAATTTGTTTTATGTATTATTAAACCTAGTTTCTGTAATTTTCAAATGGGGTAGGGGGGAAAAAGTGTGCACACATCTCTCCACATGGAGGGAAGGGGCGAATTTCATAATATATCTTTGGGTCTGCATTCCAAGGGAGGTGAACATCTGAGTGCTGGAGCAAGTCCCTTAAACTGAATCTTCCCAGAGCTGATCTGCAGCTGAGTGTGGCCCTGCCTGTGTGTGTATTAGAGGAGGTTTGAAGAGCCTGGCTCAGCAAGACAGGTTAAAGGGGGCCAATGCTAGCAGAATGGGTAGATTCAGTGGTACCTCAGTACATCAGGTGGCTTCCCAAGGGGCATAACCTGTCAAAATAAGGACATCATTTAAGTGGCAAAAATAGCATACGAGCATTTTTTTGATGATTCACAGTTTAGTTGAGAAATATTACCTGTAACATGATCAGAGTTTAAAAAGAACAGTTGAAAGATAGTCATAATTTGACTAAGGAGTCTCCTAATTAAGACCTTGATTCTGCAAAAATGTACATGAGTATCTTTATGCTTGTAAGTATTTCTACTGAGTAATACAGGATTAATCACATCCATAGTGATACGTGTAAGGTTTGCAAGATCAGTACCTAATCCAAAACCCACTGAGGTCAATGGAAGTTTTGCATTGACTTCAATGGGTTTAGGATCAAGCCCTAAGTCAATATCCAAGAGTAATCACTCTTGGTTACTTGGCCTCTTTCATCCTTTCATGTACAAAATTCTATAAAATGATATTCATTGTCATTAATGTTGAAGTGAAACTGAATGGAACACCATAAATGTAACTTCTATTCAGAAGAACATTTTCTAATGCAAATTTCTCCTTTGCATCTCTACAGTGCAAAGATGATTTTCTTTTTATATTGACTGATTATGCTAATGGGGCTGGAGATTGCAAGCTTTATTTTGTTCCCATTTGTGGTGGTTGTGCTTGCAGTGTAAAATTGCATTTTGTAAAAATTTGACCTATTGAAAGCTTTCTCTTTATTTTTCAGTGGAAGGCTTGTTTGTCCAGGGCAACTATCTCTGAGGGGTTAAATTATAAAATAGAAAGCATCTCTGCAGCATCTGATACCTTTCTTGTGATGCTACAAATTGTTCGAGAAGTTATTAGATGGATAAGGTTATGAATCCCTACGTAATTCCCAGAATGCATTTCCTAAAGGGGAAAATTTACCTGGTCCCCTCCACCCCTATTTCTTTGCCATGGAGTGTACTAGTAGAAAAGAATTAGTGCAATTCTTCAATCCTATGGGGCAGGGGAGAAAAATGTTATGCCAAGCCCAAAGCTCCATGTGTAGTAGCATGCAGGGATTTAAGCATGGTTGGACCAGGGATCTGCTTCTATGTAGATCCTGTCATTCTAAACTCTTTTCCCTCACGTTGACTATTTTAACAAATATGATTCCTCCCTACAGTCTCTCCCCAAAACCTGTCATAGCTATCCAAAGTAGACACTGGCAAAATTGGCATGGCTAAGTAGTTTTGTGTATATGGCATAGTGTAGAAAAGAATATACACCTATAAATTTAGTCAAAGAGTTTGTGCATCTAATTTAAGGTCTTTTTATTGTGTCAAATCCTCCCCTCTACCTTGCAGATGCAAAGGGCTTAGACCAGAGTGCAGTAGAGTTGGGATGTGTGGCTGAGAGTGGGCTCTCGAAGTAGAGGAAAATTGCATATATCTTACTGTGGAGCAAGTTCTTGAGCAAGTCTCTGAAAAACCACAAAGGGTTTATTGGGGAGGCATAGGTCAGGGAGAGGCAGCGAGCTAGTCAGTGGAACTGTGACTACAAAGCCCAGCAACAATTCTTCCCCATTGTGTGGGGGTGTTATAAAGGGGTGGAGCAAACCAAATGAAGCATCACTAGTGGTTGCAACTTCACTGCTGGTGCTCAGTAGCCTGATGGACAAGATTCTTTCCACCTCTCAAGTCCTACGGAGCTTTCCAGCATACAGCCCAGTTACCCAGTCTGTGTAATGCAGACAGGATTTGCCCTTAAAAACCATTAGAAATTAAATGCCACCATTCTAAATTCATTGAGTCAGATTTGTTTATCTCAGTTACATCACTGTATTTCTAGGTTAAGTTAATTGAATTCAGTCAAGTCCAGAATTACTCCAGTGTAAATGAGATCAGAATTTCCTCCATTTTATTTATCAGTAAAATTCTGTTTATGTTTTGAAAGTTGTGTCCTAAATTGCAGTACAGTTTATGGATAAGGTTCATTGCCTGGGACATTGACATACTTAATTAAAAATATATCCTGTGATACAGCATGGCCAGAAGGCATGATATAGGATATAGTGATATAGGAGAGATATACAAGTCCCAGGATGAGGAGAAGCCTTATTCCTTGTAGAGAAAAGAAAGGTTTCTATAGGTTAATTAAAAGCATCTGAAGCCAATTAGAGCACCTGAAGCCAGTCACCTGATAAAAAACCCCTGCTTCAATCAGCCAGGTGAAGGAGTCGGAGCAGAGTGCAGTGTGGAGGAGTTGAAGTAGAGGAGAGTTTGGAGAAGTGCCGTGGCTGGCTAGAAGACCAAGACCCTAGGTAAAGAAACGCCTGACTTGTGCAGAGAGAGGGCAGGAAGCCCACAAGTTGAAGAGCAGGAGAGGGAAGTAGCCCAGGGGAAGGAAGCACTAGTTCAAGTGGTTTGCCACTATCCCTAGGGCCCCTGGGCTGGGACTCGGAGTAGAGGGCGGGCCCGGCCCGGGTCCTTCCCTCTCCACTAGCCTTCTCTGGGTTACTAGTGGGACAGTAGATACCCTAGTTCAGGGTCAGGAAACTGAGCCCTGAACCCCACAACAAGAAGAGGAAGCGCGGGACCCATCATAATCGTGCCAGCAATTTGCCACAATCCCTTAACTAAAACTAATTCAAATTCTTGTGTCTTGAACAGAGATTTTACTCAATAAAATATTCAAAGTCCTTCAAAAATGTTTCCCTAAAAAAGTGTATATTTAATAAACAACCTTTAACATCTGTTCTTCTCAGTAAAATGTATTCTTTGAGTTCTCTAGAGTTTATTAGAACCTCTCTGCAAAATTAATCATCTTTGATTTATTAATCTCAGCTAAAATCATGTTTACATTTTCTTTCTTTTTAATCAATTTCTATCATTTTTTCTACAGTCATTACATTCTGATGAACTCAATTGCCTCTCTGTTTCCCACAAATAAAAATTAGACTTTAAATAGAATTCTTGCACTCAGTGAAATCCTCATACTGATTGAGATAACAGAAATAGCTATCAATTATTTTGTAATTTCCTATTAACATAACATACTGATTTTACTCTTGTCATTCACTGAGTGTATTAATATTCATTCATAGACTTTCTTAAGTTGCTAAGTCACAACATAAACCGCCACTTTCATTTCTTTAAGATTAGTTCAGTTGAAAAAAAAACTGATTTTTTCTCTCTAGTAATATTGCACTTTCCATTGGTAATTTGTAAAATTATTAAAATGTTCACACTCAAGCACAGTTGTAGCTGGGTTAATTCCCCCAAACTTCCTATTCAGCTTCCTTCACAGCAGCCTGAAAACTGTAGCGTATATCATTTTTGTTTGTTGAGTTCATCAAATACCCCACAATGTTACACTTCTTCACAAAAATTCTATGAGTTAAAACACACACACACACACAAATCCCAAATACTATGAGAAATGTGGAAATGAGTAGGGCTTGCTGGTAAACAAAAATTGTTTCACAAACAAATTCAAAGTTTCGGCATTTGGTTCTCTTCTGCACCGTGATGAAATCAAGATCTTTTGAAATGTTCACAAAAAAGAAAGAGAGATCTTCCCCCAAATAGCCAATAGCCTAGTGGTTAGGGAACTCACAGGGGATGTGGGAGACCCACGTTCAAGTTTCTGCTTTGTTTGATTCAGTGACCTAACCATTGGGTTGTTCTAAGGTGGACGTCTGTTTCTGTCTGAGTTTCACCAGAAGTTTCTTCCTGGACCTGAGAAACCTTTCTGTCTGAAAAGGATACATTTCTGTGCACAGTTTTGATTTTGATGAATGGACATTTTCAGATGAAAAAACATTTCACTGAAAAATTCCAAGCCAGCTCTAGAAATGAATTATTAAGGGATCCAGCCAATTCCAACAACTATATAAAGTATTATCCAACTTCTTCAACCAACCAAAAACACTTTGATATTAAGATTTAGAGGGAGGCACATTTTTATTATTATTATTTATTATTATTTGAAACAGTCTAGCTAGCTCTTACTTTTAGAATTCTGACCATCCTATTCTTTCTTTATAGAGGTCTTGTAAAGGCTGATTTCCCAATCTGGCACTTCGAGTGCAGAAGGTTGGGGCCCACAAGGACTCTAAAAATTAATACTTGCCACTCCAGGCTTATATTAAACTCCTAACGTTACAGCTTTTCTCTGACCTTGGATTGGTAGATGCTGCCACCACTCAAGTGCAGAACCCCTTTGAGAGACCAGGAAGGCTCACTTGGGAATTCCTTCCTGTGGGGTACCCTCAAGCCCTTTCACCCTTCTTCTCCCCCGCCCGCCTGGAGAAGAGCTGAGAAGGGTGAAAAAAAGAAATCAGCTGTTGCCACCAGCTAATTAAACAACATGTGCACAAACCTCTGAAGACACAAAAATCCAATTCTGTTCTTAAAAAAGGTAAATTTTATTAATTAAAAAAAAAAAGAAAGAAAATACATCTGGGAACTTAGGCATTTGCTAGGTTTAAAAAAAAACTACAAGGATTAAGCATCAAGAATAACTTTCTTGAGGTCCAGCTTAAAGTTTACAAGCAAAACCAAAGCACCTGGGATTAAAACAGAGGAGTCCACAAGCCATAAAGAGATAAACCTAATTGCGTCTTTCTAGATCTACTTACATATCTGGGGTTTCAAATTAATAGTTTCTAGGTATGGTACCGATGATTTTTCATACCTGGCCCCAAGCTTCTTACAGCACAGTTGCAGCCCTTTTTGCCTCTCCCTGGAGAGGTCACAGACAGACAAAAGGGGAATCTTGTTTCCACTGGCTCTTTTGGCCAGGTGCCCACTTACTTCCTTTTACCTATGCATAGAAGTGAGACTTTTTAACCCTTTACAGGTAGAGCAATTAGAGAACAGCTACTAGGAGGGATTTTATAGCTATTGGCTGGCTGGGTGTCCATAAAATGGAGCTACCCCTGCTCCTTCATTTATCACAGGTGTCATGCACATATATGTTGGAATCCCAAAATGTGTAGACTCCCTTCTTCTCCAAAAAAGTTCCAATACAGTACTGAACATTTCAGATTTAAAGAGTTAAATGTGATATATACTATGCACAGATAGTTCTTACGTTTATAAGTTGTGTTAGGCCATGCTTTAAACATTAAGAGCCAGATTCTGATATCAGTGGGACTACTTGTGAAATGATGTGCTATCCAATATAAGGGTATCCAAATTTGTCCTTAAATATAATGTTAACTTTTAACTAATGATTAGGGCTGTACATGGGGCCCTTGTACTGGGCTGAATTTTGCCTTGAATAGGTAAGCAAATCTTGAGGAACCAAGTATAGAGTCTAACAAAAAGAAAAAGTTTTCCCAAATCATATTTTACCCTAGCCTCATTACTTGTGCCACAAAGGCCCTGCCACAGGCTGGCTGGCCTTTTAAGGAATTTTGGGGTAAGCCTTGCTTGTAATGTAGCAGTTGCACCCCAGTTGATCCTCATCTGGTAGCTTAATTATCATTAATGAGCCCAGCTGTGAAAGACTCAGAGAGGACTACACAGAGGAAGGAGAATTCAGAAGGAGAAGACCCAGGAGAGCGAAGCAAGGGCAGTTCCCTCTCTCTCTAGGAAGGGCATGGTGAAGGCAAGCTGGAGAGAACCATGGGGAGCAGGTTGTTCCTATGGGAAGCATTGAGATAAGGTATGTAAGAAGCAGGGAGGTCCTTTGTAGAAGCTGCCTGAATCCCTATGGAGGGGAGGCAGTGGGGAAGCTTACTAAGAAAAACGGAAAAAGTCCTAGGAGACCGTGCTCAGCCGAAGAAGCAAAGAAGGAACTGTGGCATGCCCACGACAAGGAGCAGAGACGGGAACTCCAAAGAGAAGTATAAAATCATTGTTTGACTGTTTATTTTTATTCTTTAGTTAAGGGTCAATGCTGGCCCAAGAACAAATGGATATAAACTGGCCATCAATAAGTTTAGGTTTGAAATTAAATAAAGGTTTCTAGCCATCAGAGGATTAAAATTCTGGAACAGCCTTCCAAGGGGAGCAGTGGGGGGCAAAAAACTTGTTTCAAGACTGAGCTTGATAAGTGGGAGTGGTATGACAAAACTGCCTACAATGTTATGTAGCTGATCTGCAACTGCTAGCAGCAAATATCTCCCACTGCCAGTGATGGGACACTAGATGGGATAGGCTCCGACTTACTACAGTGAATTCTCTCCCAAGTGTCTGGTTGGTAGGTCTTGTCCATATGCTCGGAGTCTAACTGGTTGCCATGTTTGGGGTCAGGAGGGAGTTTTCCCCTGGATGAGATTGGCAGAGACCCTGGGATTTTTCATCTTTCTCTGCAGCATGGGGAATGGGTCACTTGCAGGTTTCAACTAGAATAAATGGTTGATTATTTGTAACTTTAAAAGTTTTTAAATCAAGATGTGAGGACTTCAGTAGCTCAGCCAGAGGTTCTGGGTCTAATACAAGAGTAGGTGGGCAAGGTTCTGCAATGTGCAGGAGGTCAGACTAGATGATCATGATGGTCCCTTCTGGCCTTAAAAGTCTATGAGTCTACGAATATATATGTATTAAAAAAAGCTTGTACTTTGGCCAGGGCATTCATTGCTGGCATAGTTGGAAGCCCTGAAAATAATATCCCATTACAGCAAATTGAAAAGTGCTTCATGAGCTCCTTCATGAAGCTCCACATCGTTCATGAGCTCCACATGTTGGATGTTTAAAATCTATAGCCATATTCTGATTTAATTTTAAATGAAATGTTTACAACCTGCAAGAAAAAAAATGTAGGGAAGGGTTACAAACCAGACTGGGTGAGAAGCATCTCAAGCAAGTGATTAAGAGAAAGCAGAAAGCCTACAAGAAATGGAAGATGGGATCAGCAAGGAAAGCCACCTCCTGGAGGTCAGAAAGTGTAGGGATAAAGTGAGAACTGTCAAAAGCCAAGAAGACTTGGACCTTGCAAATGGAATTAAAACCAATAGTAAACGGTTCTATAGCCATATAAATAAGAAGAAAACAAGGAAAGAAGAAGTGGGACCACTAAACACTGAGGATGGGTGGAGATTAAAGATAATCTAGGCATGGCCCAATACCTAAGCAAATACTTTGCCTCAGTTTTTAATGACAGGTTTCAGAGTAGCAGCCGTGTTAGTCTGTATTCGCAAAAAGAAAAGGAGTACTTGTGGCACCGTAGAGACTAACAAATTTATTTGAGCATAAGCTTTCATGAGCTACAGATCACTTCATTGGATGCATTCAGTTTTTAATGAGGCTAAGGAAGAGTTTGGGGATAGTGGCTGGGTGGCTAATAGGAACAAAGATATGGAAGAAGAAATTACTGCATCCAAGATGGAAGTCAAACTCAGACACCTTCATGGGACTAAATAAGGGGCCTGGGTAGTCTCCATCCAAGAACATTAAAGAAACTGGCACATGAAATTGCAAGCCCAATAGCAAGGATTTTTAATGAATCTGTAAACTCTGGGGTCATACCCTATGATTGGAGAATTACTGATATAGTTCCTATTTTTAAGAAAGGAGGGAAAAAAGTGATCCAGGAACCTACAGGCCTGTTAGTTTGACCTCAATTTTTTTGCAAGGTCTTAGAACAGATTTTGAAAGAGTGTAGTTAAGGACATAGAGGTAAACAGTAAGCGAAATAAAATACAACATGGTTTTACAAAAGCTAGATCATGCCAGACCAACCTGATCTCTTTCTTTGAGAAGATAACTGGATTTCTAGACAAAGGAAATGCTGTAGAGCTAATCTGCCTGGATTTCAGTGAAGCATTTGATACCGTTCCCTGTGAGAAAATTGTTAGTTAAACTAGAGAAGATAGAGGTTAGTATGAGAATCAAAGGATGTGTAAGGAACTGGTTAAAGGTTAGATTACAAATGGTCATGCTGAAAGGTGAATTGTCAAGCCGGAGGGAGGTTACTAGTGGAGTTTCTCAAGGATTGGTTTTAGGACTAATCTTATTTAACATTTTCACTAATGACCTTGGCAAAAAGTAGGAGTGTGCTAAAAAAAATTTATGGATGACAAGAGGACCGGAATATCATACAAGAAGATCTGGACGACCTTGTAAACTGTAGGACTAGAAATGGGATGACATTTAATAGTTCATAGTGCAAGGTCATGCAGCTTTGGACTAACAACAAGAATTTTTACTGTAAGCTGGGAATTGATCAGTTGGAAGAAAGAGATGAGGAGAAAGGTGTATTGATTGATCACAGAATGACTATGAGCTGCCAATGTGATGTGGCTGTGAAAAAGGCTAATGCAGTCCTACGATTCATCAGGTGAGAAATTTCCAGTAGCGATAGGGAAGTGTTAGCACCGTTATACAAAACACTGGCGAGACCTCATCTGGAATACTGTGAGCAATTCTGGTCTCCCATGTTTAAGAAAGACGAATTCAAACTGGAACAGGTTCAAAGAGCTACTAGAATGAGCTGAAGAATGGAAAATCTACCTTATGAGAGGAGAGTCAAAGACCTTGGCTTTTTAGCCTAACCAAAAGCAGGCTTAAGGGAGATATGATTGTATAAATACATCAGAGGGATAAATATGAGGGAGGGAGAAGAGTTTTTTAAATTAAGTGCCAATGTGAACACAAGGAGAAATGGAAATAAAGTGTCCAACAATTTTAGGCTTGACATTAGACGTGGGTTTCTCACCATCCAAGGAATCATAGAATCGTGTCCTATTTATGATAGAACAGTCTTCCCCTTTCTGCACCCTAATGCACAAAGAATTCTGCATATTGCAGGAGGGTGTGTGTGGAAGGGAGATGGAAAGGATTGTTCAGCAACCACAAAAGGTACCACAGCTGTGACTGAAACAGCAGAATAAAGAAGGAAAAGTAGAACAGTATTCACAGAGGTTTAAGTAGATCAGAGCTGGGAAAGACTTGATGTTGTGAGGGAGGAGACACCACTGAGTGTTGTAATATTCTAATTTCCCTGAGGAGAGGCTGCATAAACCTGCATAAAGTAGCAGCTTGGAAGTTAGAAGACCGGGCTCCATCCTGATTCTGCTGTTAACAACTGTGTAACTGGATGAGTCTGATGCACCTTTGTGCATCTATAAAATGGGGATGATGATAACAGATTCTAATTGTTAACTATGATAGCAATGCCCTGGCACAGGATAGAATTCAGCTCCACTGCAGAATGTGGGTATGTCTTTTCCAAGACTAGTGGTAGATTTAAATTTTTGTTAGCTGTAATTTGTGCGTATCGTATGATCAGCAAAAAAAGTCTATATGAGGCCATAGTCCTCCTACTCCTTCCTGAATATACTAACTGAATACCCTTACTTTTTCCATTCAAGTCGTCATACTGCACTTAAATATGAAAGACAAATTTAGAAGTGAAAGTAGGCTGTTACACAGTGCAATTTTTCTTTTTGCTAGGCATGATTCATCAGAGGCAGAGTAAATATTTAGTCAAATTTCTAATTTTGTGAGGCACAGTCTGTCATTTTGACACATTTAAAGAATAGTTCTAGTGCAAAAACTCTCTATGAGAAACCGGCATTTCATAAATAGCAAGATCATAGTTGTCCTTTTAATTACAGCACACACATATATATATATGCAAGGCAGAAATCTTATAAAAGTATATCATTTTCTTTCAGGGACTCTATTCTTTTTTTCATTTATTTTCTTCTATCAAATTTGCTTTCTGTGAGGCTTTGTGATAGCTCGTACTAGGATCTCAAGAAAGTTGTGGGGTGCAAAGAGAGAGAGCTCCAAGTAAAGGGGATGAGAGGTCAGAGGGGTAGAAAAATAGAAAAGCAGATTGAGGGATATAATTTCCAAGTATAGGCGCTGACACCATGGGTGCTCTGGGGCTCAAACAGCCATGAAAAAAAAATAGAGGGTGCTCAACACCCATGAGTCAGAGCTTGAGTGTGGAATGTGATGAGTTCTGTGCTGCTAACCACTTCTGCCCTTGGGGCAGGGAGTTTGTTTATAAGCAGAGGCTGGGTGATTAAGATAACGAAAGGCTTGTCATTAAATTAAGGACAATTAGATGATCCTGAAAGCACTCCAGTTAAAAGGTAGGAAAGGAAGGGTAGGAATAAATGGTCCATTTATAGAATGGGGAGAAGTAAATAGAGGTGTCCCCTGTGGGGCCTGTACTGGTCTGGGACCATGCTGTTCAACATATTGGTAAATGATCTGCAAAAGGGGTAAACAGTGAGGTGGAAAAGTTTGCAGATAATAGAAAATTACTCAAGATACTTATGTCCAAAACAGACTGCAAAGAGTTACAAAGGGATCTAACAAAACTGGGTGACTTGGCAACAAAAATGACAGATGAAATTCAATGTTAAATGCAAAGTAACGCACATGGCAAAATATTATCCCAACTATACATACAAAATGATGATGCCTAAATTAGCAGTTACCCACCAAGAAAGAGATCTTGGAGTCATGTTTCCAGAGTACTGCAAATTCATAAGAATCCTTCTTACTGTACATGTTGTGACGATGCACCCCATAATGCTTTATGGGAATATGCTTATGAATGAATATAAGACCTAACTGGAATATGTTTTATGCTACATATGCCATATAACATATATCTGTAAAGGTTATGATCTACTGAATCTATTTATCCTATTTGTATGCATGTATCATTTTTGTATTCAAAGTTATGAATATTGGCTGTGTACTTGTTTGTTTTTAAGTAGCCTTAGTAAAGCATTTGGTCAGCTTCTTGAGAAAGGAATGTGAAAATTAAATGCCCAATGAAGAAGCGCTTAACAGACAATGGATCTTGGAAGGCTCCAATCTACATAAGAAGTCTACCTGAGGACATTCAAGGTAGCATGTAAACCATGGCTGCTACCTGAAAGTTCTGAGTCATGCATGAACATGTGACTTGCCCATGTGACTCCAAAGCTCCATCTTGTAGCTGGAATTCTACACAGGGGCAGGGAGGGGTATCCACCCACAAGAGAAAGTCTATTTAAACCCCTGGGAAACCCCTCCATTTTATCTTCAGCTGGCTCAAGAGATAGCCTCGCCACCCTAAGGATACCTGAAAGAAACTGGAACAAAGGACAGTAACTATAGGGGGTGTGAGTGATTGCTG
Organism: Chelonia mydas; assembly: GCF_015237465.2. Taxonomy (NCBI): domain Eukaryota; kingdom Metazoa; phylum Chordata; order Testudines; family Cheloniidae; genus Chelonia; species Chelonia mydas. The sequence goes on from NC_057854.1 coordinate 58,836,693, forward strand.
GACCTAGACTACAAGAAGACTAGTCTGTGAAAGGAAGCTTGCAGGGACACCTCTGAGGGTGAGGTTTTATCTGTATTAAGTTTTCTTACTGTATTAGAAATAGACTTGCAGGGTTTATTTTATTTTATTCCGTAATTCACTTTGTTCTGTCTGTTACTGCTTGGAACTACTTAAATCCTACTTTCTGTATTTAATAAAATCACTTTTTACTCATTATTTAACCCAGAGTATGCATTAATACAAGGGGATGTGCTGGCCGCCGCTTCCCGCAGCCCCCAGTGGCCTGGAGCTGCGATCAGACGAACCTGCAGACGCGGCAGGTAAACAAACCGGCCCAGCCCGCCAGGGGGCTTACCCTGGTTGGCTACATGCCAAAGGTTGCGGTTCCCTGAGTTATTCACTAGTTGGGCATTATTGTGAATAAGAGTTGTTAAACACACACACACAAAGGTTGGGAGAAAGAAAGAACAAAGCCAGAGTGATGTACTCCAGGAAGACCCAGAAGGAATGTAGGAGAGGGTTGGCTGGATCCAGGTGTCAGGTTAAAAAAAGTATATATTAAGTGCATTAGGTACAATATATTAACACTTCTCTGCTACAGCTTTTGTTCTCTCCAGCACTTTGATGCACTCTGCCAATCCGCACTAGACACCTGCTATGTGCATTTGTATTTATAAGACAGTGTATTGGGGCAAGTGAAGAGTGATGGGAATAGTCAGGTAGCAATAGTCAGGTAACAGGTAATCAGATTTTCTGGCTCTGTCCTCACCACTTTACTAGCCAGTTCCCCCACCCCACTCTCTCATAACCTCTGTGTGCTGGTGGAAAAAATTCCTCACCACCTTAATGGCCCCCTAGAAAGCTGCTGCTGTCTCACTACTCTCTTAACCTGGTCATGTGTGTTAGATGCTGGAGGTTGAAATGTAGTTTGATGGATGGATTAATTTAATAGACAGACAATGGAACTACACTGATTCAACTCTCAAAAGAGCCTCCATAGCCACAGAGGCAAGGATATGTTTCCAAGAGAGCAGGTGGGCCAGTAAACATGATATAGACCTATTTAAGCTAATAAGTACATTACACAATTGTCGACAGTTAATAGTTTTAGTTTCATATAATTCCTGGAATAGATTCCAAGTTAAATCAAATGGTTATGCTTTTGACCAATGTCTGTACTGATAGCTTTGATGGATGGATGAATGTGATGAATGATGAAAAAACTTCACTATGTTGTATTATTTGCTTATCAATTCTGCATGTGGTAACAGACATCAACCATTCATTTGGTATGCCCCAAAATCTTTGTGACTTTAGGCATGCACTCTAGGAATAACTTTGAACGCAAATGAAAGTTGAAAATTAATAAATTATTATAAATTACCAAGAAAACTGGGCTCCTCTCATAAGATCAGATGTGTTTATATTATCACTTAGAGTCCCTATTATGGAAACTGATAACTTTCAAGAAAGTTGGGATAGATAAAAAGACAGAAAATATCATAATGCCACTCTATAAATCCATGATATGCACAGACCTTGAATACTGTGTGCAGCTCTGGTCGCCTGATCTCAAAAAGATATATTAGAATTAGAAAAACTACAAGGAAGGGCACCAAAAATGATTATGGGTATGGAACAACTTCCACACAAGGAGAGATTAAAAAGATTGGGACTGTTCATCTTAGAAAAGAGACAACTAAGGGGGATATGAGAGAGATCTATAAAATCATGAATGATGTGAATAAAATGAATAGGGAAGTGTTGTTATTTACCCCTTCACATAACACAAGAACCAGGGGTCACCCAATGAAATTAATAGGCAGCAAGTTTTAAATGAACGCAAGAAAGTACTTCTTCACACACCTCAGAGTCAACCTCTGTAACTTGTTGCTATGGGATGTTGTGAACGCCAAAAGTATAATTGGGTTAAAAAAAGATTTAGATACGTTTATGGAGGATAGGTCCATCAATGGCTATTAGCCAAGATGGTCAGGGATGCAACTCCATGCTCTGGATGTCCCTAAACCCTAACTGCCAGAACCTGGAACTGGATGACTGAATGGTCACTAGATAATTACCCTGTTATGTTCATTCCCTCTGAAGCATCTGCAACTGTTCTCTATTGAAAAACAGGATACTGATCTGATTCGACCGTGGCCTGATCCAGTATGGCCATTCTTATGATGTTCTTACATAGGCACGAAAGCCTGCAAGTATGTGGGATTGTGGGTTCTTGACTCTACAGCTAGCATTCTAAAACACTGGGATAAATGGAAGAAAGGGTCATGGAAGTATAGATAAGAGGGCAGTAACACAAAACAAAAATAGTTGCCAGGCAGTTACACTCAGGAGCACAATCTGTCTCAACATCTTTGACCTATCCTGCTCTTGAGACAGATATATTCACTGGGAAACAGCCATAGGACAACTTATTCTGGTTGCTGACAAAGTCCCCTTGCTCTACGGTCATACCAGCTACTCCATAAGTCAGTCAGCAAGTGCCATCTAACTCCTTGAAAGTGCACGCTACTGAGTCTCTGGCCTTTATGACTTTGCCATGCCTGTTGCACAGTTATGAGGAACTTCTTCCTAATCTACAGACCATAAAGTGCAATCCCCTATTTAAACTATACATAGACAAAAACAAAACAAAATATTTGTGATTGTTGAATGGCAAAAAAACAAAAACAAAAAACCTTATGTGTATAGTAGTTTTCTTCTCAACTTAATAAGAACTAATGGAAACACTGGCCCCCGTTTATTTAAATGAGAACAAAATGCCTCAGTGCTGCTGGATGAAGGTGGTGTGGTGGGGATTTTCCTCTTTGTCTTGTGCTGAAATAGAGCTACCATCTCTTCAAGGTGGAAGGTACTCAGGTAGGTTCTTCGATGCTACCCCTTGTGTTAGGACTGTTCTCCTCAGGCCTGTCTGCCAAGTCACTTCCCTTGCTATAATTAAACCCAGCATTTCTGAATGAAAAGTAAAGGATAGAAAAGGTAACAAAGTCAACAAGATATGTGCATGCACAAAGTGACCATGTGATCCTATGGTTGCCCTTGTCCTTCTCTTCCTCCCGCTGTGTCTGTTTACAAGCCCCAGTTGTGTCACGTTGAATTTAGACTGTACTTTTCTTCTTTGTGCTTTGAAGGTAGCTATACACTATGGGGTACTTGAAAAATAAGAAGTAATAATTATCATCAATCAATAAAAATAATTTTAGGACTAAAAGGTGCTTGACAAATACAGGTGACTGTGAAACCTGAGTCTTTGATATTCTTCTACTGTGGGGAAAGCCATTAAGTAGCATTAATGGAAGACATTGTTTGATCTTCCATGCATTAATCAGTATTTGAAAAGGAATGGGAGAATTGTAGTTATAAAGGACAGGTTTTTGTTTTTGTTTTTTATGGGGAGCATGGAGGGTTTGCAGAGGAGTATTTTTAATTACTTTAATGTATTTCTAATTATGTAGCATATGGATGGGCATCTTTTAGCAATTTTATAAATCTAAATAAATATTTATATTGCAGTAGCACCTTAAACTCAGTCATGGACTAGGACCTTATTGCATAAAAACACACACAAAATCAGATTTCCAAGCATCAATAGGAGAAATAGATCCTTTCCCTTGACATTTTTCCTTTTGTTGAAGTATGCAATCCTTATTTTAATAGTTTGTTTATAACCCTTTATTTTTACTTTACTTTTACTCTTTCCGACTCATAGTCAATATCTCCACCAAGTTCCTGGAGGTGCAAAAGACAGCATGCGACAAATCCATTCCTGGCGTGACTCCACTGAAGTTGGATTAGTTTGAAACATTACATGTAGATGTTTGGTTTTTTATCAACTTAAATTCTTTGACTTAGCTAGATAACTGGTGTTTTGATGGTTGTAGCTACCATCAGTACCAGAAGTACTTAATTTAAGGAGTGGTTTCAGAGTAGCAGCCGTGTTAGTCTGTATTCGCAAAAAGAAAAGGAGTACTTGTGGCACTTTAGAGACTAACCAATTTATTTGAGCATAAGTTTTCGTGAGCTACAGCATCCGATGAAGTGAGCTGTAGCTCATGAAAGCTTATGCTCAAATAAATTGGTTAGTCTCTAAGGAGCCACAAGTCCTCCTTTTCAATTTAAGGAGTGTATACCACAGCCTTTGACACTGCACATACTATATGGCAGCAATAGCTGCAGAATGTCTCAGTGGAGAAATATTGGCTAATCTACCAACCTAATGACTACTAGTTTTTGTTTTAGATTTTAACTTTTCACTCATAAGTTTACAGCTAAGAATCATGGCCATGACTCTAAGTAATAAGTGAAAAGAACACTACTCCTAATACATAAACAGTACCAGACTTGTTGAGAAATCTAATGTAATGTCACCTACCCACTTTTAGGCTGGTCCCTGACTCCCCTATCTGTGACAGGCTCTGCTAAGGAGAATGAGCTAACCCAGATTCAGTTGTAAGTAGTTAATTACCTGGGTGGCTGGGCAGCAGTTAATTAGTTAAGGAACTCCTGGGCCTAATAAGGCATATGAGGGTTCGCTCAGGAGGCCCCAGCACATTGAAAGGAAGTTCTTGAGGAAAAGGATTTCTCAATGGAGCTGGATAAAACGTTCTGGTGGTCCTGGGGGGAGGAGGTATGTGAAAAGCCCTCTCATAGGGTTATTGAAAATTTATGTAATTTGCATGTCCATATGTAGGCTTTCTTACCTTAACTGACCAAGCAATGGGAACAAATGTCGCGACTATAGGACAAGCAGAAGGAGTTAGTCACAGAGCATTAGAGAAGCCACCTGATTGTGGTTTGCTAAAAAAGGAACATGGTGTTCTTTAGAAGACATTCTGCACTAGCCTCCAAGAAGTCCAGCAGTTGAAGATACAGCTCCAGTACTTGTGTGAGCACACAGCTGTTAAAATGGTTCAAATGCAGGAGAAACTTGCAGGTGATAAATATGCCAAGTAGCAGGCACCACATGACTGGGATTGCCAATACCCATTGCCAAGGAGCCCTGACCCTAGCAGGGAGCAATGTCTGGACACCCAAATAGTTCATCCAGAGGAGGAGAAAAGCAACTGGAAGAAGGTGAACAGCAGTCTCAAGGAAGCCAAGATGTGGGCAGCCAAAGTAAAAAGTTAGGTATTCAAGGGAAAAACTATCCAGGAGCAAAAACTGAGAGGGCTTAAACAAGCACTATGCCTTGTGAAAGGGCTACAAGATGTGAGTAGTGGGGCAGGAAAACTAAAAGAATACTTTCTGGTATGTATAAGTCTGCAACTCTGATCAGAAGAAAGTAACCAGAAGAACCTGAAACTAAAACAAGAGAATGAATAGCCCCAGGAACAAGTTTAAGGACTAAAAAAGACTAAAGATGATGGCTCAGGAGAAGGCAGAGGGGCATGATTAAAGCATTTGTATGTTGAATAGCACTGAGAGGATGCTGGCTTTTGTATGAGTGACATCTCAACTATCCTGGAAGGCTTTTTAAGAGAATTAGTGGATGTTGATGGACACAAATGCAAGGTGGTATCTTCAGCAGAAGCTGTAGTAAAGACGCTGGCCTCTACAGCTACTTTGGAAACCCATCCACTAATGAACTGGCGGCTGGTGGGAAGGAAGGTTGCTGCAGCTGTGGCCTTGCATGTTAACTTGATTTTTCCAAAGTTTGAAACTGTAGAATCAGTGGTAATAGCACAGTGATCTGATGCACCTTCATTTTGGACAGATCAAGCTCAATCTTGAAATTGATTAGGTCCAACATAGAGGTTTTGTCCATGCTGCCTATATCCGTTTTTAGAATATCAAAGCAGAAATTACACTTCCACATTACAGTAGAGCAAGTCAACTCATCTGTTGCTGCTCTCATATCCCTCCGAAAAGACTAATGGAAGAAATCAACTTCTAGAGAATAAAGCTTTGCTTTATGTTTAAAAGGTTATAAGCTTAGATCCTGCTGGGTTTATTGTTATTAAAGTATCTTTTTGTCTCAGCGTGGCGTGGATGAATAAATTCCCAACAGTTATGTTTATCATCCAACAATAAAGTGTATACAGTATGGCTAAGAGAGTTCAATCTCAGAGTAAGAAATCCTAATAAATGTACTAGAATTGAATGACATTTGGGACCTGCCATACTGAGATTAGAACAGTGGTAACTATAGCAGTGTTTAAATATAATTGTTGCTAGCATGTTTCTATCGTGTTCCCTGACCATGCACATATTCCCCTGCCTCCCCCAAACGTGAACTATGTCAGCCAATCCATGCTATAGATTATGGGTAACATTTTCAAAAGTGACTTTGGGCTATATTTTAAAGGTATTTAAGGGCCTAAAATGTAGATAGGAGACAGTGGGTTTTTCAAAAGTGCTTAAGTGCCTAACTCCCATTGAATTCAAGGAAGATAGGCACTTAAGGGCTTTTAAAAATCCCCCTAGGTACCTATCTGAACCTTTGGATGCCTAAATACCTTTACAATATGGCACTAAGCCACTCTTGAAAATGTTTCCTAAGTCACTTTGGTGTTTTTGAAAATGCTTCCCTCTTTCACCATAGCATATTTTAACCTGATTATAAGATAAATACAAATCTCCACACTGAGAAGGGAAACTGTATTAGAGCCCTGCTAGTAACAACAGTGTTGAAAATACTTCTGTCTGATACTAGCTAGCATGGATTTGGAAATGCCTTTGAATACATGAAGGCTTGTTATGAACCAGAAAGACATTGTGTTTGAACTGTCTACAACACTGCTGCTGCCATCTTGTGTACATCTCTGATGCTATTTCAAATGGACACATTCCATTACAACTCAGGGTAATATCAAGTTATCCTTAGTATATTTAGTCATTAAGTCGGTGCACATTTCTGGACATACATAGTATATTTGGCAGCAGTGAAAAAGGTCTGTATTGTTTTAGCGGAACTTGAGACTTTTAATTTTATATTTTTAATACTATTGTTGGTCTCTCGTGTTTAGAGCTAATGGCTAACAGGTTCCCTTAAAACCTAAAGTTGAGAAAATCCTCTCTCTCACAGAGAAGCATAAGTGTTGTTTGGCTGTTTGGATGCCAGTTACTTTTAAGAGTCTTGTTTTCCCCAAAATTACTATAAACAAAGTTGTGAAGGAAGATGGGGGGTTACATTAAAATCCTTTTTGGGGGGAAGATGGAGGGAAGACATATGGGACTATGGAAGTGCATATATCTTGTTAATTAATGTTGGTGTATAAGTAATTTGTTAATGGTTTCTCCTATACATATGCAGAGTTTGGGAAGGTGGAAATTCTTAGGTATCAGTGGTGAGAAATGACATTATCAAAAGAGAATAGATTTAAATAGAGAATCAGTATGTATTTTGGAACTAGCAATTCCCACTCACCCCTTTCTTCCAGGAAGATAACATGGCATTTTCCCTATATCAGATGAGATATAACGACATGGCATTGCTGCTTCTCTGGGGATAGATCCAAAGCCTATTTAAGTCAATAGACTTCTACAGAGCTCAATGGGTTTTGAATAAGTCCTCTGAATGGTTCCTCAGAAACTATTACTTCTGGATTATAGGGCATAGAGTTGGTAAAAGAATGTGACAAGGAAAGAAGAACAGGGATATTTGCTTATCAGTACAAAGATAAAGGTAGTAGGAAATGAAATGACTCATTTGTTACCAGTACCAAGAACAAAGGCCCTGATCCAACCTAGTTAAAGAAAAAATACATCTCTGAGATAATTTTTCCTCTAACTCTTTCCTTTCCTCCTCTTCCTGATCTCTTTTTGAGTGGTGATGGCTGTGGTATAACCCATAAAAGCAGTCCTACTTATGGCCTATGTAAATTTGTACTGTATTTGAATAATTTATTGGTTGTCGTACTCATGCAACTGAACTTTCTTCTTCATATAGAAGCTTTTGTATCTGTTAAAGATATTTGCTTACTAAAGGCCCTAACCTAAGGCACTTATCTAGTGGGAGAAGACAATCACAAGACAGAGTACAGACAATACAGAGACTTGTGACAATGCTTGTATGGGTAAGTAGCTAGTCTACTTCGGGAAAGCTGAATAACCACAATATAGCGTACAGAACCTCCAGTGCCATTATGAAGAAACATCAGAAACATGAGTCAAGGGCAGTTCAACTCAGTATCCCGTTACCACAGACATTTCCATTTTTTACCAAGTTGAGTTCAGCCACCAAAAAGTTTTATTCTCTCCTCATACAGATCTGAGTGAGCCTGCCGTAGACTGTAGACTGAGAGAGCCTGCTGTAGTGTCATTACAGGGAACAATAGCCTACAGCAATGCACTAAAGAAATGAGAATATCAGTAGGAAACCACACATGCAGAGAGAGCGAGAGAGAAGTAAAAACAATAATAGTGTGTGTGTTCCAGAGGTCAATTGTTGATGGGTAGCTTGCATTTTTCCTTGATTTTTTTCTAATTCCTGCATAGTTCATCCACTAATACATATACCACAAACATGTTGGTGAGTCTAGAAAAAGCTATTCTAAGCCCATTGACTTGTTTTAATAAGTGAAAGGCATTTTTACTAATTCAAGTTAAACACATAGCAACATATAACCCAGTGACATGAAGCTGTACAGAGAAATTCAGGGACTGAATTAAACCTACTCTATCAGGTTTGCCCTTTGAGTGGGGAAAATGGCAGAAAGAAACATTACAAATTATGTGCATCATTAGCGCTGATTGTTTTCTGTAGTTATGCAGTTAGGAATAATAATGAGCTTCGTTTAGCTGTTAGATAAGAAAGTCTTATAGTTAAAGTAAATAAAGTTGAGGCAGGGGACTTAGCTTCTATTCCTGATTGACACTTAAACTTCTCTGTGGCATTGGGAAAGTCATTTAAACATATCTGTGCAAATTTTCTTCATCTGTAAAATGTGAATAGTATCTATCTCATGAATGCAGTTAGGCTACAGTTCTTCACGTTAAAGCTACTCAGAAGGAGCTACTTCTCTGAGCTACTCAGAAGGAACTTCAGTATATATTGGAAATGCAAAAAAGTATCACAAGTTTACCTTTTGAGTTACACTTAACTGGAATGTTGAATACTTCCTTTCAGTACTGTTGACCTAAAACCTTTTCTCTTCCCTGTTGAAACCCCAAATGCTCTTGCTTCCTCCTACATTCCAGAACTGTATAGAAGCATATTGTCAGTGGTAAGCTTAAATACCATCTCAAAATGCCATGGCCATAGTATTTCAATTCCTTTGCCACTGCATTGTTTCCTTTAAAAACCTGAACTGATTTCGGAATTCTTCTTTTAACCTAGAATGTCCTTTTCAGCCTGGGCCTTATCTGTCTCACTGATAGCTTGTCCCCCTCTGTGCATCACTTCTTGGTATTACCAATTAGCTCCAAATATAGAAAGGAGATGGCAGGTGCCTGAGCCGCTGTTAATTGTACTTTAAGGTTTTAGAGATCCTGGCCTTTTGACATTAAATGTAGATCGGCTTGCTCTGTCGCAGTGTTCAAAAATGGGCTGAAGTAATTTTATCTCAACTCTTGTAATTAACATAATGGAGCTCTTCAGGATATATTTTTTTTAATATAGGTTATTTTATAGAGCAAGTTCAGATGGTAGTTGTGAAAGACAATAAATGAGCATTGTGTACAGCTCATTGGGTGGAGATTCTTGGTGTTACTTTACATTAGAATAAAACACAGAATACAGACACTAAAACAAAAATAGCAATGTTTGTACTGGTATGGTTTTAAACTGATGTGATTACAGTCAAAGGCTGACAGTTTTGTACCTATAAGGAGGATTGAACTGTGTATATTGGGCCTGGTTTACAATTGCCCTCACCCTGTACAATCATTATACCAGTGAAAAGTGAGTGCAAAACCATAACCGTGCTGATTTCAGTAGTATTTTATATTGGCTATGTCCTCACTGCAAAAAATGGGTGTATTTTTACATTGAGATAGCTATCTTGTTGTAAAATCCTCATCAAGAGAAGACAGGGGCAACTTTTACCTCAATGTAGATAATCAAGATCAATCCCATATCACTTGTCTGGTATTTACCTCATCTAGCTATACGATCATTTGACCTTGAGATAATGATCTGGATGTAAAAACACACCTTTTCTTCAGTGAAGATATAATCTCACACTGCACAGTCACCTTGCACTGGTTTAAATAGCTGCCGGGTGTATGTGGGATACTTGGGCGGCATAGTACCTTTGTTGGAGGAACATGCCATGCTCCTTTGGGAGTAGTTGATCTGCTTTGGTCCCCACCTACACCCAACTCTCACCTGTGGCTCCAAATAGCTGTTTGCATGCGACTGCGTTTACACCCCAGGAAACCACTTTGACAAGTGGGCTAAACCAGGTGAGGGTAGCCAATGGGTCTTTTGGCCTTGGCAAGATAGGGAAACTGCCTTTCTCTAGTAGCCGAAGATTGTGCCGGTGGACTGGACAGAGCAAATCAATTTGTGATTCAATGGCCTTGAAGGCAGTTCAGCAACGTGCTATGGGGCACGGAGAGCATGACAAGGCACAGAAGATGGCCTGACCATCCACTACAGCTAAGGAAGTCCCCAGCTGTAACAATTCTTCATGCTTCTGGAATCTGACTTCCACAGCCGAGAGAATGGGACTGCTCCTGTGCAACAGCTTTCTCACTTAAAAATTCCTGCACAGGTTTTCTCGTAACCCTCATCCCATTAACATCTTATCAAATCTCATCATCAGCATTATCATCCTATAATTAATTCAAGTCCTGCGGTGATGTGGGCCTGGCAAAGCGGCAGGTGGAGATGACCACTGGCAGTCATAGCCACAATCCTGCATGTAGGCAGCCTTGGGATTAGTGGCCATTCAGGTTCATCCTCAGGACAGTGGAGAAGTTCGACTGCATCTTAGGTAACTCAGTAGCCCTTTTTAGGATAGCACTACTCACCCTTTTTAAGGGAAGGGTCTAGAAAAGGTGCCCTAAACATTGCCTGCCCCATAACATCTGGTCAGATTACCGCGGCAGGCAGATCATCCTACAGCAGTCGAAAAACAATAAAAAGAAAAGACTCCCCCTAGAAGCGTGGAATGTCTGCACCCTTATGGACAGAGATGATGCATGAAGGCCTGAGAGAAGAACAGCTCTTGTCTCCAGATAACTTGCCCGCTATAACATTGATATTGCCAAACTGAGTGAGACTAGATTGGCCAGAGAAGGTTCCATCAGTGAGCTAGGAGGCAATTACATTTTCTTTTGGAAAGGAAAAGCAGAGGATGAAGACAGGATCCATGGAGTTGGATTTGCCATAAGAACTTTATAAATGAAACAACTTCCTGACCTCCCTGTTGGCCTGAATGGACAGCTAATTAAACTTCTATTTCCCCTGAATCCTCTATGGCATGTCACTATCATCAGTGCCTATGCACCCACACTGACCAGAACAGAGGAAACCAAGGAGAAGTTCTACTCTGACCTGAACTCCATCATCAGATCAATGACAAACTCATCCTGCTGGGAGATTTTAATGCTAGGGTTGGTAGAGATATCAGTGACTGGAGAGGTGTGACAGGACGACAAGGAGTGGGAAAGATGAACAGCAACGGACTGCTCCTCTTGGGTAAATGTGCAGAACACAGTCTGCTCATTACTAACACCATCTTTAGACAAAATCATAAAAATAAAACAACATAGATGCACCCACAGTTCAAACAATGGTACCTGATTGACTATGTTATCACCTGCCAACGAGACATCTGCAATGTCAGAATTACCAGAGCTATGCATGGTGCAGAACGCTGGACAGACCACAGATTGGTAAGAGCAATGCTGACCCTACATATAGTTCCTTCACAGTGCAAGTGTCCCAAACTTAATAGAACAGCCTTCAACATAACAAAGCTCAAGCATTCCTATCACTTGATAGGCATGAAAAAATCTTATCATCAATCACTGGCAACCCATCAGAAAAATGGAACCAGTTTAAACATTGATTATTGACATAGCTAAATCAGTGCTGGGGCCAAAAAAAATGGGTACAACAGGATTGGTTCAGTGAGGACATCTCCAAACTCCTAAGTGACAAGCAGAAAGCATTTGTTGAATGGCAGAATAAACTCACTTCCATCTCAAAGAAAGATAGGTTTAAATACCTACAGAGCAAGGCCCAGTCTGAACTAAGGAGAATGCGGGATGAGTGGTGGGAGAGGAAATCTGCAGAAGTCCAGCATTACAGATACAAATAACGCAAAGATATTCTTTGACTCTCTCAAAGCAGTCTACGGACCATCTAAATCTGGCACAGCCCCCTTGAAGTCAGCAGATGGCACAACCCTCATCAAAGACAAGGAGGGAATCATAAAGAGATGGGCTAAACACTTCAGCAGTCTACTCAATAGACCATCCACAGTCAGTCTGCGTGTCCTTGGCCATTTACCTGAGAGATCCTCTTTGATTGGTTTCTATCTCCCTCCATCAGTTGAGGAAGTTATAAAAGCCATCAAACAACTGAACTCTGGCAAAGTACCTGGAAAGGATGGTATCCCAGCATAATTGTATAAAGGAGCAGGCTCAAAGGCTATCAAGGTGCTTCATGACATCCTGAGTAGCATTTGGGAGGAAGAAGAAATGCCACAAGACTTCAAAGATGTTATTATTGTATCACTGTTCAAAGACAAAGGCAGCAAAGCTGACTGTGAAAACTACAGAGGCACTGCTCGCCTCTGTACATCAGACAAAATACTAGCTCGCGTTGTACTGAACAGACTCATTGCAAACATATCTGAGAAGAATCTGCCAGAAGAGCAGTGTGGTTTCAGACCAGGTCATAGCACAAAGGCAGGTCCAGGAAAAATGTTTAGAGAAGAACATGGACCTGTATGCAGTTTTCATCAATTTGACCAAAGCTTTTGATACGATCAACAGAGAGGGTCTATGGGCCATTCTACATAAACTGGGCTGTCCAAGAAGGTTCATATAAATCGTCCATCTGTTCCATGACCACATGACAGTGCAAAGTGAGTGTGACTTTTCTGATGAATGGTGACTTTTCTGATGCATTTGAAATCTTAAATGGAGTGAACCACGGTTGCATACTTGCTCCAGTGCTGTTCAACTTGCCCTTTGCCTGTGTTCTCAGCCATGCAACAAGGGACTTGGATCAGGGGATATACATCCGCTACCAACTCAATGACTCCCTCTTTGACCTTCGAAGACTCAGTGCTAAGACAAAGACACTGGAGAGGTATCTTGTCGAGCCACTTTTTGCAAATGACTGTGCCTTGATGGCTCATAGACAAGATGACCTTCAGGTCATTGTTGATTTTTTCTGAAGCATCCCAGCTCTTTGGCCTCACTATTAGTCTCAGGAAGACCGAGGTCTTGTTCCAACCAGCACTTCATTCCAATGTCCAGTGCCAGCTATCTTTATCCAAGGCACACAGTTGAAAAATGTGGATCAGTTCAAGTATCTGGGCAGTACCATCTCAAGTGATGGTTCCCTTGATAAGGAAATTTGCTCCAGAATTAATAAAGCCAGCCAGACTCTTGGCCAACTTCAAACAAAAGTTCTTAACCAACACAACATCCGTCTCTCCACCAAATTGAAGATCTATAGTGCAGTGGTTCTAACATCTCTCCTGTATAGATCTGAGATGTGGATTCTTTATAGATGTCACATTAAACAGCTTGAGTAATTTCACATTTGTTCCCTCTGCTCAATAATGAGCATTCACTGGCAGGATAGAGTGATCAGTATTAAGGTCCTTGGGAGAGCAAACATAACCAGCATTGAGGAAATGTTAGTGAGAGCACAGCTTAGGTGGACCGGACATCATCAGAAAGGAAGACCACTGTCTCCTAAAACCGATCTTGTATGGGGAGCTGAGTCATAGAATCATAGAATATCAGGGTTGGAAGGGACTTCAGGAGGTCATCTAGTCCAACCCCTTGCTCAAAGCAGGACCAATCCCCAACTAAATCATCCCAGCCAGGGCTTTGTCAAGCCTGACTCTAAAAACTTCTAAGGAAGGAGATTCTACCACCTCCCTAGGTAACGTATTCCAGTGCTTCACCACCCTCCTAGTGAAAAAGTTTTTCCTAATATCCAACCTAAACCTCCCGCACTGCAACTTGAGACCATTACTCCTCATTCTGTCATCTGCTACCACTGAGAACAGTCTAGATCCATGCTCTTTGGAACCCCCTTTCAGGTAGTTGAAAGCAGCTATCAAATCCCCCTTCATTCTTCTCTTCCACAGACTAAACAATCCCAGTTCCCTCAGCCTCTCCTCATAAGTCACGTGTTCCAGTCCCCTAATCATTTTTGTTGCCCTCCGCTGGACTCTTTCCAATTTTTCCACATCCTTCTCGTAGTGTGGGGCCCAAAACTGGACACAGTACTCCAGATGAGGCCTCACCAATGTCGAATAGAGGGGAACGATCACGTCCCTCGATCTGCTGCAATGCCCCTACTTATACATCCCAATGTATCCCAAATGCCATTGGCCTTCTTGGCAAGAACAGCACACTGTTGACTCATATCCAGCTTCTCGTCCACTGTAACCCCTAGGTACTTTTCTGCAGAACTTGGTCCCCAGTCTGTAGCGGTGCCTGGGATTCTTCCATCCTAAGTGCAGGACTCTGCACTTGTCCTTGTTGAACCTCATCAGATTTCTTTTAGCCCAATCCTCTAATTTGTCTAGGGCCCTCTTTATCCTATCCCTACCCTCCAACATATCTACCACTCCTCCCAGTTTAGTGTCATCTGCAAACTTGCTGAGGGTGCAATCCACACCATCCTCCAGATCATTTATGAAGATATTGAACAAAACCGGCCCGAGGACTGACCCTTGGGGCACTCCACTTGCTACCGGCTGCCAACTAGATGTGGAGCCATTGATCACTACCCGTTGAGCCCGACGATCTAGCCAGCTTTCTATCCACCTTATAGTCCATTCATCCAGCCCATACTTCTTTAACTTACTGGCAAGAATACTGTGGGAGACCGTGTCAAAGTCTTTGCTAAAGTCAAGGAACAACACGTCCACTGCTTTCCCCTCATCCACAGAGCCAGTTATCTCGTCACAGAAGGCAATTAGATTAGTCAGGCATGACTTGCCCTTGGTGAATCCATGCTGACTGTTCCTGATCACTTTCTTCTCCTGTAAGTGCTTCAGAATTGATTCCTTGAGGACCTGCTCCATGATTTTTCCAGGGACTGAGGTGAGGCTGACTGGCCTGTAGTTTCCAGGATCCTCCTCCTTCCCTTTTTTAAAGATGGGCACTACATTAGCCTTTTTCCAGTCGTCCGGGACTTCCCCCGATCGCCGTGAGTTTTCAAAGATAATGGCCAATGGCTCTGCAATCACATCTGCCAACTCTGTTAGCACTCTCAGATGCAGCACATCCGGCCCCATGGACTTGTGCTCGTCCAGCTTTTCTAAATAGTCCCGAACCAATTCTTTCTTCACAGAGGGCTGGTCACTTCCTCCCCAGGAGTCATGGCAAAAGAAATAAGGATCGTCCATATAAACGCTTGAAAGATAATCTAAAGAGCTATCTCTAGTGGGCTGGGATCAATCCCAAAGAACTTGAGCAAATATCTCAGAACAGGACTCACTGGTGGTCTCTGACAAGATCAGCATGTGACAAGTTTGAGTGGGATCGATGAAATTATCTCTAGGCTGCATGTGAAAGGTGCCACAGAGTTGTATCATCAAACATCATAGATACAGCCTTCCCATGCCCTCAGTGTGGCCTCGACTCTGTGCATCAGGATTCGACCTGCAGAGTCATATATGTAGCCAGATATGAGAACTGTGATAATAACATCAGCAGCAGCAGCAATGGTCTACCAAGAAATAACTGCACAAAGTATAGGACCATGTTGAATATTGCATGTGGTGGATTAGTTAAAATGTTAAGGGTGCTTGGGGAGCTTTGAGCAGTGAATGATCAAGCTAGCAGTCTCAGAAGTGCGTCTCTGTAAGACCACTGTCTGAATTCTTGTTTCTTTGTTTTCAATATGTTATTGTGTATATAGACTCTGACTGAGCTTATACAAAAATGGCTTCTCTTTGTGTGCAGCATTATGAGGGAAAATATATTTGACACCATGGTAGAAAGAGCATTGAGAAAACTCATGAGAAACACATTGAAAAGCTTTGTTGGGGAGGGGAAAAAAGGAGGAGAGAGAGGAGAAGATGTTGAAGAGCTCTGGGAGCCTGTCTAAGTTGTAACAGCCTCCTCAGACTGCTTTATGGGTCACTGTGCTGCTCAGAATTTTTATAGTGCTGTGTGATGCAGCCTCCCCCTTCCCCCAGCATGTTTCCTACCCCACGCTATGAGGGGAATCCTAGGACAATAGCCTTTCAGCTGTTATCGTTAGTATTGTGCTTAGGGAATTCTCCCTGAGCTGGAACCAGAGCTTTTAGGGCCTGTTTATGCCACTCCATCCCTTTTGACTAGTTCAAAGGAGCCAAATGAGAGTGAGGATCTCCTCCAATAACTCCGAACATATATTTTGAGAACCTCGGGTAGAGGTGCTATAGAAAATACTTATTTTATAAAAATCTAAAATATAACTATAAAATAAGTACTAAACTCTAAATGTAAAATAACTGACCTATTTTATAGTGATGTGCAAGAGCTATTAAAATGACTCCTACCTGCCCTAGTAGTCTGTCTGCTCCAAGTGGTTGAAAGAAAGTAGTGGTGAAGTATGTTAACTGCATTGTAGTGTCACCCAGTGTCAGCACAACTTATGCTTTGTCATTACTGTAAATGCTGCGGATCTATTATGATAAAGAGAAGTACAGAGAGAGAGAAAAGTATTTCAAACAATGATTTAAGAAGAAAAAAGGCAAAGTAAACAAGATGAAGAAAAAGTTTATAGAAGCTTGTTTAGAAATCATTATATTAGAAGAGAATGGTTTCTTTAGAGGACATATGACCCAAAAAATGGTTTAATGTATTCCCTAATTCTGGGTTGTTTGGAATATGGAATATATGAGAGTCTCTTTACACCCTGAAGGATCATTGCTGTATTTTGGGGAGTATCTCTTTTAAAGAGGTGAAACACAAAGTTAGTGAGAGTCCTTGTTTAATGCTGGAAATTGAAGTGTTATTTATATAACATTGGCCTTCTGCTTGAATAGGCTTGAAGTCTAGCCTTGAAAGCTCTGCTTGAAGTTGACAAGTCTTGTGAATGTAAAGCAGAGACTTACCTGCCACAATGCAACAATTAATACTGTTCCACATTTTGAATTAGGATATTTCTCATAAGTTAAAACCAAATGTAATAATGTTGACCTTGATTTATTCAGAGATGTATAAATTAATTTAGCACCATGACTTGTTTAGAGAGTGGAATACCCAAGAAACCCAATGTCTACATACACAGAAAAAAGGGGAAATTTTGTTCAAGGTAATTATCTTACATTATGTACCATGAGATGCTTAACATTCACATAAAATGAGCAGAATGTTTGTTTTAAATTGTGTGGGCTTTAATATATGATAGTATTCAAATCAGAAGGTGTGATAAAATTTCATCTTAGAGTGCTTAAGGAACAAATTGAAGCAATGTCACAACCATTAGCAATTATCCTCAAGAACTCATAGAGGATGGGTGAGGTCCCAGATGACTGAAGAAAGGCAAACATACTACCTATATTTAGAAAAGATGAAGAAAGAGGACCCAGGGAATTACAGAGCAGATAGCCTAACTTTGATATCTGGAAAGATATTGAAACCAATTGTTAAACAATCAGTTTCTAAGCACCTAGAGGATAATAGGGTTATAAGGAATAGCTAGCATGGATTTGTCAAAAAAAATCATGTCGAAGAAGGAAATTAGCTTGGTTTGGCAGGGTTACCAGCCTAGTGGATAGGTGGGAAGCAGTAGATGTGATATATCTTGATTTTTAGTAAGACTTTTGACATAGTCCCTGTCAAGGTTCCTTCCCCACTCTGAACTCTGGGGTACAGATGTGGGGACCCACATTAAAGACCCCCTATGCTTATTTTTACCAGCTTAGGGTAAAAACTTTCCCAAGGCACAAACTTTGCCTTGTCCTTGAACAGTATGCTGCCACCACCAAGTGATTTAGACAAAGAACAGGGAAAGGACCACTTGGAGTTCCTATTTCCCCAAAATATCCCCCCAAGCCCTTACACCCCCTTTGCTGGGGAGGCTTGAGAATAAACAAGATGAGCACAAACCACTTGGATTTTTAAGACCCAAAAAACCCAATCAGATTCTTAAAAATCAGAACTTTATTAGAAGAACAAACAAAAAACAAAAAACAACAACTCTGTAAGATCAGAATGGAAGATAACCTTACAGTCAGTCAGATTCAAAACATAGAGAATCCCTCTAGGCAAAACCTTAAGTTACAAAAAGACACAAAACCAGGAATACACATTTCCTCCATCACAGTGAATTTACAAGCCAAAACAAAGAGAACCTAACACATTTTCTAGCTAGTTTACTTACTAACTTTACAGGAGTTGGAGAGCTTGCATCCTTGATCACACAGACAGACAAAAGCTTTTTCTCTCCCCTCCCCCCTAGATTTGAAAGTATCTTGTCCCCTCATTGGTCATTTTTGGGTCAGGTGCCAGCGACGTTACCTTAGCTTCTTAACCCTTTACAGGTGAAAGGATTTTGCCTCTGGCCAGGAGGGATTTTATAGCACTGTATACAGAAAGGTGGTTACCCTTCCCTTTATATTTATGACAGTCCCACATGCCCTTCTCATAAGATGGTCTACATGAAGTTGTTATAAGGTGGCTGTGCAAGTGGTTGAAAGATCACGTTCAATGTGTAGCGATCCATGGTTCTCTGTCACACTGAGAGAGTGTCACACTGGGAGAGTGCATCTAGTAGAGTCCTGCAGGGATGACTCCTGGATCTGATATTATTCAATATTTTCATTATTGACTTGAGTAATGAAGTGGAGAGTGTGCTTATTAAATTTGTGGACAACACCAAGCTGGGAGAGGTTGCAAACACTTTGGAGGATAGGATTAGAATTGAAAATGACCTTTACAAATTAGAGAATTGGTTTAAAATCAACAAGACCAATTCAATAAAGACAAATGCAAAGTACATCACTTAGGAAAGAAAAATCAACTGTGCAACTAAAAAATGGGGAATAACTAGCCAGGTGGTAGTACTGATGAAAATAATCTGGGGGATATAGTAGATCACAAATTGAATCTGAGTCAACAATGTGATGTAGTGGCAAAAAAAGCTAATGCAATTCTGGGGTGCATTAAAAGGAGTGTTGTAGGTAAGACACAGGAAGTAATTGTCCCTCTTTATTCGGCACTGCTGAGGCCTGAGGTGGACTACTGTGTCCAGTTCTGAACTCCACACTCCAGGAAAGGTGTGGTTAAATTGGAGTCCAGAGGAGAGTAACAAAAATGATAAAAGATTTAGAAAACCTGATCTATGAAGAAAGATTTTGAAAAACTGGACATGTTTAATCTTGAGGGGAAAAAAAGATTGAGGGGGGGACTTGATAAGTCTCCATATATGTTAAGGGCTGTTATATAGAGGAGGATGATAAATTGTGTTTCATGTCCATTGAGGGTAGGACAAAAAAGAATGGGCCTAATCTGCAGCAAGGGAGATTTAGCTTAGATATTAGGAAAACCTTTCTAGCTGTAAGAGTAGTTAAGCTCTGCAGTAGGCTCCCAAGGGAGGTTGTGGAATCCACATTATTGGAGGTTTTTAAGAATAGGCTGGACAAACACCTATCAGGAGTAGTCTATACTTACCTGGTCTTGCCTTAGCACAGGGGGATAGATCTGATGACCTCTTAGATCCCTTTCAGCCGTACATTTCTATGATTTTATGATACTATGACCGGCTGAAAGGCTGAGCTGAGCTGACCTTCCTGGGCTTGTCACCTGTGGTTCCAAGAGTGTGTTTTATTTTCTTTAGATTTATTTTTATTTTATGTTTTAAATAAATAAAAAGGCTATAAATCACAAACACGAAACCCAAGATATATTGGTGTGGATGCTTAGATCAGTAAGTTATCCCATCTGGCTGTGGTGCTTCTAGCTAGCATAGTTATTCAAAACTTTTCAAAGTAAGGGTAAAACAGTTTGATTGTGATTTACACTCAGGCCCATTTAACTCACTCTGGCACTGTAAAGGGGCTTTAACTGGAAACATAACTGAAACCCTTTTTCATTTCCAGAGCAGTATAAAGAGACCTTAATGTTAAAGAAAATATGACCCCATCATTCTAATTTAGTTGTGGTTTTTAATCTTACTTTGCTCTCCTTGTACTCCTATCTACTATCTGTGTCTTTTATTTAGCTGCTTAGCTGTTTGGGGCAGGGACTGTCCTTTTGATCTTTGTACAACATCTAGCACAATGGGGTCCGGGTCCTGGTCCTTGAGTGGGATCCTGGGTGGTACAATAATACAATTATTAAATTGTATAATCATAAATAAATGACAATAGAAGGTGAATGGCAACAGAGAATCTGGCCCTAGAATAACTTGGCAGCATTTCACATTTGCTTTGCAGAGGTGTGGTGACTGCACAAGGCACTGAACAATCAGGCCCTTAGCATCTCCAGCACTACCATTTGTGTTAGTTTTTGCAAAGCAGAGATATGAAGGATGTTTCTTACCTTGTGAAAGAATTGATTAAGTGGCTTAATGTGACTGAGGTCATCTAGAAAATAGATTGCTGAGAACAATAAGGGTGACAGGCACGTATCAGAGGAAGAAATCTAAGAAAAAAACTTGGCCAAGCTGTCGTCCTTGAAGCTATCACAGCAGGAGTCTGAGCAGGTTGGTTTATTTTATCACAATCAGATAAACCAAGTGGATTGCATGCAAAAAATCAAAATGAATTCTATGCAGTCTGATATAATTGCTTGCTTAATTCTCAGAAATGTCATGGAGCTTGAAAACAAATTGACTTTGTATTGTTTATTTAACAAAGCTGCTGTTGAGGACAACTTGCCCTCCAGATGCATTCTCATTGGCATGTTGGTTCATTGGGTTCCAAAAAGAAATTAATGATCTAAATTTATTTGTAAAGATTATTACTGAGACCACGGATGTTTTATTATCAGGCTGCTGTTCAACTGAACACCAAAATGGGCATTCTTCCTCCTAGAGTGCTGGTTGAAAGCACTGAAGGATAGATTGGTATATCAGTCACACCCTAATTTAATCACACTTGTAAATGGCATTTTGATTATATATAGATAAAATATAATAAATCACTGATGTCCTACCAGATTCATAAACATAAATAAAATTAGAACTGCATTATGAGTGTTGAAAATATACATTTATAGGAAAATGTTACTCAGGATACACAGAACCAGTTTTCACTCTCTGATCATATCCTAATACAGTCTTGCAAACTTTTACATTTGCTTACAGGCCTTAACCTTCATTACCTCTGAACTGAATTATTGCAGTGCAGTATCCCTTGAATTAGAAATGTCAGCCTTGGGGAAAAAAGCTATACCTGGTGCAGAATATAGTGCCATGCCTTCTCAGCAGCATGTATTACTAAGAGCACAATACCCTTATACTCCGCTCTCTCCATTGGCTTCCTGTTGAGCAATGAATCTGTTTTAGTTGGGGCCCAAGGATACTTGAGAGAATGTCTGTCTCTGTGTCGGTGAACTTCCTTGATCTTTCCAGTTCTGTGTCGTAATGGACCTGCCTATCACTAAGGGGAAATTCATATGCACAGGAAACAGTTTCTTCTCAGTAGTAAGCCTGAGACTTGGACTTTTCTCCCTCAAGATCTACGAACCCCACTAGTTCTAGGTCCAAAAGTGAGCCCTATTTTCTTTGATTTTGCTTTCTTACATGACAACTTGTAACTTGTTATCTCTGGAAAAACCCACGCACAGCTATGACAGCCCCTGTATAACTTACTCCTTTCATTGATGGAGCAGAGAGAGATTTATGATGTAAGTGACTTAATGCTTTTATTCTAACCCTAGAAAACATTCAAACACCATGGTGATGGATATGAAGTTAAGTAAGATACTAGAACAGACTGAGACTACTTTCATGAACAAGCATGAAGAAAGGTTTCAGAGTAACAGCCGTGTTAGTCTGTATTCGCAAAAAGAAAAGGAGTGCTTGTGGCACCTTAGAGACTAACCAATTTATTTGAGCATAAGCTTTCATGAAGTGAGCTGTAGCTCACGATGCTCAAATAAATTGGTTAGTCTCTAAGGTGCCACAAGTACTCCTTTTCTTTTTAAGCATGAAAAAAGGTTGCCAGGACTGGTCCCTGAGAAAATGTGTCTCTGTGTGAAACAAAAGAGTCATCTAACAATGATGCAGGCTCAAAAGAAAGCAGATTTTATGTTTTCTTTAAAAAAGTCTCTGTCTGCTTGATAGAGATCACAACTAGTGCTTCTCTTAAATTCATTTTAACCATCTTACATTTTAAAATCCTAGTAATATCCTATTTCTGGAGTATCTTTGATGTTCCTTCTTTTGATGTCTTCACAGGTTGAGTGTTTGCTACCTGGTAGCTGGGAAGGGGAGATCTCATGAAAAATCCTTTAATGACTTCAGTGAGCACATGTAAAAATACAATGAAAATGGCATCTAGGGAAGGGAACAGGGGAAAATCAGCTAAAAACAAAGCTAACAAAATACCATTGAAGAGATTCACTATACCAATAAGTTTACAACCTGGTTTGGAGGATAGTGGGCCCCACCCAAACTTTTTCATGAAATTCTATCAGCATGCAAGGTTAAGATTTTCTTGTGTTGGCCATTCATCGGAAAGCATTCCAACCTCTAAAGGTTGAACTGATACTGTGCCCGCTTTTGCAGTCTGCCTAAGCTCCATTGAAGGTTAACGGGAGGCCAGAGAGCTGCCACAACAGGGCTCCTCATGATTTGGAGGCAGAACCTATAGTACCACTGATGTGAAACAATAGTATAGATTTTATTACAACTATGGAACATCTAGAAAAGTGAGATGCCTCTGCCACAATGGCTCTTAAATTTATGGAAGGAAAAATGCATTTAAAAAGATGACTTGCCAGTTAAATAGAAACCAGGAAAACATTTTATATCTACTTTCACTCACCAGAATTCTAGTGGGAAACTCATTTATTAGGATGAAATACTGCTGCCTAACTTTACCACTTCTAAGTACCTAAAGTCAAATCCAGGCGTGAAATGGAATACAGGAGATTAGAGAGGTAGTTTTTAAGTAGAATTGGTCAAATACTAGAACTGATTCACAAAGAAAAGCTCTGACTTAGGTCTACTCTTTCTGGGATCATAGTCTTTGTTGTTCACAGATATTCACACAACTGCCAGGTATTTATGAAAATGTTTGTGAATCCCAAAAGATTTATGTATATTTACATAAACATTCAATATTCATCCGAATGTTTGTACTGCGACTCTGTTGTTTATTATTTGGTGTTTGTTTTAAAAATATTAATCTAAACAAGGATCAGAAATAATATTGTATACCTTAATTGATGGATTGTATAATGTGAGAGCCAAAGTCTACAGTTCACAAAAAAATCCATGGACTCAACTTTCGTTGTTGTTGCTTTTGCAGAGTATTTGGGAAAATCTTGCAGATGACAAATAAGTTTGAAATTGTGACTGTTTTTTTCAAATGTTGTCTGAACCAGAAAAAAGCAGAATTCCTCTTGAATATCATCTACAAAGACTATTTAATTGAGCTCTACATTGAAAGTCCTATTGATTTTTAACCAAGCAAAATTGTTAGTTGTTAATGGCTTCAAATCCCCAGTTAGTTCATTTACTTGTGTTTTATGGAAGTGTTAAAATTCGCATTTGGTGAAAAGCATACTAACTCTGCAGTTTATACATATAAAAGGAAATATATCCATCATATTAAATGCATCTGACTCTCTAAAATTATTAGACACATTTTTATAGTAACTTTTTTTGCCTGGTATTAACTATTAATTTTGATCAATTACAAGAATATTGCAAGAACTTACTCATTAAAAATCTTAAGCATCACAACTAAGTTCACGTCGTGGTGTACAGTTATGTAAATGTACATACCTGCTGTAAAAGTATGGCAGAAATCTTCAATGCTGTATGTGTAAATTAGAGATGGGCTCAAGTTGCAAACCTAGGTAGGGATTTCAAACAACTGAAAGATCAAGGGTGATAACATCTGCACTTTTGGTTTGGTCCATTATGAAGATAGAAATCAAAAACTGCAGCTGAATTTTGCAAACAGCTCCAAGCACCTCCAGAGTTTGGGTGATCAAATCCAGAGGCAGGACCAGAGGCTTGTGAGGTCAGTAGACTGGGCACTAGACTGTGACTGTTCTGGGTTCTATTACTGACTTGTTATGTGACCCTGGATAAATCACCTCATCTTTCTGTCTCTGTCCTTCCCACACTTTCTCAAATCTGTTTAGATTGTGAGCTTTTCAAGGTAGGGACTGTCTCTTATTATGTGTTTCAGAGTAGCAGCCGTGTTAGTCTGTATTCGCAGAAAGAAAAGGAGTACTTGTGGCACCTTAGAGACTAACAAATTTATTTGAGCTTAAGCTTTTGTGTGCTACAGCTCACTTCATTGGATGCATTCAGTGGAAAATACAGTGGGGAGATTTATATACATAGACAACATGAAACAGTGGGTGTTACCATACACACTGTAACAAGAGTGATCACTTAAGGTGAGCTATTACCAGCAGGAGAGTGGGGGGAAAAAAACCTTTTGTAGTGATAATCAAGGTGGGTCATTTCCAGCAGTTGACAAGAACATCTGAGGAACAGTGGGGGGTGAGGGGGGGGGGAATAAACATGGGGAAATAGTTTTACTTTGTGTAATGACCCATCCACTCCCAGTCTTTATTCAAGCCAAGCCTAGATGTTCACCTGCACATCTACCAGTGTGATATATGCCATCATGTGCCAGCAATGCCCCTCTGCCATGTACATTGGTCAAACTGGACAGTCTCTACGTAAAAGAATAAATGGACACAAATCAGACATCAAGAATTATAACATTCAAAAGCCAGTCGGAGAACACTTCAATCTCTTTGGTCACTCGATTACAGACCTAAAAGTGGCAATTCTTCAACAAAAAGAACTTCAGAAACAGACTCCAACAAGAGACTGCTGAATTGGAATTAATTTGCAAACTGGATACAATTAACTTAGGCTTGAATAAAGACTGGGAGTGGATGGGTCATTACATCAGTCAGTTTTTTCACTTTGTACACAGTCCTAAGTTGGCTCACCTTTGTGTTTTGATGCAATTCCAGTTAAATTGGCTGGTTTTATTATTAAAAAGCTCCATAGATACATAGATATGTCCTTTTTGTAATGCTTTCATTCCCTGTAGAGCCCCCTAATAGATAGCCTTCAGTTACTGCTATCAAACTAAGGTAGCCCAAATAGTAGAGCTGTGTGTTTTTCTGCTAAAAGTTGTAGGGTTAAGCCCCAGTGTGGGACTTGTTGCATTTGGATGGACCTTTGCCTGTTGGCCAAGGAAGGCCAAAGCCTCACTGAGTGCCCCAAACTGAGGGCTGCTTTCACCCATTATTTGTCTTTTATGCTTTACCAAATTGCTTAAAAATGATTAAGTAAATCTAATTCAGTAGCAGAGACATTCTTAGAATTAACTCAGAATGTGAAGGGAAATCTTGGCTGAGCACCATATACAGATGTAAGTTTTTTCTCTAGACACTTATAATAGACTTCTGTTCCTCAGCCTCATTGAACAGCAGGCTGCCTCGGTGTTTCTGAGAAATCTCATGAACAGTTTTAAAGATTTGAAGCCACATGTTTGCGCCTGATGATTCTTGATTTTACAGAAAGTCCCACGTGCTGTACATGCTGCATGCAACATAAAACAAAAACAAGTCTGAGGTTTAGTTATCAATGCTTTAAAAAAAATTACACCCACACACTTCAGAAAAGGATCCAGAGCAGTATAGTGTCATGTAATAAATTCTGCAAACGGCTGTGCTTAGTCACATACCAGCAGTTCTGTTAGGTTCTGTAGACACCAACCCATATTTTTTGTTCTAACACCCTATATAGTAATCCAGTGGCAGAAAAGAACCAGAACCCAAGTAGATTGCCCCATGTGGAACAGTCTGGGGCAACCGATGTGGCCTTATGCTGCCCTTCCATTCACAGAGCACCAGCATAGAGGCATAGCCAGGACAGAAGGGAGAGTGGCCAGAGTTCTCTGTCTTAGTATTTTGACATGAAACATGGCTCCATATGTTGTAATTTCGAATAGCTCCTGCGGCTATTTTAGCTTGTGCCAAAGACTTCTGGCCACTTCCAGATTCCCAGAGGCACAAAGGGGGAACCCAGACCACTTTAGTTCCATCCCTCCTGAGAAGGCAGAGTTCAGATTAGGGACTTCTGTATTTAGTAATAATCCTGGGTCATTCCGAGTCAATCAATGTGAAATGTTATGAATGGAAAGTAATACTAGGGAGTTCTGGTTTTTCACCAGCTTCACTTAAAAATAAATAAATGAACTCCTAGAATAGGGTTATTTATTTATCACTGGAGAAGTACAGCTATTCATGCAGTATACACAGAAACATTGGATCAAATTTTAGCCTGTTTACACCCTGCACAACCCCATTGACAGAGTATATCGTGCGTACACACATACAATAAGTATGCACAACATATAAATCAGGGCAGAATTTGGCTTCTCATGACAAGGAAAAATTGAGACAGAAATACGTGATTCTGAGAGCCCAGAAAATGTGACCAGAAGGAAAAGCCTGATCCAAAACCCAGAGAAATCAATGGAAAACTCCCATTTACTTGAGTAGGGTTTGGATCATCCCCAAAAGAAAACTAACTGGGCATCCCTTTTAATCGCAATTTGAGAAGACCTGTCAGAGGCAGAGATTGGTAATGGTTACAGATGACAATTATCTTCTGCAATATCCTGTGAAACTGGCACAAAGAACAAGGGACAGGTTCTGTTCTCACTTACACCAGGGGAAATGCAGAATATGGGCTAATAAAGTGTAATCATTAACAATTTAATCATTACCAACATCACAATTTTGTCTTACAAAGGTCAGATGTATCATAGCTAACTTTATCAGTTCCAGAAACTGATAATGCTGAATTATCCTTGTCAAGATTCCTTCCCCACTCTGAACTCTAGGGTACAGATGTGGGGACCTGCATAAAAACCTCCTAAGCTTACTTTTACCAGTTTAGGTTAAAACTTCCCCAAGGTACAAACTGTTTTACCCTTTGCCCTTGGACTTCCACTGCCACCACCAAACGTTTATCTGGGTTTAATTTATTAGGAAAGCATTGTTTGGAAACATTTCCCCCCAAAATCCTCCCAACCCTTGCACCCCACTTCCTGGGGAAGGTTTGGTAAAAATCCTCACCAATTTGCATAGGTGACCACAGATCCAAACCCTTGGATCTTAAGAACAATGAAAAAGCATTCACTTTCTGAAAAGAAGGATTTTAATAGAAGTAAAAAGTAAAAAAGAATCACCTCTGTAAAATCAGGATGGTAAATACCTTACAGGGTAATTAGATTCAAAACATAGAGAATCCCTCTAGGCAAAACCTTAAGTTACAAAAAGACAGACAGGAATATCCATTCTATTCAGCACAGCTTCATTTCTCAACCATTTAAAGAAGTCATAATCTAACGCATATCTCGCTAGATTACTTACTAAGTTCTAAGACTCCATTCCTGTTCTGTCCCCGGCAAAAGCATCGCACAGACCCTGTTTTCCTCCTTCCTCCCAGCTTTTTAAAGTATCTTGTCTCCTCATTGGTCATTTTGGTCAGGTGCCAGCGAGGTTATCCTAGCTTCTTAACCCTTTACAGGCGAAAGGATTTTTCCTCTGGCCAGGAGGGATTTTAAAGGTGTTCATAGAATCATAGAATACCAGGGTTGGAAGGGACCTCAGGAGGTCATCTAGTCCAACCCCCTGCTCAAAAGCAGAACCAATCCCCAATTTTTGCCCCCGATCCCTAAATGGCCCCTTCAAGGATTGAACTCATAACCCTGGGTTTGGCAGGCCAATGCTCAAACCACTAAGCTATCCCTCCCCCCTTCCCTTTATATTTATGACAGTCCTTCATTAACTAAGAAGAAATACCAAGCAACACAACATTACCCTCTCCTGTTATATAAATAGGGTTTTGTTCTGGATTTGAAGCTCATTCCACCTTGTCAAAGAAAATGAAGTTCATATCTTTGGATTAGCAAACAATATTTTGGAACTGCAAAATGTGAGTCCTTCCCAGGAAGCATCCCATAGAGTCAGATCACCCTCATTAACAGTCTGTTAATAGCTTGCACTTCATTAACAACATAACAACCTGCCAACCTAACAAGAAATGTGCTAATAGGCATTTGTAAAATAAACTCATACCTAATTCATTGGAAGTAACAGTAGCCTGAAGAAACCTCACTCAGATTTTCAATAATGAATTAAAGTAATTTCAAGCCTCCTCCACATTCAAAATTTAAGGATCCGAATGTGGAATAGGTTTGGAATTAGTTTCTGTAGCTGAAGCCTGTATCCCAAGTGAGGGGGTGGGGGAGAATCAAAAGGTAGGATTGCAGACCAAACTGGATTAAGAAGCATCTTAATGATTAAAAGAAATCAAAAACCCACAAGGAATAGAAGGGATAGATCAGCAAGGAAAGCTACCTCTTGGAGGTCAGAAAGTATAAAGCAAAAGTGAGAATTGCCAAAAGCAAAGCAGAGTTGAACCTTGCAAAGGAAATTAAAAATAGCTGTAAAAGGTTCTCTTTGCCATATAAACAGTAAGAAAACAAGGTGTCATAAATATAAAGCCCCCAAGCTTATCATTAGCCTTATTAAAAACTGAGAAAGTGTTTGTTAAGGTGTTGGGCCATGCCTAGATTATCGTTAATCTCCACCCCATCCTCAGTGCCTAGCAGTTCCACTTCTTCCCTTGTGTCATAAATATAAAGGGAAGGCTAACCACCTTTAAATCCCTCCTGGACAGAGGAAAAAACCCTTTCACCTGTAAAGGGTTAAGAAGCTAAAGATAACCTGGCTGGCACCTGACCAAAATGACCAATGAGGAGATAAGATACTTTCAAAGCTGGTGGGGGGGACAAAGGGTTCTCTGTGTTTTTTTTTTTTTCTTTTTCAAAAAATCTCAACTTGATCTCAAAATGATTTCAAGTTAATCCTACCGCGCTGCCACCATGTCAAGGTTTCTTCCCCACTCTGAACTCTAGGATACAGATGTGGGGACCTACATGAAAACCCCCTAAGCTTTTTTTTACCAGCTTAGGTTAAAACTTCCCCAAGGTACAAACTATTTTACCTTTTGCAATACTGCCACCACCAACCGTCTAACAGATACATAACAGGGAAAGAGCCCGCTTGGAAACATCTTTCCCCCCAAAATCCTCCCAAACCCTACACCCCCTTTTCTGGGGAAGGCTTGATAAAAATCCTCACCAATTTGCATAGGTGAACACAGTCCCAAACCCTTGGATCTTAAGAACAATCAAAAGCAATCAGATTCTTAAAAGAAGAATTTTAATTGAAGAAAAAGTAAAAGAATCACCTCTGTAAAATCAGGATGGTAAATACCTTACAGGGTAATCATATTCAAAACATAGAGAATCCCTCTAGGCAAAACCTTAAGTTACAAAAAGATACAAAAACAGGAATATACATTCCATTCAGCACAACTTATTTTATCAGCCATTTAAACAAAACAGAATCTAATGCATATCTAACTAGATTGCTTACTAGCCCTATACAGGAGTTCTAACCTGCATTCCTGCTCTGGTCCGGGCAAAAAAATAAAAAAACACAGACAGATAGAACCCTTTGTTTCTCCCTCCCCCCGCTTTGAAAGTATCTTATCTCCTCATTGGTCATTTTGGTCAGGTGCCAGCCAGGTTATCTTTAGCTTCTTAACCCTTTACAGGTGAAAAGGTTTTTTCCTCTGTCCAGGAGGGATTTAAAGGTGGTTAGCCTTCCCTTTATATTTATGACACAAGGGAAGAAGTGGAACTGCTAGGCACTGAGGATGGGGTGGAGATTAACGATAATCTAGGCATGGCCCAACACCTTAACAAATACTTTCTCAGTTTTTAATAAGGCTAATGATAAGCTTGGGGGCAGTGGCAGAGTAGTTAATGGGAACAAAGATATGGAAGAAGAAATTACCATTTCCAAGATGGAAGACAAACACAAACAGTTTAATGGGACCGGATAATCTGCATCCAAAAATATTTAAGCAACTGGTGCTTGAAATTGCAAGCACAATAGAAGAGATTTTTAATGAATCTGTAAATTCAGGGGTTGTACTCTATGCTGAGAATTGCAAACATAGTACCTACATTTAAGAAAGGGAACAAAAAAGTGATCCAGGAAACTATAGGTCTGTTTGACCTCAGTTGCATTCAAGGTCTTAGAACAAATTTTGAAAGAGAGAGTAGTTAAGGATGTAGAGGTAAACATTAACATTTTCACTAATGACCTTGGCACAAAAAGTAGAAATATGCTAATAAAATTTGTGGATGACAGAAAGTTGGGAGATATTGCCTACCTTCCAAGAGGTAAGAGCTTGGCTTGTTTTGTTAAACAAAATGAAGGATATAGGGAGATATCACTGTTCTCTATAAATACATCAGAGGGATAAACACCAGGGAGGGAGAGGAGTTATTTAAGCTAATGGCCAATGTTGGCACAAGAACAAATGGATATAAACTGTCTATCAATAAGTTTAGGCTTGAAATTACACAAATGTGTCTACCCATCAGAGGCATGAAGTTCTGTAGCAGTCTTCCAAGGGAAGTAATGGGGTAAAAAAACTAACTTGTTTCAAGACTTAGCTTGATATGTTTATGGAAGGGATAGTATGATGAAATAGCATATAATAGCATATGGTCTGTCCGTAACTGCTTTTAGCAAATATCTCCACCAGCAGAGAAGGGACACTAGATGAAGAGGGCTCTGAGTTACTACAGAGAATTCTTTCCCAGATGTCTGGCTGGTGGGTTTCACCCACATGCTCAGGGTTTAACTGATCACCATAGTTGGGGTAGAGAAAACATTTAGCCCCCGGTCAGATTGGTGGAGACCCTGGGGTGGTTTCATCTTCCTCTGCTGTATGGGTCACTTGCTGGTTTGAACTAGAGTAAATGGTCGAATCTCTAATTTGAAGTCTTTAATTAAGTATTTGAGGACTTCAGTAACTCAGCCAGAGTTTATGGGTCTATTATTAGAGTGAGTGGTTGTGGCCTGCAATGTGTAGAAGGTCAGACTAAATCAGAAGTCTCAAACATGCAGTATTATTTGCTGCAGCCCACCAAGCTCCCCCTGCCCCCCCAAGTTATTTCCTGTGGCGGCCAAGCTCCCCTCTCCCGCCACTCCTCCTCCCCACCAGTGTGCTGCCTCCCTGCTCTTCTGCCTATATCCAGACACTTCCTGCCTTAGTGCTTAGAGCTTTCCAGGAGGGAGGGGGGAGGAGGCGGGGCAGGGGTTGGAATAGGGGCAGGAAGGGGGCGGAGTTGAGGTGGGGACTTTGGGGAAGGGGTTAAATGGCGGTGGGGCCTCATGGAAGGGGTGGAGTGGGGGCGGGGCAGGGGGTAGAGCGAGGGGCTTTTGTATCTTTATATGAAAAGGTGTCAATGATGTGGCCCTCGGGCCAATGTACTAGTTCTCATGTGGCCCTTTTGGTGATTTGAGTTTGAGATCCCTGAACTAGATAATCATGATGGTCCCTTCTGGCATTAGGGTCTAGGAGTCCAGCTGTTTGTAATGAAAGCTGCTTCCTAATCACAAAAAAAAAAACAACCCACCTTGAAACACCAGACTCCCTTAAATGGCAAGTAGTCTCTCAAATCTCAGTTATTGTGACTAGAAGATACAAATATTGAAAATAATATAAAACTTTTCCATAAATGGTAACACTCCCCCCACCCTGGGGGCCCAGGAGTCATTTTGCCAGGCAGTTAATCTTTCAGTTATTAGGTATTCCATTGATAGAGCATGGTTTAATATAACTGAACAAGAAATTGATGTAGCTAATAGTTTGTATCCAATTATAGGTTCAGTACAGCAAACGCACCTTAAAAAGGCAGCTTCATTTTTCCAGTGATAAACTGCAAGGTGGTGTTATCAAATGCTTCTTTGGAGAAAATGCCTCAGTGCTGTAACTTCATTACCTCCAACAGATAATGTATTAGTAGCAGATTTCTACTAGCTTTAGGGAGAAATAAATTGGTCAATAATGTCTTGTCTCTACACTATTAAAGCCTGAACCTGAGAGGTGCTGAGTGCCCTCAACTTTCTTTTACTTCAGACTTAAACAACACTTTTTTCAGATGCCCAGCACCTCCCAGGAAATGGCTGTTCTTTCTTTTGTTTTTTCCTTGAGAAAGCATGGTACAGTGTCAGATTTAATCTGATTATTAAATGCAATCACATGTAATATTTAAAAAGCCCTGATATATATATTCTCTAATGAATTAACATTTAATTTTCTAATTGGCTAAATCCTAACATTTTAAGAGTGTGTATATGTGTTTAATATAGTTGATCACTATAGTAACAGATCAAAACATGTTATATACATTAGATCTTTCTCCCCCCCACACCAGTTAGTACAATTCATTTGACTTTCTTTTTCTAGTTTAATTCTTCTATTTGGGGGGATTTTTTTTCCCAGCCAAAGCAGTGTTTCAAAAGAAATTCAAAGGCAATGTTTGTGACCACAACAGAAAGAACATTTACATAATAAACCACTTGCTGGGAGTTAATATTCTTCTGGTCTCCCAAACCCCCTTTAAATAGGTCATAATACCTTTTTTTTTCCTGCTTGCTCCTATCAGTGGAAGAGTAATCTCGTATTATCTCTTATTTATGTCAGTTGTGGATCCCACCCCCCTCCTTCTCTTGTCCTGTCTTTAATCATTTCCCTCAGTCAGCTATGGTTTTCACTTGAAGTGCTGTATGGTCTTTTCTCCCCTCACGGTAGCCATGAACCAGAGCCTCTTGAAAAGACTCATGTTAACTTCCATGTGCCTTGGATGAGGCACTTATAGACACTAATGAAAGTTGTGTGTCCATTGTGGTTAGGATATAGTTCAGTATGGACAACTCACTCTAGTTTATTGTGCAGTTCATGCAGTTATGGTTTTGAAATAATCGTATTTATTATCTCTACTGTTTTCACAGCTACAATGTTTGCCATGATATAGGGCCTGATCTTGAGCACCTGCTGAAAAATGCTAACATCCCCACCTCACCTCATTAAATTTCCAATAACTTCAGTGACTTACCACCTTGCAATATAGGGCTTGTAAATGACTGTCTGTTTTGGATTGTAGTTGTAGTTAATCAATTATACATAGATAGTAAATAAAGTGATTCTAAAAGTATATGACAGAATATGGTTAAATTAAACTCTGAATTGCAAGTTACACAGATGTTTTTACCAATAAGCTACCTGAATCCTTCTTCCCCCCTCTCCCCCCACCCAAAAAAAAAGCTTAAGGACTGTATGAGTTACTTGTGCCACAAAATACAATGGAAGAAACAGATACAGAAGTGTTTCAGTACTGCAACAATTTGTTCTTTGGGAAAACAAAACTGTAGTTTTTGACTTGCACTCTTTTCTCTTTTTTTTAATTGGATAATTATTTAGGCCATCTCATTCCCTGTGTGGGTTAATTCCACACAGGGGCCTGGAAACTCAGGGTTAGTAAGATACTTTAGCAGCTGCATCATTTCTACCTTGAGTAGGATCTCAGATCGGGGGAGGGGGGGTTGCACTAACTTGCACTGAATGAGGTTTTGAGTGCATGTCCCCTATCTCATAAACACATCAACAGCTGAGTATGCATACTGTGGAAAGCCTCTTGCTGCTCACCTGACTTGTGCATTTCTATTTAATATTATAATGTTTAATGCTCATTTAAATCCTATACTCTCAAAAACATAGCAGTATGGGGACATATTGTTCTGCTGTGTAACTTCAGCAGTTTCTATATATATTTTTATGAGTGCCCATCACTATGGTATCTGAGTGCCTTTCTTTTATGGAAGTGTAAAGAATGTTTGGAGTCAGGTGCCCTGGTGGCAAAAGTGTTTGTTCCAAGTCTCCGCTCACACTTAGACCATTGGTGTTACTGGTGCTAAGAAAGGATTTAAGAATGGTTTAGGAACAACCAGAAGCTGGGGAAGCATGTCCTGGCAATGACTTGTTTGTGAAATTTTCAGGGGCATGGTTAGGAAGGTCACACAAGGGTTTTGAAGCTGTGGTCAGTAAAGTGTTAAATTTAACATATATTAATTCATAAGACAGAAAGCTGCACAGAGAAGGGGATAAATTAATTTGCTGCTGTTGAACATCTAGATCTCGGAAGAGAGGATAAAGGGATTTCCTTTATTCCCCCCTGCCAATATATCAACATGTTATAGGGAGAGGCAATGAACTTTATGGATGCTTAGATGCCTAAGCTAAAACTGATGTGCTGAGGGAATAGGTGAAGGGGATTTGGGGGGAATAAAGGGGATAGGAAAGAATAATTGTTTTTTGCTGGCCTGATTACTAAGCTAATGCTGTATGGTGGAAGATGTCTAAACATTGGGAGCTCTGACCTCAGGGGAACTGCTGAAAGCATTGTGAAGGTGGCATCCTCAGGCTGTTTCCAGGACAGAACAAAATATTGAGCTGTGTCATAGCGTTAAAGAAGGGAGCAGGTTTACTGGCTGCAGGCTTACTATTCTACAGCAACTACTAGTGATGCTGGAGAAATGAAGCTAAGCAAGGGAAGGAGGAAAGCTAGTAGAGGGATAAGAAAAGTTAAAACTATAAACCACCCAGCATCCCATAGGATTGCAGTGACTGAAGCTCAATCAGAATGACTTGCTGCCTTGGGAAAATGAGCCCTCTGATTCTTATTTGGGTTACTGGTAAAGGGAGGACACACATTTAGATATCGGGGGTTTCAAACTGTAAAAATATCAAAAGTAACTTGCTGTTACATAGTTGTGATTCATCCCACTCCTACACAGGGAATCCAATTCAGCAGTAACCTGATGACGCTTCCTTCTCTGCATGGTGGAAATGCAGCATGTTGAAGGGTGAGGTAGCAGGGGATGCTCTACTCCTACTTTCCAGCACCACAAAGACTCCACTGGTCAGATAGCCACACTGTGTAGTTTATTTCCAATCCCTGCACCAGCACTGTCAAGGTTCCTTCCCCACTCTGAACTCTAGGGTACAGATGAGGGGACCTGCATGAAAAACCCCCTAAGCTTATTTTTACCAGCTTAGGTTAAAACTTCCCCAAGGTACAAACTATTTTACCTTTTGTCCCTGGATTTTATTGCTGTCACCACCAAGCGTCTAACAAATATAACTGGGAAAGAGCCCACTTGGAAACATCTTTCCCCCCCAAAACCCCCCAAAGCTCTACACCCCCTTTCCTGGGGAAGGCTTGATAAAGATCCTCACCAATTTGTATAGGTGAACACAGACCCAAACCCTTGGATCTTAAGAACAATGAAAAAGCAATCAGGTTCTTAAAAGACAGGTTTCAGAGTAGCAGCCGTGTTAGTCTGTATTCGCAAAAAGAAAAGGAGTACTTGTGGCACCTTAGAGACTAACCAATTTATTTGAGCATAAGCTATTGTGAGCTACAGCTCACTTCATCAGATGCATAAAGTGGAAAATACAGTGAGGAGATTTATATACACACAGACCATGCAAAAATGGATGTTTACCATACACATTGTAAGGAGAGTGATCACTTAAGATGAGCTATTACCAGCAGGAGAGTGGGGTGGGGGGAGAGAAAACCTTTTGAAGTGATAATCAAGGTGGGCCATTTCCAGGAGTTAACGAGAATGTCTGAGGAACGGGGGGGAGGGGGGAGGGAGGGGGAGGGAATAAACAAGGGGAAATAGTTTTACTCAACCACTCCCAGTCTCTATTCAAGCCTAAGTTAATTGTATCCAATTTGCAAATTAATTCCAATTCAGCAGTCTCTTGTTGGAGTCTGTTTTCAAGACTCTTGAAGAATGGTCACTTTTAGATCAGAAATCGAGTGACCAGAGAGATTGAAGTGTTCTCCGACTGGTTTATGAATGTTATAATTCTTGACATCTGATTTGTGTCCGTGTCATAAATATAAAGGAAAGGGTAAACCCCTTTAAAATCCCTCCTGGCCAGAGGAAAATCCTCTTACCTGTAAAGGGTTAAGAAGCTAAAGGTAACCTCGCTAGCACCTGACCAAAATGACCAATGAGGAGACAAGATACTTTAAAAAGCTGGGAGGAGGGAGAGAAACAAAGGGTCTGTGTCTGTCTGTATGCTGCTTTTGCCGGGGAGAGACCAGGAATGGAGTCTTAGAACTTTAGTAAGTAATCTAGCTAGGTATATGTTAGATTATGATTTCTTTAAATGGCTGAGAAAAGAACTGTGCTGAATAGAATGACTATTCCTGTCTGTGTGTCCTTTTTGTAACTTAAGGTTTTGCCTAGAGGGATTCTCTATGTTTTGAATCTAATTACCCTGTAAGGTATCTACCATCCTGATTTTACAGAAGTGATTTCTTAACTTCTATTAAAAGTCTTCTTGTAAGAAAACTGAATGCTTTTTCATTGTTCTCAGATCCAAGGGTTTGGGTCTGTGATCACCAATGCAATTTGGTGAGGATTTTTACCAAACCTTCCCCAGGAAGCGGGGTGCAAGGGTTGGGAGGATTTTGGGGGGAAAGACGTGTCCAAACTACGTTTCCCAGTAAACCCAGTTAGAGTTTGGTGGTGGCAGTGGAGATCCAGGGACAAAGGATAAAATTAATTTGTACCTTGGGGAAGTTTTAACCTAAGCTGGTGAAAGTAAGCTTAGGAGGTTTTCTTGCAGGTCCCCACATCTGTACCCTAGAGTTCAGAGTGGGGGAGGAACCTTGACAGTCCATTTATTCTTTTACGTAGAGACTGTCCAGTTTGACCAATGTACATGGCAGAGGAGCATTGCTGGCACATGATGGCATAGATCACACTGGTAGATGTGCAGGTGAAAGAGCCTCTGATAGTGTGGCTGATGTGATTAGGCCTTATGATGGTGTCCCCTGAATAGATATGTGGGCACAGTTTGCAACGGGCTTTGTTGCAAGGATAGGTTCCTGGGTTAGTGGTTCTGTTGTGTGGTGTGTGGTTGCTGGTGAGTATTTGCTGCAGGTTGGGGGGCTGTCTGTAGGCAAGGACTGGACTGTCTCCCAAGATTTGTGAGAGTGATGGGTCGTCCTTCAGGATAGGTTGTAGATCCTTGATAATGCATTGGAGAGGTTTTAGTTGGGGGCTGAAGGTGACAGCTAGTGGCATTCTGTTATTTTCTTTGTTGGGCCTGTCCTGTAGTAGGTGACTTCTGGGTACTCTTCTGGCTCTGTCAATCTGTTTCTTCACTTCAGCAGGTGGGTATTATAGTTGTAAGATTTCTTGATAGAGATCTTGTAGGTGTTTGTCTCTGTCTGAGGGGTTGGAGCAAATGCGGTTGTATCGTAGAGCTTGGCTGTAGACAATGGATCGTGTGGTGTGGTCTGGGTGAAAGCTGGAGGCATGTAGGTAGGAATAGCAGTCAGTAGGTTTCCGGTATAGGGTGGTGTTTATGTGACCAGCGCTTATTAGCACCGTAGTGTCCAGGAAGTGGATCTCTTGTGTGGACTGGTCCAGGCTGAGGTTGATGGTGGGATGGAAATTGTTGAAATCATGGTGGAGTTCCTCAAAGGCTTCTTTTCCATGGGTCCAGATGATGAAGATGTCATCAATATAGCGTAAGTAGAGTAGGGGCATTAGGGGACGAGAGCTGAGGAAGCGTTGTTCTAAAGCAGCCATAAAAATGTTGGCATACTGTGGGGCCATGCGGGTACCCATAGCAGTGCCGCTGATTTGAAGGTATACATTGTCCCCAAATGTGAGATAGTTATGGGTGAGGACAAAGTTCAGCCACCAGGTTTGCCGTGACATTATCGGGGATAGTGTTCCTGACGGCTTGTAGTCCATCTTTGTGTGGAATGTTGGTGTAGAGGGCTTCTACATCCATAGTGGCCAGGATGGTGTTTTCAGGAAGATCATCGATGGATTGTAGTTTCCTCAGGAAGTCAGTGGTGTCTCGAAGATAGCTAGGAGTGCTGGTAGCGTAGGGCCTGAGGAGGGAGTCTACATAGCCAGACAATCCTGCTGTCAGGGTGCCAATGCCTGAGATGATGGGGCATCCAGGATTTCCAGGTTTATAGATCTTGGGTAGCAGATAGAATACCCCAGCTCGGGGTTCCAGGGGTGTGTCTGTGCAGATTTGTTCTTGTGCTTTTTCAGGGAGTTTCTTGAGCAAATGCTGTAGTTTCTTTTGGTAACCCTCAGTGAGATCAGAGGGTAATAGCTTGTAGAAAGTGGTGTTGGAGAGCTGCCGAGCAGCCTCTTGTTCATATTCCGACCTATTCATGATGACAACAGCACCTCCTTTGTCAGCCTTTTTGATAATGATGTCAGAGTTGTTTCTGAGGCTGTGGATGGCATTGTGTTCTGCACGGCTGAGGTTATGGGGCAAGTGATGCTGCTTTTCCACAATTTCAGCCCATGCACGTCAGCGGAAGCACTCTATATAAAGTCCAGTCTGCCGTTTCGACCTTCAGGAGGAGTCCACCTAGAATCCTTCTTTTTGTAGTGTTGGTAGAAAGGTCTCTGTGGATTAGTTTGTTGTTCAGCGGTGTGTTGGAAATATTCCTTGAGTCAGAGACATCGAAAATAGGATTCTAGGTCACCACAGAACTGTATCATGTTCGTGGGGGTGGAGGGGCAGAAGGAGAGGCCCCGATATAGGACAGATTCTTCTGCTGGGCTAAGAGTATAGTTGGATAGATTAACAATATTGCTGGGTGGGTTAAGGTAACCATTGCTGTGGCCCCTTGTGGCATGTAGTAGTTTAGATAATTTAGTGTCCTTTTTCTTTTGTAGAGAAGCAAAGTGTGTGTTGTAAATGGCTTGTCTAGTTTCCTCCCCCTCCCCCCCCCCCCACTGTTCTTCAGACGTTCTTGTTAACTCCTGGAAATGACCCACCTTGATTATTACTTCAAAAGATTTTCTCTCCCCCCACCCCACTCTCCTGCTGGTAATAGCTCATCTTAAGTGATCACTCTCCTTACAATGTGTATGGTAAACATCCATTTTTGCATGGTCTGTGTGTATATAAATCTCCTCACTGTATTTTCCACTTTATGCATCTGATGAAGTGAGCTGTAGCTCACAATAGCTTAGGTTCTTAAAAGAAGAATTTTAATTAAAGAAAAAGTAAATGAATCACCTCTGTAAAATCAGAATGGTAAATACCTTACAGGGTAATCAGATTCAAAACATAGAGAATCCCTCTAGGCAAAACCTTAAGTTACAAAAAGACACAAAAACAGGAATATACATTCCATTCAGCACAACTTATTTTATCAGCCATTTAAACAAAACAGAATCTAACGCATATCTAACTAGATTGCTTATTAACCCTTTATAGGAGTTCTGACCTGCATTCCTGCTCTGGTCCAGGCAAAAGCAACACAGACAGAGAGAACCCTTTGCCCCCCCCCCCCCCAGCTTTGAAAGTATCTTGTCTCCTCATTGGTCATTTTGGTCAGGTGCCATCGAGGTTATCTTAGGTTCTTAACCCTTTACAGGTGAAAGAGTTTTTCCTCTGGCCAGGAGGGATTTAAAGGTGGTTAGCTTTCCCTTTATATTTATGACAAGCACCTTTACAGTTCTGTGCAGCAATGGTATTTATAGTATTCTTTGGACCATCAGTCCTTTCCCCAGGGTCCAGGAAGAAAAGAGTCTTCCTTTCTTGAGATCCCTCTAAGTCAATCAGCCCTGCTCCTCTCTCCCCAGCACTTCCTTCCTGTATTTTATCAGTCTCCCATTGGTAGGTTAAATCATTCTTTAGCTGCCCCAGCCTCGCAACCTGGTTAGATAATTACATTACATTCCTCACTCTAATTGGTTCCTGGGGGATCAGAATGCTGGCTCAGCTGCTAGCTCCCAGATGACCCATGTGGTATCAGAGGAGGAGTATTGTGCAGGGGAGCATTTAAGCTGTTCATTTCCCTAAACTACTAGTGCTCATTCTGCACCAGTCAGTACTGTGTGAAATAGTCACAATTTTGGGTGGGAGTGGCAGCATATTTGTTTGAAAACAGGAGCAATTTGATTGAGAGTCTGTGTTCTCAAGCAACAAATCACAACATTTTTGTTGTCAAACCTTGAAGTTTCATTTAGACAAAGATCTAAATTCACATTACAGTATCCCCACATTTGAAATGTGATACTTTTGCATGCATGACCATCACGCTCATGTAAAGTGAATTTTTCAAACCATTAGATCATCATCGTGTTCCTATTACGCCTCTGGCATTTAGGGCAGTGATGAAGCTCCTCCACTCCTGTCTGTTTGTGACAAGTCTTTCAAGGGTTCCCCAACTGTGTCCCAGGTTTTTCAGCTCAGCTTCCACAGCTCTTCACCATGTTGTTTTCGGGTGGCCTCATTTTCACTTGCCTTCAGGTGTCCATCTTATTGCTACTCTGCTGATGGAACCAGTTTCCATCCAAAGC
Organism: Chelonia mydas; assembly: GCF_015237465.2. Taxonomy (NCBI): domain Eukaryota; kingdom Metazoa; phylum Chordata; order Testudines; family Cheloniidae; genus Chelonia; species Chelonia mydas. Next base: position 58,877,310 of record NC_057854.1, read on the forward strand.
ACATGACTGATCCATCCCCAATGCTTCCTGGCAATGATGGTGCTCAGATCCTCTTGGCTGCACTATGTCAATAGATACAGAGGATTTTTCTGAGGCAGGTTGTATGGAATGAAGACAGTTTGGACATGTCACACTTTCTCATTCCCCAGCATTCTGCACTATAAAGTAGTGTTGAAAGTACACAGCTGTGATAAATCTTGTTTGGTTTTGGTGTTGTATTTTGATGATTTCCAGACTGTATTTAAGCTCCTGAAGGTGTTCCTGGCTTTACCGATTTTGTTCTGGATGTCCTGGCTTCTTCCACCATCCTGGCTGATGGTGCTGCCCAAGTATGTGAATGTTTCTGCATTGGTGAGAATATAATCCTCTATCTGTATGGTGATGGTGAGGCAATATTAAAGGTCACGATATCTGTCTTATTGCAGTTGATTTTCAGTCCAATTTGCTGGCTGAATGCATTGAGTCAAGTTGTTTTTTCTTGTATATGGTTTTGGGTATGTGATAGGAGAGCGACATCATATGCAAAGTCCAGGTCTTCAGAGTGTCCATTTAATGCCTCTTGGCATGTCTTCTGTTGTACGCTGCATTACCCACTCGATGGGAATGTTGAAGAGAATTGCAGACATGACACACCCATGACGTACTCCTGTTTTGACTTCAAAACTGAGCTCTCTGTGATCAAAACTGCATGTAAAGTTGAAATAGAAGCTTTTGATATTGATTATACGGAAAGGAATTCCCTATTCCCCCCAGAATGCGCCATAGGCTAGTCCTGTGAATGCTGTCAGAAGCCTTTTCAAGGTCTATGAAATTTATGTAGAGTTGCCGCTGCCATTCTAAGCACTGTTCTATTATGTTTCGTAGAGTGAAGATCTGGTCTGTGCATCCATGCCCTTTCCGAAAACCAGCTTGCTCTTTTCTGAGCACGCTATCAACCGCCTGAGATACACGCTGGACTATGATCTTATACAATACTTTGCTTGGCACAGATAAAAGTGTGATACCACGCCAGTTATTGCAATCACTGAGAGTTCCTTTCTTTGGCATCTTCACTATAACCCCATTGATCCACTCATCTGGCATTTTTTCCCTTTCCCAGACTGATGTAAATAGAGGAGCCAGGAAAGATGCTGCTAATTTAGGATTTACCTTGAACAATTCTGCATTCAAGTTATCCTTGCCAGGAGCTCTCCCATTTTTTAAGGATTTGATGGCTTGAATGATCTCTTACTTAGTTGGGGTGTCTGTGTTTATATCAAGATCATCTGCCTCCTGGATGTTTGCTTCCTCTTTAGGTGGCTCCCTGTTCAGCAATTCTTTGAAATGCTCTGTCCAGTGCATTTCTTGTTCTTTTTTGGTTGTTAGTAAGTGTCCTTGTTTGTTCCTGATGAGAGTGTTTGTTGATATCTGCCGTTTACCACTGATAAGCCACATCATTTTATATAACGCCATTTGTCTGCTCTCACAGACGTTTGACCTCGCGGTATGCCTTGCTATACTGCTCGTGGTATTTGTCCTTTAGCTTCTGGGATTTTGTGTCCAAAACATTTTTCTTCAGGGGTCTTCTAGTTTCTATGGTATTCCGTGTGCTGGGTGTAGTCCACTCCCTCCTTCTCTTCTGCCTGTAGCATAGATAGGCTTCACTGCTCTGTTTATAAATTGCTCTTACTTTGTCCCACTTCTTGTTGATCTCCTCATCTGCATGCCTCTCCTCTTCATCAAGGTCTGCAGGTGCTTGAAACCTGTCCTTTAACTGCAGAAAGAAGGCTTTCTGTATTTCAAGGCACTTTAGCTTGTCAATATCATAACGTCTATGTCCCTTGTTTGGTGGACCCACACTTCTCAGTTTTAGCTTGATGGAGGCTGTCACAAGGTGGTGGTCGCTGCCAACATTTGCACCACTTCTCACTTCCACATCTGTCAGTGAGCGTCGCCATTTGCCATTGATCATGATCTGGTCAATCTGGTTCTTATCTCTGCCATTTGGAGAACACCATGTCAGCTTGTGAATTTCACGATGTTCAGATAGGGTTCCACCAATGACTAGGTCATTCAGATTACAGAAATCAACAAGCCTTTCTCCATTTTCATTCATAGTGCCATACTCATATCTTCCCATTGCTCTGTTGTTTGTGTTGTCCTTACTGACCTTGGCATTCAGGTCTCCCATGATGATAGTTAGGTCGTGGTGTGGTACTCTCTCTAACTCTGCCTGTAGTGCAAAGTAGAATTTGTCCTTTACTTCTTCATCAGTGTCATTTGTTGGAGCATAACACTGAATCAGGGTGATATTATTATGTTTTCCTTTCAGTCTGGCTCTCATCAGTCTGCTGCTGATGGATTTCCATTCAAGCAGGGAATGCTCCACTCCCTTCTTCAAAAGCATGGCAACACCCTCATGGTGTTGTCCATCATCCCGTCCAGAAAACAGCAAAGTTTCTCCAAAGGCTGGTGTTAATCTTCCTGATCCCATCCATCTGCTCTCACTGACACCCAGGATGTGTAAGCTGTAGCATCTCGTCTCTGCTGTGACCTGAGCTAGCTTCCCTGCTTCGTACATTGTCCATATGTTCCAAAAAACAAGTTTGTTTTTTGTCTTGGTGTTGAGCACTTCAGTCTTCATGCCAGTGGCTTCCTTTCATCTTTCACCACTGGCAGTCATACAGGTCATTGACTCCTGAAGGCCATCACACACAGCAATGGTTGATTTTTCCATCACTGTTTCCGTAACAGATTTTGTTTTTTACGAGACTGAGTTGTTAGCCTTGTGCCTAATGCCCAACCTGGAGGACCTGGGTGTCTGTTTTGTCTGGCCCCTTCCCCAAAGACCAATCCAGCATTAGACAGACACCATTAGACGGCCTGGAATTAATTTGCATTTTTTTCTAAAATATGAAAATGTATTCGTTATTTAATATACCACTAAAAATTATAGTTCAGACTGTGGAATCCTCACTCAAACTGGTGAACACTTGCTCAAGTGAGTAGGCTTATTTAAAAACAAAGGAGAATTTGAGTGAATAATTGTTCCTTATTCACAGAATCATATATTCATGGAGTTTAAGGCCAGAAGGTACTATTATTTCATCTAGTCTGACCTGCTGTATACAACAGGCCATTAAATTTCATCCAGTTAGAAGTTACTGAGCTCCACACAAGGGTATCTGGCTGAAGCTTATCTTCCAGAAAGGCCTCTGGTATTGATTTGAAGATTCCAAGAAATGGAAAATCCATCACTTCCCTTGGTAGTTTGTTCTAGTGCAGAAGTTCTCAAACTGGGGAGGGGGCATGAGAAGCTTTAGGAGAAAAAATAACCCTTACTGTGCACATTTTACCCACATCAGTGAATAACTAGCAAAGCTGATTCCTCTAGACTTATCAGGTTTTCAGATGGCGCTATGTATTTTGACGGATTTCTGTTAATCTTGCAAAGCATTATTCAAAGTCATTGCCTTGTGTACATTAATCCATTTCCTATGACGGGGTGTGCAAATTTAATTGTAAGCATGGACCGCAATCTCAGTTTTGCTTTTGCTCTTATTACAATGGATCATTGGCTCATTCATACAACAGAAAAAAACAACCCTCAAGTGAAAAAACAAAGAAGATGAAACGGATTCAAGTGCATATATTGGTTTATTTACTTGTGTGACTGTGGCGGGGGGTGGGGGGACGGCGTAAACTACTACAGACACACTGAAACAGGGCACAATCAAATAAGTCTGAGAACTACTGTAGTGGTTAATCACCTTCACTGTTTAAAAAAAAAAAAAAAAGTGCCTGATTTCTAATTTCAGCTTGTCTGTCTTCAGCCTCCAGGCATTCATTCTTGTTATGCCTTTCTCTGCTAAATTAAAGAGCCCTTTAATACCCAGTATTTTCACTTTCTGGAGGTATTTATACACTGTAATTAAGTCACCTCAATCTTCCTTTGCATAAACTAAACAGATTGAGCTCTTTAAGTTGCTCACTGTAAGGCATTTTCTCCAGCCATCAAATTATTTGGCTCTTTTCTGTACCCTTTACAATTTTTTCATCATCCCTTTAAAAAATGTGGCCAACCAGAACTGTACGCACCATTCCAGTGCTGGTCTCATCAGTGCCTTACATACAGGTAAAATCACCTCCCTACTCCTCTGTTTATATAGCCAAGTATCACATCAGTCCTTTTTGCCACAGCATTGCACTGGGAGCTCATGTTCAGTTGCTTATTCACTGACACCCCTAAATTCTTTTCTTAGTGACTGTTTTCAGGACACTGTTCTGAAGGGTTGATCTGCATTCCATGTTCTGAGGGGTATAATTTTGCATTGCTATATTAAATGGAATTTCGTTTGAATGGGCCCAGCTTACTAAGTGATCCAGATCACGCTGTATAACTGCCCTGTCCTCATCATTAATTACCATTCTGCCTATCTTTGTGCCATTACCAATTTTATCAGCAGTGATTTTATACCTACTTCCAGATCATTGATGAAAATGTTGAATAGCATAGGGCCAAGTACCAATTCCTGCAGAATCCCACTAGAAACTTTTCGATTCAATGAAGATTCCCCAATGACAACTACTTTTTGAGATCTGTCAGTTAGCCAGTTGTTGTTCTGTTTAACATGCACTTTCTTGATATTGTATAGTACCGTTTTTTTTTTAAATCAGAGTATTATGCAGTGCTAAATCTGTTACATGTATATAGTTACCTTTATCAGCCAAACTTGTAATCTTTTCAAAGAATGAAATCTGATGTAAGGCCCAGCAGGTCTTGAACCCAGGCCTACAGAGCAGCAAGGTAACAGACACCACTGCACCTCTACTCTGTAATAGCTAAAATCACCATGTGCAGTACTACCCATGACCTGCTATGGACACAGACCATGGGAAGTTCCACCTCAAGGGGTCCAACAGGCAGCAGCTTCATGGCTCCTGATTAGCTCCCCAAGGAACATTCCACAAAGTGTCCAGGCCAGAGTGTGGATTTCCTGGAGAAGTCCTGACCCTTGATGGCTCTGACCTTGGCTTGATTTGGACCTTGTCTGATGACCTGGACACAGAAACCCAACTTGGACTCTGATCCTTGATATCAACCTCTGCCTGGAACTTGACTACAAACTCTTCTGCTACCCTCAGATCTAGGTTTGACCCCGCTCTGTCCCTTTGTCGCAACTGCCTCTATCAGGATCCTGACATCAGGCTTGTTTGACATCATCCATTTTCCACAAAAATGTGTTGTTTGACATTAATTATATTTTGAGCTTTTAATTCTTTATCAATTGAATCCTGTAGTAGCTTTTCCATTATTTTGCACGGGATTGATATCAGACTAGCTGGCTTATAGTTACCTGGTTTATCCACTTGCCTTTTTTAATATTGGCACATTAGCACTCTTCCAATGTTGGAGAAATTCCTTGGTATTCTAAGACTTATTAAAAATTAACATCAGAAGGCCAGAGATTTTTCTCAGCCAACTCTTTTAATACTCTTGGGTGGAAGTTAGATGGACTTTATTAGTGTGAGTAGAGGCTCCATATTCTTGCCCTAAGTTAGTAATTAGTGTTGGCCATTTATATATTCCAAATTTTGACATGTATTTTTTGGGGAAAAAAATCAACATTTTTATGGAAAATTATAGTTTTCCAGCCAGCTTATATAGAATTGTCAATTTTCATTTTTTTAAATAAAAAAATTTGATTAAAAAAGATTAATGAATTCCCCGATTTTTCCCCCCACAAAATAGTTTCTGCAACTTTGGACCAACTCTAATAATAGCTTTAGGAGAACTTGTATCCTATCTTCACAAACCAAGCAAAAATTACCATTAATTGTGGTCATTTTCAAGAAAGGTTCCAAGAATAGCATCATATTGAATGAAGTAAGCAGTAGTTTGTATACTAGTTACTGACAAGGTGAAGAAGGGAATGATTCCACAAAAATCCAAACAAAAAACATGGTGGTCCAAACTTTAGGCTAACAGCGGCTAAATATACACCTGGGTTAAAAAGACTCTCCTTTGTTTTGACAAAATATAGTGATTTCTTAGGCACTCATTAAACCTTTAGGTGGAATGTAACATCTGCACATTGATTCACTAGATCTGATGAACAGTATAAATTTTTTGTGGATGGGTTGTCAAGGGTAATATTCTGTGCATTGAATTCACAGTTTGTTTTTTTTAAAACAAAACATTTTAATTTGACCCAAAATTATTTTCATTTGTCCTAAAAACAATCCCCTCTCCCCCACACACACACCCAGTTTGCCAGCAAACTGAAAAATCTGTTACTTGCCCAGCTGTACTTCAGGCACTAAATCTACTTAGATTATCGAGTGGTAAGGTTAAAAGATGACTTTATCACAGTCTACACAGGGAGAAGATATCTGACAACAGGGGCCTCTTTAACCTAGTAGACAAATGGCATAACAAGATCCAATGGCTGGAAGATGTAGGTAGACAAACTCGCATGGAAAAAAGACAAAATTTTTTATCCGTGAGGATAAATTAACCTTTGGAGAAACTTACCAAGAGATTTGGTACCAAGAGAATCCAGGATGTCTTTAAAACAAGACTGAATGTGTTACTTAAAGAGATGCTCTAGCTCAGCTACAAGTTATTGAGCTTGAAGCCAGAATAGATTAATTAAATTTTCTGTCTTGTATTATTGTCTTGTCTTGTATTATTCAGGAGTTCAGACTATTTGGTCATAATGGTCCCTTCTGGCTTAAAACCTGTCAAGTTATCACTCTCTATTTAAAGGCAACACTAAATAATTGATGGTGAGGAACAGAAGTGTTAAGACAAAATAATATGAAATGGTTTGTTGAATTATTTTTTAAATTACCTGGTAATAGTATTTCGTACAAATATACCATAGCCTTTTGTGCAATGATCTCAGCATCTTACACATCAGTGTAATGAGACAGATGAAGGAATTATATAAAAAGAAGTCCATAGACAAAAATAAAAATTATAAATATATGCATACCAATATGAGAAGTTCAAAAGCAAAAACAGGTGAAATGGAATGCCAGGCTGTAGGATTCATACAAGGTTCATGCGCTTGGCAACATTCAGGGCATACCCGGAGTGTTGGGCTGGACCTGTGCACACACAGCTCCTCTCAAGGGCATCAACCTTGGAATCTCGCCCAGATGATATGAACCGTGGGAAGCCTCTCAAGACTGGGCTCAAGGCCCGAGAGCAAGGAATGCGGTAGATAGAAATTGGTAAATAAGAATGTTAAGCAAAGCCAGTGTATTCCTTTTATCTGTTGGAGAATGTAATGCGCGGGGGGAGAGAAAGAATAAAGGGGGAAGGTGGAAAGCTGACAGGCAGAAGTCGGTTAGCAGACCAGCCTGTTTGCTTGCTAAAAGCTGTGTTCTGTCTTGTCATTGAACCGCCACACCAGGCAACGGTAGAGGACATTGACATAATAGGCATTTGTCATAAATATAAAGGTAACAGCTATGCACTATGTTTACTGACATCAGTTACCTGCAAAAATTCAGTACTGAGACTAAAACATTCTGCCATGATTTACACAATTAAACTTGTTTGTTATTGTCATAAATATAAAGGGAAGGGTAAACACCTTTAAATCCCTCCTGGCCAGAGGAAAAACCCTTTCACCGGTAAAGGGTTAAGAAGCTAGGATAACCTCGCTGGCACCTGACCAAAATGACCAATGAGAAGACAAGATACTTTCAAAGCTGGAATGGGGGAGAAACAAAGGTTCTCTCTGCCTGTGTGATGCTTTTGCCGGGAACAGAAAAGGAATGGAGTCTTAGAACTTAGTAAGTAATCTAGCTAGATATGCGTTAGATTCTGTTTTGTTTAAATGGCTGATAAAATAAGTTGTGCCGAATGGAATGTATATTCCTGTTTTTGTGTCTTTTTGTAACTTAAGGTTTTGCCTAGAGGGATTCTCTATGTTTTGAATCTGATTACCCTGTAAGGTATTTACCATCCTGATTTTACAGAGGTGATTCTTTTACCTTTTCTTCAATTAAAATTCTACTTTTAAAAACCTGATCACTTTTTCGTCGTTCTTAAGATCCAAGGGTTTGGGTCTGTGTTCACCTATACAAATTGGTGAGGATTTTTATCAAGCCTTCCCCAGGAAAGGGGGTGTAGGGTTTGGGAGGATTTGGGGGGGAAAGCCGTTTCCAAGCGGGCTCTTTCCCTGTTATATATTTGTTAGACACTTGGTGGTGGCAGCAATAAAGTCCAAGGGCAAAAAGTAAAATAGTTTGTACCTTGGGGAAGTTTTAACCTAAGCTAGTAAAAATAAGCTTAGGGGGTTTTTCATGCAGGTCCCCACAACTGTATCCTAGAGTTCAGAGTGGGGAAGGAACCTTGACATGGTGGCAGAGCAGTGGGATCATTTTGAGATCAATTTGAGATTTTTTGGGGGGGGGATCATTTTGAACCAGGAGCAAATATTTTAAAAGGACATTTTTTTCTTTGGGCTGCTTGAAAGCAGGTTTTAAGCTGAAAGCAGTTAGAGTTTTTTTGTCTCTGCCTCTAATCTTATCCTGGGTAATGTTTCAGAGTAGCAGTCGTGTTAGTCTGTATCCGCAAAAAGAACAGGAGTACTTGTGGCACCTTAGAGACTAACAAATTTAGCTGAGCATAAGCTTTCATGGGCTACAGCCCACTTCATCAGATGCATAGAATGGAACATATAGTAAGAAGATATATATACATACAGAGAACATGAAAAGGTGGAAGTTGCCATACCAACTCTAAGAGGCTATTTAATTAAGATGAGCTATTATCAGCAGGAGAAAAAAAAACTTGTGTAGTGATAATCAAGATGGCCCATTTAGACAGTTGACAAGAAGGTGTGAGGATACTTAATGTGGGGAAATAGATTCAATTTGGGGCATTACTAGCACATGATGGCATATATCACATTGGTAGATGTGCAGATGAATGAGCCCCTGATGGTGTGGCTGATGTGATTAGGTCCTATGATGATGTCACTTGAATAGGTACGTGGACAGAGTTGGCATCGGGCTTTGTTGCAAGGATAGGTTCCTGGGTTAGTGTTTTTGTTGTGTGGTTGCTGGTGAGTATTTGCTTCAGGTTGGGGGGCTGTCTGTAAGCAAGGACTGGTCTGTCTCCCAAGATCTGTGAGACTGTGGGACTGTCTTTGAGGATAGGTTGTAGATCTTTGATGATGCGCTGGAGAAGTTTTAGTTGTGGCCTGAAGGTGATGGCTAGTGGCTTGGGCTTGGGATACCATTAATTTGGGCTTGAATAGAGACTCCTGCTGATAATAGCTCATCTTAATTAATTAGCCTCTTAGAGTTGGTATGGCAATTTCCACCTTTTCATATTCTGTGTGTGTGTGTGTGTATATATATATATATATATATCTTCTTACTATATGTTCCATTCTATGCATCTGATGAAGTGGGCTGTAGCCCACGAAAGCCTATGCTCAGCTAAATTTGTTAGTCTCTAAGGTGCCACAAGTACTCTTGTTCTTTATCCTGGGTAAGTAATTTGCTCTTTGCTTCAGTTCCTTTTCTGCAAAATAAAGATAACAATCCTTCCCAATCTCTCAGAGGTGTTCTGAAGATAAACTCATTAATGCAGATACTGTAGTGGTGAGCATCATAGGGGGGAAAGAAACAAAATAAACCCACATTGGATTCTTTAAAATTCTCTCACAGCTAACAAAATGTCAGTCAGTCCAAAGGAGTCTTTTCTCCACATACAGATTTTTGAAAAGTTCTGAATATGCTTTGTGAGTTCTTTGGGCTTCTTACTCTGATCCAGGAAGGAGAAAGCTTGGAACCCTTGTAATGCTGAATTGCACTCTGTGGGTATTACTAAGATAAAATATACAAGTATGCTCATGGACTAGAAGGCTTGTAGAGCTGTTATTGGACTGGAGAGTGCCTAGGTATATATTGGAATGGTCACCTTCTCCAAAAATTAATTAACACTGAAACTCCTCTGTATCAATACTGGACGTTAAAATCAAGACTTTCCAGAGCAGGCCCTCTTGCTAATTTAAAACAGGATTCAAAATGGATTTAGTTGCATTGGCACAGAAAGCTGCTGCTTCTAGTGTACTACTGTTTACAGGTATAACTATTCATTAGTTATAAATTTGGTATAAAAATAGAATTAATGATTAGTGTGATTAAAGTATAAGAACAAAAATAACAAAGACTTCAGATCAAATCATTGCTTGTGCTTATCATTTCAGATTTTGAGAGATCATTACTACTGATCCTTTTTACTGCCAAAAAATAAAATGCCTCCTCCAGTTAATCTAATTTTTTTGCCCTTGTGGATCATAAATTACAAGTGAACTCAAAAGATATGTCTCATCACTATCACCAGTATGGGATCACACAGTGAAGAAGCCTGACATCATCACTGTGTGTTCTTATAGGCTTGGAACAAAAATCTAGCTACCAACTAAAACAGAGCTCCCGATCTCCACACATACCCAAGCCCTTCCCTTCTCCTTTTTCAAACACTGTGGACAATACCACCATCTTGCCTGTCACTGAAGACCGCAACCTGGGTACCATCCTCAATTTTTCTAGGTCCTCAGATATAGGCTATCTCTAAACCTTGGAGATTCTTTCTCCATAACATTTCCAAGGTACATTTCCTATCTGCTCTCTCATTCAGGTTCTCATCCTCTCATGTCTCAATTACTGCAACATCCTTCTGCTCCACTCACATTGCTGCTACAATGATCCCTTTTCTAGCCTGTCACATTAACCATGTCAACCCTCTCTTGGCATCATTCCACTATCACCCTCTTCTCTGGTGCATCTAACTTCTTGTCTTCACTTTCAAGGCACTTCATGTTCTAACCCCACTCTATCCTTCATCTCTCACTCATTATCGAGATATCAACTTCTGCCTACAGTTGACCATGATGCGGGTTTCTGTCTCCCACTTGTTTACATATGCCAACACTTTTGTGCTTTTTCCCATGGTGTCCCTCATGCTTGCGAGAAGCTCTCCATCAACATCCGCAAAACTACCTCATTGAGCCTCCTTCAACCCCTTCCTTAAAAGTCTCCTTTGCTGTGATACCTACAAAAAACCCATCATGATAAAGACACTATGATGCTGAGACCACTGCTTATCATATTGACTCGTTGTTTTCTTGTACTCCTCAGTCTACCCTTTTTCATTTGTCTCTTGTCTTATACTTAAATTGTAAACTGTGTGGACCAGAGACTGTCTTTTTGTTCTGTCTTTGTACAGCATCTACTACAGCGGGGTACTGGTACATGACTAGGCTTCCTAGGTTCTCTAATAATATATCTTGATTTGTTTGAGAAAGCAGGCTGAAAGTTGTATCAGGGCTAGTAATGCATGAAAATTAGGAAAACAACTTTCATTAAATTTTGTCAAAGTTTTCCCCCAGTTTTGATCAAAGCTACTTTGTCTCAGATCCTCACAGATATTTAGGCACCTAAATACTTTGGGAATCTGGGTCTTCATGCTTTGGACTCATCACATTTCACAAAAATAATTGCATTGACATGGATTGTTAACCTATTCAGATGTATTTGGTTGACACACAAATTCAAGGACGGAAGGAACATGGGAATCCAAATTATATACCGACCATCCTGCTGCTGATTTTTCCCTTTGACTAAAGGCATATTCCTGCCATTTGTCATTTATATTCGTAGTCTAGGGGTAGTGTTGGATCCCCAGCTGCTATTATGTGATCACATAGCAGTAGTCTCCAGGAAAGCATCTTGCTATTTGTGCCTGGCCAGGAGATTGTAAGCATTGTTTCTTTCAGACGCTGAACTTGCTGCTACGATCCATGTTTTTGTTGGGACTTGGTTACTGCATTAGACTTCATGTCTAGGTACATGGTCACTTTAGAGCAGGAGATTCTTCACCTGTTTTATTTCTGTAGAAAACTAAATAGATAAATATGTTTAATGTTATCATATTTGTTTGTTTTTGTTATATTAGTATTTAGTATCATATGTTCTCTCCCTCATTCAGTTCCAGGAAAAAGAAAATTATCTTTCTTTTAAAAAGGACTTGTCACTAAGATACTACTGTTCGATTTCTATAAAAATACAACTTCCCAATTAAATAGCTTATTGTCATTGTCCTGTCTTTAGTATGCTGACTAATTACTCATCTATAATTAGCTATTGTATAGAGCTGTATGAATAACTGGCTTTTAGATTTGATGACAATTTTTATGGAACAAAATTTGACCTTAAAATGTTTTTGTTTTTTTTAAATGTTCAATGACTTAAAATTGAAAGAAATCTTTGGGGGAGTTAAATGAAACATTTTGTTTTGATTTTGAGCATTTTTAAGGATTTTTTTTAAATAAAAAAATGAAATTGAAGGAAATTTCAAAACAAAGTCACTTCACATTTTTACAGCCTGAACAATTTGGCAAAACTGACACAAATATGTGAAACATTTTGGGGTCACCAATCTGCATTTTTTGTACTTATTAGAAATCTGGATCTACAGAAAACTTGAATGAAATCAAATCATATATCTTTATGTATTGCTACAACAATTATCTACCCTAACATACTACCTTTTTTTTTTGAAAAATAAAATATATATGACTGTGATATAGCCAGCTTTAGGTAACAAAAGACCGTGTAATTGGTAATACTTAAAATATAACATGGGCAAAGGACATGGAACTTGAAACAGAAGTTTAATTTCAACAGTTAGTGTCCATAAATCACTTATTCTGTCAATATGATGTAGATTAGATGGTTTTAATTGCAAGTAAATTAAGGTATATTAAGCATTTTGAAATTAGTTTTAATTAGTTGTAATGCAAATCCATGGACACTGTCCGGACTTAATTCTGAGGTCTTTCCTTTGTGATTCTTTCAAATAAATGTTGTAAATCTTTCTGAGTTTAGAGGGGAGAAATCAAGACTGATATCTACTTTTGGTGTGTAATTGCTCTACCATTGCCAGACAAGATAACATGGTAGTGCTACAATAGCTGTGTACATGGCAACACTAATAATTATATACTCCTTTTGAGATCAACTTGGCAGTCTGTTTCCTGCTTTCCTACAAAGTACGGTTGAATTATAATTATGAAACTCAAAGTGTGTCTGGAGTTGGTTGATCATTTAGTTTCAGGTTAAATAGATCTGGAGAGTTACATAGGGATGTTTGTTGTCAATGGTTAGAGTTCATACAGATGGTAACCATAGAAATGTAACTTTAAAAAACCCACTTTAAACTATAATTGTGTCCTATTACAGCCATTTCATCTGCATTTGCTAATGTTTCCTGATGAGCAGTGATTGAAATTTGTGCTATCAGATCTCAAAATCTTTGCTATAACAAAATTAGGAGACTACTGCAGCAAGTGTTTGAGGGCGCTTTCACCCCCTCCTTGAGTGCACTCTGAGCAATTTGCAGTCTTCATGTTTCTTCCTTTGCAAAGGACCCCAGCATCATGGTAACAATCCATTAGCAAAAGGGCTACATACTGCTTTTTCCAGACTATGGCATATTAATTATTCTTTGGAGGCAATTTGAGAGCAATATGAGGTAATTCTTTGTCCCTCCTGATCCCGTGGTCTCCCAGGCCTGAGCGTGCTGCCTCCCTATTGCCTTTCTGCCTGTTTGGACCAGCAATATGGGAAACTGTCAGAGAACAGAACTTGAAGCAAACAAGTCCCAGATCTTCAATATCAATATTCTTCTTTAGCTTCCTGATTAACATCAAGCCTAAAAAAAAGGGTTTGGCCTTTTAGGTTGCTCTGAGACAAAAGCTAAAGACTTGTGAGCAATTCAAATGGCAATAAACACAGTCCACACACAGAGCTACACAGCTGTTTATGGTTTTTGTTTTTGTGATTTTTTTAAAGGTATCATTGGAGTAAACTTGCAGTAACATCTCTTTCTGGATATGAAATTGCATATAATCTAAAACCGGAAGAAATGTATTGTCTAGTTCTGATAAACAGTACTAATGTTCATTGTAATTTCCTTTTTTGGTTTTCTTTCCTTGTATCCTAATCTAGAAAACTGCACCCACGCACTCTTCATTGTTGAATAGTAGTGTGCTGGCATTGTAAATACTTTTGATATATAATAATTTCCATTAAAAGGTCAATACATAATTATCAAAGCCTTTGTCACCGCCAGTTTAGATTATAGTAATAATCTCTGTTTAGGGCTATACCTGAAGACCCCTTGGAAGCCTTGAATGTGACTACCCGCTTACATACCACCGTTTTTGTAGCCAGAATATTACACTTAGGTTTAAGATAATTAAATGGCTTCTCAGATGTTTCTAGGGGTAATTGAAGGAACTGGCTGTGATTTATTGAAGTTCTTTATGATTTGGCTCCTGCAAATCTTAGAGACCACCCTCTCCACTGGTATTTGAAACAAATTGTATCACTAGCACTGACAGTTCCTAAATATATTTTTGTAGGCAGGGCTTTCTCCTTGCCCAGATTTGTTGCCTGAAGAATATATTGCCTAATTCTCTGTTTACTTAGGCTTTTTCTGAGGGGCTGAATTGTGTCAGGAAGTGATGAGTTTCTGTGGCAATGAACTGTTCTTGTATTAATAACTTTATATGCATTGTAGTGTCTGACTTTATATGCAACTAGAGCTTTTACATATGTGCATTTATTTTTTTCTATAAGAACAGCTGATTAAGTATCTGGAATACTAGATGTCTTCTATTCTAAGAAAATATTGTGGCATTGAAAGTACTGCAGCTGGGTACCTTCCTTCCTCCTTCAAATGCTGACTTCCTAATGGTGTGACCAGTATATAATGCCACCTTTCACCTGTTCTTCCTTTTCTCTGTATTGACATTCCATTTATGAGCATTATCTCACCAGGTATAACTAATGCCTGCTTGATCTTCATCTTCATCTCAGAGTAACTTAATCTTCTGTTTCACATTTTGTTCCTGAATTCCCTTTTAGATTGTATGAGTTATGCAAAAGCTCCTCTTCTACCTGCTGTAAAGGCCATTTGATGACAAGACTGCCTGAATCCAGGAGGTTGATTCCCCTTCTGTTTAAGTGTATTAAACATCACGCTAAAATAGATCTACTACAGAAGCTATTCTGATGTTTCATGAATCCAAAATTTTCCTCTCCACATTGCTGATGCGTCTTCAGTATCAATCTTAGTAAGTGGATTTTAATATAGATTTATTGGTTGTTATAGGATGCTAGAAATGTAGGGTTGAAAGGGCCCTCGAGGCCATGAAGTCCAGCCACTTGTGCTGAGGCAGGATCAAGTAAACCTAGAACATCCCTAATGGATGTTTGTCCAAACTATTCTTAAAAATCTCCAGTGACAGGGATTCTACCATGTTCCTTGGAAGCCTATTTGAGAATTTAACTACCCTGGTAGCTAGGAAGTTTGTCCTGATATCCAATCTAAATCTCCCTTCCTGCAGATTAAGCCCATTACTACTTGTCCTACCTTCAGTGGACATGGAGAATAATTGATCATCATCCTTTTAATAACATCCCTTAATGTATTTGAAGACAGTTGTCAGGTCCTCCCTTCCCTAATCTTCTCTTCTCCAGACTTGCACAGTTTTTGTAACCTTTCCTCAGAGGTCAGGTTTTCTAAATCTATTATTATTTTTCTTGCTCTCTTGAGGACTCTCTTTCTCCAGTTTCCTAATGTGTGGCATCCAGAATTGGACACAATACTTTCCAGTGTCAAATATGCCCCTGTTTCTTTTTTGGTACTACTACCTATCCAGTTATTCCCCAAGTTCTAGCTGTGCATTTGATTTTTCCTTCCTAAGTGAAATACTTTGCACTTATCCTTATGGAATACCATCATGTTGATTTCAAGCCAATTCTCTAATTTGTTAAGGTTGTTTTGAATTCTAATCCTGTCCTCCAAAGTGCTTGCCACCCCTCCCACTTTGTTGTCCTCTGCAAATTTTATAAGCAGACTCTCCAGTCCATTATTCAAATCATTAATGAAAATCTTTGAATAATAGTGGCTCCAGGACTGACCCCTCTGAGACCTCACTAGATACACCCTCCCAGTGTGACAGCAAATCATTTAATAACTACTATAACATCTATATTTGTAAGGGTTCCCAGATCTTGGGTAGGTGACTATTATTCTCATAACTGATCACCTTATATAAATAAAATAGAATACCAAAGGAAGGAAGATTTTTATTTGTGTTGCTGTGTGAACTATTTTGAACACTGGGAACAGAGCAAGGATGTGGATGTACTAAGTAAAACGAGCATGTTGCTTTTCCTCTTCCTAACTTGAAATAGTTAGACAAGCATTGCCACACTTAGAATTGCCAATGTAATCCTGATTTCCCTGAGTGAGGCTAGACTGTCATTCTTCACCGGGGGTCAGAGTTTACACTTCTGTGGAGTTCCTCTTCCACCTTGGTGCTGCTTATAGTTGCTTGCTCTGCATTTCCCCCAAGGCTGATTATAACACAATAGAGGAGTGTAGATTGAGTGAGCATACCTTAATGATCTTTCTGGATGCAACAAAAGAAAACAAGAGGAGAGGTGTTAAACCATAAAATATTTTCTTTACTGAAAATCTGCAGAGGAGTTACTCTGCTTGTTCTTTACAGAGGACACTTTGCCCTCTTGCAGTCCATCTGAGATGCTAGTCAAATTCTGGAGTGGATTTTCTGTTCGCTGGAGTGGATTCCCGGCATTACCTTTCCTTATTTTCCCTAATATTTATTCTAAAATGTTGGGAGATTTACATTTAAACTATAAACTATTAGTCATAGTTCAAACTTTTAACCTGAAACTCTTACACTTGGAGCATAATCCTCTTTATCTTCAGAGAATTCCAGGGCAATAATGATGTCTCTTACATGGCTGATTAAGAAATACAGGAGTGGGTCTTTCAACTGACATGGTCCATGTTATTGGAAGTTTTGAAGAAAGTTTCACCCAGAGGTCATCCTAAAAAAAAAAAAAAAGTAATTGACTAAAATAATCCCATTTTAAAACCAGATTCTGACACCCTTATTCATACCAAGGTAGCTCTTTCTTCTTGAGTGGTCCTACTGACTACCATGTAACATTTTGTGGAGTAAGATACTATTCAACATGGGTAAGGTAACTAATATTTCTCCCTTAGATGACTTATAACTTTGGGCTAGTTTGTGATACCTGTACTCACACTGAGTAGTGCTTTATGCTCCAAGCAGTAACATTGATTTCCAGGGATTACTTGTGATGGAAGATACTACTCAATAGAGATGGATATCACAATCTGCTCCTTTGTCCCAGAATTTTCAGTATTCAATGTATTTCCTATAACACAGGGAAGCACAAAGGAATATTTCAGACACTAAGATAGCATCGAAGATACAGTTGAAAAGTTTAAGAGTGAATACTGCATCTATGAACTTAAATAAAGATATACTTTAAGGAATCTAGAGAGTATGTTGTTTCTAGGCAGATTAAGATAAAGGATTCAGGCATCATAATCTTAAGAAAAAAAAGGTTGGCAAGAAATCCTTCAGAGTTATAAATTCCTGTCTCCTAATGTTAGTTCCTACCTCCTAAGTGCTCAGTGTTAGAATTCTCTTTGCATAAGTGTCTAATTGAAATAAAGTTGTTTTATTTCTGATTACCTTAAATGCTACATCTGAGTAACTTTATTTTGGATGCCCTCAGGTTCTCACAGAGCCCACTTCAGCCAGTTTGCGGCAATGGCAGTCAGTATCCCATAGTTTCAAATAGACAGACTCCTCAGTCAAGGGAATCCTGGGGCAATGGTGTAGTAGCAAGGGGCCTTAGCTGCCCATATATATGGTTTAATACAATGAATTTATACCTAATTACACCCAGATGGATATGGACATAATTTGTTCCCCTTTCTACCCTGTTATAAAGTAATTTTGATTATACTTTTTTCCTCAAAGTTTGTAGCTGACAGTACCTTTAAAGCTTTTCACTATTGAAATATGCAGGGAATATAATGGGTTAATGTAGATTTAATCTCTTGATGAAGAAAGAAGTGGACTTTTAATTAGGCCTGTCTACAAATTCAGGCTCTTGCTGATGACACTGAGACAACTGTGTGCTGTTCTGGAGATATCTGCCATTATGACTGGTTGCTAGTCAGTTCAGAGCACTAAAGTAATTATCAAAAATTGCCATTTGGCTGGGACACATCTTAATATATCACAAATACTGATTCAGGGATAGATGCACCCCAAGTTAGGGGCATTCTTAAGAAGATAAGATAGGGAAATTTGTGGGCACATTTCATAATTAATCTTATCACTATCATATCTCAACCTTTCACAGAAGATTTTTTGGTTGGTTGACATTTTGCAAAAACTGAAACATGAACAAAAGACTGCAGGATTCTATGCAAAATCCATAGAGATGGCAAATATGAAGAAAGTTAACATTTCTGGGTCTGTATCAGCAAAACTGCAGACAGAAAGTAAATCTGTATGCTTGAGACTGTCACTAAACATATGAATGCTAGCTTCACCCAACTACAGTGACTGCCATTCATGTTTGTTGACTCCTTACAGTCGCCCAATGATACAAACAAACATTGACAATCTGCTGAATCATTTTATAGAGGTACTGAGTGAGGAGGAAGAAGAATGCCCTACACATTATACTTAAATCTCATCAGATCCAAAACAAAAAAGAGTGCACATCCACGTGTAACACTTTAAACTATCAGGCCACGTGACTTTCGGGGTATGTTGCCCCTGGTGGAAATTTTATTTTTCTCACTACCCCGTAGCACTGCAGTTATAGAAGGTGAATTATCAATAAACTCAAGTAAAAGGATGGCACACTGCTTTGGAAACTAGCCTGAGACTCAGGAGGCATGGGTTACATTCTCTATGTTGCCACACACTTCCTTTGTGACTTTGGGTAAGTCACTTAGTCACTCTGTGCCTCAGTTTCCCATCTGTAAAATGGGTATCACAGTATTTTCCTTTCTCAAAGGGATATAATGTGAGAATAAAAGATTGTGATGTGCTCAGATGCTATGGTAATGAGGGCCAAACACCTGCATCTGTCTATTTAAGGCATGGACATAGGTGCTGACTCCGTGGGTGCTCTGGGGCTGGAGCACCCACGGGGAAAAAAAGTGGATGCTCAGCCCCCATCAGCAGCTCAGCCCCCATCAGAGGCTCTGCCTCCTCCCCACCAGCACCTCCCACCCGCTGGTGGCCCCACTAATCAGCGCCTCCCTCCCAGCACCTTCTGCCCACTGCAGATCAGTTGTTTAGGGGCGTGCACGGGGAGGGGGTGGAGCAAGGGCGGGGCACGCTTGGTGGAGGGGGGTGGAACGGGGACAGAAGAGGCGGAGTAGGGCAGGGAAGGGTGAGGCGGGGTGGGGCTTGGGGCAAGGGGTGGAGTGGGGGCAGAGCAGGGGGTTTAGAACGGACAAAGTTGGCACCCGTGGGCACGTACATGCATCGAAACACACTCCAGGGCTTGATGATGATAAAAGGGGTAACCCAAGTGCAGAGGTCTTCCATCCCCTAGCAAACTTTTAGGTTAAAAGGTAGACCAGGAACAAAATATATTAATGAACATAGTCACAGTGAGCACCCAGCAGCAACAGCAGGCAGCTCTAGTGGGAGATTAGCATAGTGCTGTTCTCCATAATCAGATCTAGCTTTCAAACCAGATGGACGTTATTCCTCATACTGCTTAGCTATTCAAATTATTACTTCAATCTGACATAAATTATCACAATCTCACTCCTGACTCTCCATCTCAGACTAATGAAATAGCATTTTAATTTATATTAAAGAGAACAAATTAAACAGACAAGCCCAATTGAGAGTCAGCTGCACTAAACAAAAGAATAAAACTTGAAAACTAAGGTGCAACAATTAAAAAAATAAACCAAGCAGAATGCAAAGAAAATGCTCTTAAACAATCACAGCTGCAACAAATATTTTAGCTTTGTTGACCTATGACCTGTCCTTAATGTAGAACAGGGATTTAATTTGTTTGCTATGGAGTGCATTGCTGAAAAGTTATAGTGTAATGACACTAAGGAGCATAATGCTGACAGGTTTTATAGGGCTTATTAGAGTGAAATATGGTGGAAAGCAGGTAGGGGAATTTTAAAAACAGGAGTGTTAGGCTTTGCTCTAGTATAAAGGTAACACTTACTTACTGTGGGCCTACTGTAATTAGCCAAGGTAGGCCTGAGGGTTTGACCTGAGGTCATAGAATTGCTTTCTCATGTTGTGTGACAAACCAGTTAACCTCAGAAAGACAAGTACAGCACATCATTGCATAAGTTTAAAATAGGGGATTTTTTTAGGTTTCACAATGAAGTAACTATAGAGATAACCGCATTAACACACATGATGTTTTGGGAATTTAATTGAAGCAAACGGCTTGGTCAGTGATCAGGAGCCTACTTATAGTCACCGAGAACCCCACTCATAGACCCCCACTCATTCTGTTGGTGGAAGGCACAAGCTTTCGAGCTCCGCAGATGACCCAAAGAAGAGCTTGGCAGAGCTCGAAAACTTGTGCCATCCACCAACAGAAGTTGGTCCAATAAAAGATATTATCTCACCTACCTTGTCTCTCTCATATCCAGGGTCTAACATGGCTACAAGAACTCTGCAAAA
Source organism: Chelonia mydas (assembly GCF_015237465.2). Lineage (NCBI taxonomy): Eukaryota > Metazoa > Chordata > Testudines > Cheloniidae > Chelonia > Chelonia mydas. The sequence continues at coordinate 58,897,922 of NC_057854.1, forward strand.
AACTCATGGACAAAAAGCTGGTCTACATTGTTGTGGCCAGGGAAATAATCAAATGTGGCCATAGATCCATGTGCGTTATATAACTTAAGGGTATATAAGAACCTGATATTTGTCCAAACCCTTGGGTACATCAGGTCACAGAAACGCGTCAATAGGATCAGGGCCTGTTCTCTGATTGATTGATTCCTTCTATCTTTGTTTTCTTGAATCTTAGGAGTGTGTGAGTATGTTCATAAGCCTGAGAGCTATCTCTTTGTTTTAGCTTTATGCTGCTATATTAATGAGTGGAGTTGTTTGGATGTTAGATATAAATAAATGCTTTACTTGTTTTGTGTCCCCCACTCAATAATAGTTTGGGTAGCTGCCCAAAGGGGAAAAACCTGTGAGAATAAATAAATGTTATCAGTGCAAAGCTGATCAGACAACAGTTTCATGTATTTGAGACTGCAGAGCAAAAATTGGGACAACCACATTCTCTTGTCAGGGAACCAAATTTATTGTCTTGCCTAACTGTGGAACCTCTCACTATATCCCAGTGTGATGAGAAAGATGCTGTTGTGCGGACATGGGGCAACCTCTTGTTTTAGCGTTAATGTATGCAAGAATAATCCTCTGAGTGTGCAACAAGTGCCTCTTTCAATACTTGTACTCAGTTGGGATTTTCTATTCCCACCTGTAATACTTTGTGAAGGTAACAACCCTATAGCTCATCATTGTGCCAAGTGATCTGATCCTAGCAACAGGTGGATTGCTCAGCCCTCAGCCCACCACAGGTAGGTCTTCATGCCAGACTTGTTAGAGCAAAAGATAATAAAAGTATCGTTTGGTTTTTGTCTTGAATTCTAAAGGAGTCTTGGTTTTGTGAGCTTGTTTTGTATGGTTGCTTTGTGTGTTCCTCTCAACCTCAATTCAAAGCTCCTTCGGACAGAGGAAAGCAGTGAAAATTGCTGACAGATTTCGTCAGTTTAACTTCTGCATTGTTAAATGTATTTTATTTGTTAGAATGAATCAGCTGTGTTTTAAGGAAACTGGGGACTCTTTCTATTACATTAGTAACATGACTGTTGAAAGAGGTGTTTTATGTACTTTGCAGTCCATTATATGGATTAATTTGGCCACCAACCAAATGAGAAACTATGAGTATTAGGTGTTTTAGTTTACCTCTGTCATAATTAGAGCTGAGCAAAAGAATAAAACCTATTTTACGGATATTTGATTAGCACTCTTTGGCCTTGTTAGCATCCCTTTTGTTTCTGTAAAGAGCAATTAAATGTAATTTTCATTGGCACAAATGTTAGTGGAAACCAGATTTAGATTCACTTGAAAAGGTATCCATTGTTTTTGTCTTTGAACTTGTACAATCTGGGAAAAAATTAATATTCTGTGACTCAGCTGACAAAGCACAAATAACTAAGAGTCTGAATTTCAAATACTCACATATATCCACTGTCTAAAACATTCTAAAAGATGTTGGCTAAATAATTCAAATAACAAATACAATCTGTTTGAACAGAAGTGGGAACCAAATTTAGAAAATTATTTGTAAACTATTGTTCAGGTCTTGTCAAACTCAGACATTGGGGAGTGGAGTTCTTTTTCATGGAGAGGGGACTGATTCAGTTGCAATTAATGTTGATGGAACATTATGGACTAGACTGATTTTTTTAAACTGTATTTCTGATAATTGTGGTGCCATCAATGACAGAAAATTGAACATGAGTACCTGCAAATGGATGTGGGACAGACCTCATAATGAAGCCTGCACTTCTTAAATTTCTCTTCCTGGTCCTTTTAGGAGGGAAGGAAAGAGAGGGTCTTTTTGAGATACAAAATATGACCACTGGTGAAATTTTATAAATAGATCAAAATAAATACTTTTTCTCAAATCAGATATCTTCATATTTATGACATAGGATGAGTATTCAGTTCCTTCTTAATGTATTGTCTGACCCTCAATGTAGTTGTGAAAGAGAGACAGAAGGATAAGTGAACCAAAACCTCGCAATGGGGCTCAAGAAAATTTTAGCAGTTTAGGGAGATGTGAGACTTATTTTCTGAGAACATCTGCTATTGCAACTGCCTAAGCAATCTAGATTTGTTTAAATAAAGTTGATAATGCTGTTTGTCTTTTTTTTCCCCTCTCTATTGAGACATTTACTGTATTTTCTTATCTGATAGAAAAAAGAGACGGCACAGAGGGGTGCATAGTTGATTCCAACTATACCTGTGTCTAGACAGCTCACTTTGTGTTGTGAAAAATACCATTTATGAAAACATACTTCAGTCATTCTCGGGATATTGTAGTGAAAGTGGTTTGTTTGTCGATCAAAATGTCACCCATCTGCCTCAATGGGTGGGGGAACTTGATGGGGCTGATGGTGAAGAGGGCCAGTCCCCACAGTGAGGTAGGGAGACACTCGCTGTGAGACACAGTCATTCCCTCCCCCGGGAGTCTCTGGCATCCATTGGTCAGCTGGAGGGGAAAGGTGCTGATTGGCCAGCAAACCCCAGTTCCCAGGACTGAACATGGAACAAGGTCTGAGTGGAGCCCCTTCTGCCTCTGTTCCAACATCCCCACCCTGGACTAGGAATGGCAGTCTGGACTGATAGGTGCTGCTGGCTTAGCCATCGCCTGTTTAGGACTCAGGAAAGATTTTTTTTCTCCCATGAGCCAACTGGCAGAAGACCAGGGGTTTTTGGATGGGGTTTTTTTGCCTTCCTCCCAGCATCTTCAAGCCACAGTGGGTTAAGCAGGAGTGTGCTTAGTACCTAACTAAGGTACTTGGGTTGATTTGTTAATTCGTTGCAGCTTGCAGCCAGTTTCCAATGCAGTTGAAAGGATAAAATGAACAGTTCAGTTCTCATAGATAAAAGACCTGGGATATTGGTGATGGGCCTTGAGCTCATGGAGTAAGACCTTGTGGCCATAATGGGTCAAGGTCAGACCTTGTAGATCTTGCAAGCTGAGGTCCTCACCCTTTGTGGGGGAGTGGTGCTAAGACTCCGAGAGATGAATCCTGAGGGGAAGGCTCAGGAGAACCTACTTCGAGTTATGGGTTATATGGTAAGGAGCCCTATAACTCTCTCACTGGAACCAGTTAAATTCCTTGTACAGGAAAGGATAGGTGATGGGTGGGTAGCATCCCTCCCCTGTGCTAAAATTTAACCAAAGTTGTGGCTTGCAGTTTAAGTTTATGGCATGTGTCAGTCTTAGTTTTGCTACCCTGTCTGCATCAAATAAGCGTCAGCCTAAAAGTACTACCTACGCCAATTACATGAGAGTCAGGGAAGGGGAATGCTAATCAAGACATTGGCTCAGCAAGGTATGTCAGCACATGCCTTTTTTTTGGAGGCGAGTAGTCCTATTAACTTCCCACATGCTTAAAGTTAGACATGTACTTAGACCCCAGTTCAGGAAGCAACAAAAGAATTATAACTTCCAATGTGATACAACCTAGGGTATGTCTACACTACGGAATTAGGTCGAATTTATAGAAGTCTGTTTTTTAGAAATCGGTTTTTTATATTCGAGTGTGTGTGTCCCCACAGAAAATGCTCTAAGTGCATTAAGTGCATTAACTCGGCGGACTGCTTCCACAGTGCCGAGGCAAGCGTCGACTTCCGGAGTGTTGCACTGTGGGTAGCTATCCCACAGTTCCCACAGTCTCCGCTGCCCATTGGAATTCTGAGTTGAGATCCCAATGCCTGATGGGGCTAAAACATTGTCGCGGGTGGTTCTGGGTACATATCGTCAGGCCCCCGTTCCTTCCCCCCCTCCGTGAAAGCAAGGGCAGACAATCGTTTTGCGCCTTTTTTCCTGAGTTACCTGTGCAGACGCCATACCATGGCAAGCATGGAGCCGGCTCAGGTAACCGTCACCGTATGTCTCCTGGGTGCTGGCAGATGCGGTACTGCATTGCTACACAGTAGCAGCAACCCATTGCCTTCTGGCAGCAGACAGTGCAATATGACTGGTAGCCGTCATCGCCATGTCTGAGGTGCTCCTGGCCACGTCGGCCAGGAGCGCCTGGGCAGACATGGGCGCAGGGACTAAATTTGGAATGACTTGACCAGGTCATTCTCTTTAGTCCTGCAGTCAGTCCTATTGAACCATCTTATGGTGAGCAGGCAGGTGATACGGATTGCTAGCAGTCCTATTGCATCATCTTCTGCCAGGCAGCCATGAGATGTGGATGGCATGCAGTCCTTCTGCACCGTCTGCTGCCAGCCAAAGATGTAAAAGATAGATGGAGTGGATCAAAACAAGAAATAGACCAGATTTCTTTTGTACTCATTTGCTTCCCCCCCTCCCCTGTCTAGGGGACTCATTCCTCTAGGTCACACTGCAGTCACTCACAGAGAAGGTGCAACGAGGTAAATCTAGCCATGTATCAATCAGAGGCCAGACTAACTTCCTTGTTCCAATAAGAACAATAACTTAGGTGCACCATTTCTTATTGGAACCCTCCGTGAAGTCCTGCCTGAAATACTCCTTGATGTAAAGCCACCCCCTTTGTTGATTTTAGCTCCCTGAAGCCAACCCTATAAGCCATGTCGTCAGTCGCCCCTCCCTCCGTCAGAGCAACGGCAGACAATGGTTCCGCAACTTTTTTCTGTGCGGACGCCATACCAAGGCAAGCATGGAGGCCGCTCAGCTCACTTTGGCAATTAGGAGCACATTAAACACCACACGCATTATTCAGCAGTATATGCAGCACCAGAACCTGGCAGAGCGATACCGGGCGAGGAGGCGACGTCAGCGCGATCACGTGAGTGATCAGGACATGGACACAGATTTCTCTGAAAGCATGGGCCCTGGCAATGCATGCATCATGGTGCTAATGGGGCAGGTTCATGCTGTGGAACGCTGATTCTGGGCTCGGGAAACAAGCACAGACTGGTGGGACCGCATAGTGTTGCAGGTCTGGGACGATTCCCAGTGTCTGCGAAACTTTCGCATGCGTAAGGGCACTTTCATGGAACTTTATGACTTGCTTTCCCCTGCCCTGAAGTGCATGAATACCAAGATGAGAGCAGACCTCAAAGTTGAGAAGTGAGTGGCGATAGCCCTGTGGAAGCTTGCAACGCCAGACAGCTACCGGTCAGTTGGGAATCAATTTGGAGTGGGCAAATCTACTGTTGGGGCTGCTGTGATGCAAGTAGCCCATGCAATCAAAGATCTGCTGATATCAAGGGTAGTGACCCTGGGAAATGTGCAGGTTATAGTGGATGGCTTTGCTGCAATGGGATTCCCTAACTGTGGTTGGGCCATAGACGGAACCCATATCCCTATCTTGGCACCGGAGCACCAAGCTGGCGAGTACATAAACCGCAAGGAGTACTTTTCAATAGTGCTGCAAGCTCTAGTGGATCACAAGGGACGTTTAACCAGCATCAACGTGGGATGGCCGGGAAAGGTACATGACGCTCGCATCTTCAGGAACTCTGGTCTGTTTCAAAAGCTGCAGAAAGGGACTTTATTCCCAGACCAGAAAATAACTGTTGGGGACGTTGAAATGCCTATATGTATCCTTGGGGACCCAGCCTACCCCTTAATGCCATGGCTCATGAAGCCGTACACAGGCAGCTGGACAGTAGTCAGGAGCTGTTCAACTACAGGCTGAGCAAGTGCAGAATGGTGGTAGAATGTGCATTTGGACGTTTAAAGGTGCGCTGGCGCAGTTTACTGACTCGCTTAGACCTCAGCGCAACCAGTATTCCCACTGTTATTACTGCTTGCTGTGTGCTCCACAATATCTGTGAGAGTAAGGGGGAGACATTTATGGCGGGGTGGGAGGTTGAGGCAAATTGCCTGGCTGCTGGTTACACGCAGCCAGACACCGGGGCAGTTAGAAGAGCACAGGAGGGCACGGTACGCATCAGAGAAGCTTTGAAAACCAGTTTCATGACTCGCCAGGCTACAGTGTGAAAGTTCTCTTTGTTTCTCCTTGATGAAACCCCCCGCCCCTTGGTTCACTCTACTTCCCTGCAAGCTAACCACCCTCCCCGCCTCCCTTTAATCATTGCTTGCAGAGGCAATAAAGTCATTGTTGCTTCACATTCATGCATTCTTTATTCATTCATCACACAAATAGGGGGACGACTACCAAGGTAGCCCAGGAGGGGTGGTGGAGGAGGGAAGGAAAATGCCACACAGCACTTTAAAAGTTTACAACTTTAAAATTTATTGAATGCCAGCCTTCTTTTTTTGGGGCAATCCTCTGTGGCGGAGTGGCTGGTTGGCCGGTGGCCCCCTCCACCGCGTTCTTGGGCGTCTGGGTGTGGAGGCTATGGAACTTGGGGAGGAGGGCGGTTGGTTACACAGGGGCTGTAGTGGCAGTCTGTGCTCCAGCTGCCTTTGCTGCAGCTCAACCATACACTGGAGGATACTGGTTTGGTCCTCCAGCAGCCTCAGCATTGAATCCGGCCTCCTCTCATCACACTGCCGCCACATTTGAGCTTCAGCCCTGTCTTCAGCCCACCACTTACTCTCTTCAGCCCGCCACCTCTCCTCCCGGTCATTTTGTACTTTCCTGCACTCTGATATTATTTGCCTCCACGCATTCGTCTGTGCTCTGTCAATGTGGGAGGACAGCATGAGCTCAGAGAACATTTCATCACGAGTGCGTTTTTTTTCTTTCTAATCTTCACTAGCCTCTGGGAAGGAGAAGATCCTGTGATCATTGAAACACATGCAGCTGGTGGAGAAAAAAAAAGGGACAGCGGTATTTAAAAAGACACATTTTATAAAACAGTGGCTACAGTCTTTCAGGGTAAACCTTGCTGTTAACATTACATACATAGCACATGTGCTTTCGTTACAAGGTCGCATTTTGCCTCCCCCCCCATCGCGTGGCTACCCCCTCAACCCTCCCCCCTCCCCGTGGCTAACAGCGGGGAACATTTCTGTTCAGCCGCAGGCAAACAGCTCAGCAGGAACGGGCTCCTCTGAATGTCCCCTGAAGAAAAGCACCCTATTTCAACCAGGAGACCATGAATGATATCTCACTCTCCTGAGGATAACACAGAGAGATAAAGAACGGATGTTGTCTGAACGCCAGCAAACATACACTGCAATGCTTTGTTGTACAATGATTCCCGAGTACGTGTTAGTGGCCTGGAGTGGTAAAGTGTCCTACCATGAAGGACGCAATAAGGCTGCCCTCCGCAGAAACCTTTTGCAAAGGCTTTGGGAGTACATCCAGGAGAGCCGCGAATGCCAGGGCAAATTCTTTCACATGCTTGCTTTTAAACCATGTATAGTATTTTAAAAGGTACACTCACCGGAGGTCCCTTCTCTGCTTGCCGGGTCCAGGAGGCAGCCTTGGGTGGGTTCGGGGGGTACTGGCTCCAGGTCCAGGGTGAGAAACAGTTCCTGGCTGTCGGGAAAACTGGTTTCTCTGCTTGCTTGCTGTGAGCTATCTACAACCTCATCATCATCATCATCTTCTTCGTCCCCAAACCTGCTTCCGTGTTGCCTCCATCTCCATTGAAGGAGTCAAACAACACGGCTGGGATAGTGGTGGCTGAACCCCCTAAAATGGCATGCAGCTCATCATAGAAGTGGCATGTTTGGGGCTCTGACCCGGAGCGGCCGTTCGCCCCTCTGGTTTTCTGGTAGGCTTGCCTCAGCTCCTTAAGTTTCACGCGGCACTGCTTCAGATCCCTGTTATGGCCTCTGTCCTTCATGCCCTCGGAGATTTTGACAAAGGTTTTGGCATTTCGAAAACTGGAACGGAGTTCTGATAGCACGGATTCCTCTCCCCATACAGTGATCAGATCCCGTACCTCCCGTTCAGTCCATGCTGGAGCTCTTTTGCGATTCTAGGACTCCATCATGGTCACCTCTGCTGATGAGCTCTGCATGGTCACCTGCAGCTTGCCACGCTGGCCAAACAGGAAATGAGATTCAAAAGTTCGCAGTTCTTTTCCTGTCTACCTGGCCAGTGCATCTGAGTTGAGAGTGCTGTCCAGAGCGGTCACAATGGAGCACTCTGGGATAGCTCCCGGAGGCCAATACCATCGAATTGTGTCCACAGTACCCCAAATTCGACCCGGCAAGGCCGATTTAAGCGCTAATCCACTTGTCAGGGTGGAGTACGGAAATCGATTTTAAGAGCCCTTTAAGTCGAAATAAAGGGCTTCATCGTGTGGACGGGTGCAGGTTTACATCGATTTAACGCTGCTAAATTCGACCTAAAGTCCTAGTGTAGACCAGGGCTTAGACATCTTTAGGAAAATAATAGCTCTTTGGTGGGAATAAAACAGTTTAAGATAAAAAATGGCCCAAACCTTTGCCTCAAATTCAAATTAAAACTGAATTGAATCTCTTTTTAAGCTCTGAATATTTTTGATCAACATTTTGTTTATTTTTTGTATGTGCCTGTGCTGCATCCTGACTCTAGCTGAGAATGGAAAAAGAAGACACAAAATCCTGTGAGACCTTCCACCCCACCCGCCCCCGGTATCTTTAGCCTAGTTAGAGAGGAGAAGCACCAAGCATAACAATTGGTATTCCAGCTGAGGGCAGTGGGCTTGGCATGATACTGTGCTCTGAGCTATCCAAAATTTCCCCTTCCTACAACCCTACACACACACTCTGAACTCACAGCAATTACAGCCTGATTTTGCTGACTGAATGTCTGAGTTTAGACAAGATTTGGGAAAGCATCTGATTTGTGAGATACCCGTTCAAACCCTTTGAGATTTTCCCAGTAATTATATCAAAATATTGATGAAATGGAGAGTTTGCTTCCCTAGTATGAACTCCCGCCCTTGGTACGTAGAGCCATGCTGTGGGTGAATATACTGCTTCCAGTGGCTGTCCTGATGGTGCACAGCAGGGTAGCTCGCTGCAAGATGTAGAAAATGATAGATCAGAGGTGGGCAAACTACGGCCCGTGAGACACATCCGGCCTACGGTTCTCTCCTGCCCAGCCCCTGAGCTCCTGCTCGGGAGGCTAGCCCCCGGCCACTCCCCTGCTGTCCCCCCTCCCCCGCAGCCTCAGCGCACCGCGCCGCCAGCACAACACTCTGGGCGGCCGGGCAGCGCAGTTGCAGAGCCGCAGCCTGGCCCGGTGCTCTGGGCGGCGCGGTGGCGCGGCTGCCTGGCCCGGTGCTCTGGGCGGTGCGGTGGCGCGGCTGCCTGGCCTGGTGCTCTGGGTGGCGCAGCTGTAGCGCCGCCAGCCACCGGTGCTCCAGGCAGCGTGGGTTGGATAGAGGGCAGGGGAGTACAATTTTGGAAACCCGATGTGGTCCTCAGGCCAAAAAGTTTGCCCGCCCCTGTGGCAGATGTATGATCCGAGGAAAGGTTGGGTGTTGAAAAGCCCTTGTCGTATAGGAGAATAGGTAGTGGTTTACAACAAGTTAATTAGCTAACGCATTGTTTAAATACATATTCTTCTAGTTGAGAGGAGAACTAAAACTGACAAACTGGACATTTTACACTATCTGGGTTAGCTTTTTGTACAGTTTAAGACTCCAGAGGTGAAATCCTGGCTCCACTGAAGTCAATGGGAGTTTTGCTATTGACCTCAATGATGCTAGGAATTCACCATGTGTGTAAAAGTCACTATTTATGTAAATCTTCAAAATTAAACACTCTGGCAAGTTAACAATAACGATTTGCATGTCTTTAATTGACATTGTCTAAAATGAAAATGGGCAATATCAAGCTCTGTGCAATTTGAAAACAATTTCTATGCTCATTTAAAAGCAGCACAGGGCAGGGTTATACCTTTTCTCTAGCCAATGTTTACAAAGTTTTTGCAAACTTTGCTATTTTCGTGCAGTATTAAAACACTTTTGAGTGTTACATGATAATCTATACAAATCAATAATTGATGTTTTCCATAGGTTTGAATGTATTCAATAATTAGAGAGACATCATAACAGAAAGTCATATATTACCACTATCTGCGAAACCACTCTGCAGTTGGCGACAGATTAATTTTAAGACTGACAGGCCTTCATAAAATGCTGATAGTTTAGTATGATTATACAGAGGTTGTTTCCAATTTCGTTTTCACTATTTCCTCTTTATCACAGACAGACATATCTTATTTTTAACATATTTCCTAAGTTTCCAATAAATTGCTAACTACATAATCAAGCAGCTGTTATTTATGTCATCTTTTCAGTAAAAAACATCAAACTTTGCTTACCAAAGTGTCTGTGGTTAGTACAATAAAACACTGAAAATATTTATCCTTATTTAATGATTCTTGAGCTAGTAATTTCTAGAAAGCTTAGCATTTTGCTCTTCTTAGCATAAGTGAAGAGCAGCATTCTGGGAAGTCATCTGGCTCATAGACAGGCTATAATGCCTTATAAAAATCTGGCTTATAGGTCAACAAGTGGGAGAGCAAATGATGTTTCTTTTTTTAGCAGAACAGCACGAGTCAGTATTTTCTTTGCACTCCTTGGCAATCTTCCCACAAGAGCTCATTCTTCATCCCTAACCTATAAAAATCAGCTCAGGAAACAAACAACACTTCTGGCAGCTGAGAGCTGCAATAACATTCTACTTCAAGCTGCTTATTTCACTCAAGGCACTAACTTTCCTAAAGTCAATCGAGTCTTCAGTCATGTTTGGATGAAGCATGCTGCAATTGTTCCAAATTGTCAGTGCTTTCCCATAAAATAATGAAAATGGTGATATTAGTTTTATGTATTTTCCTTGTCTACCCTTGGTTTTTCCTCATCTAAGAAAGGAATTTAGATTTAATAATAATAAATACCTAACTGTGATGTAGAATTTTTCACTGGTAGATCTCAAAGTGTTTTTTAAGAGGGATACAGTTCATTGTCTCCAATTTTACAGGTGGGGAAATTGAGGTACAGATGTTTAGTGAATTTCCCAAGTGGCAAAGCCAGGAATAGAACTCAACTCTCCAGAGTCCCACTGGGTATGAAAATATAATTATTTCAAATGTCTTAGCTAGCTAAGTGATCTTGCAGAAAACATGATCCTAGCCACTATGAATGTAGAAGCCAACATTCCACACAAAGATGGTCTACAAGCCATCAGGAACAGTATCCCTGATAATGTCACGGCAAACCTGGTGGCTGAACTTTGTGACTTTGTCCTCACCCACAACTATTTCACATTTGGGGACAATTTATACCTTCAAGTCAGTGGGACTGCTATGGGTACACGCATGGCCCCTGAGTACGCCAACATTTTTATGACTTAGAACAACGCTTCCTCAGCTCTCGTCCCCTCACCACCCTACTGTACTTGCGCTACATTGATGACATCTTCATCATCTGGACCCATTGAAAGGAGGCCCTCAAGGAATTCTACCAAGATTTCAACGATTTCCACCCTACCATCAACCTCAGCCTGGACCAGTCCACACAAGAAGTTCACTTCCTAGACACTACAGTGCTCATAAGTGATGGTCACATAAACACAACCCTATACCAGAAACCTGCTGACTGCTATACTTACTTACATGCCTCCAGCTTTCATCCAGACCATATCACATGATCCATTGTCTACAGCCAAGCTCTAAGATACAACCGCATTTGCTCCAATCCTTCAGACGGGGACAAACACCTACAGAATCTCTATCACGCATTCTTAAAACTGCAATACCCACCTGGTGAAGTGAAGAAACTGATAGAGCCAGAAGGGTACTGAGAAGTCACCTACTACAAGATAGGCCCAACAAAGAAAGTAACAGAACACCACTAGCTGTCACCTACAGCCCCCAACTAAAGCCTCTCCAGTGCATCATCAAGGATCTACAACCTATCCTGAAGGACGATCCCTCACTCCCACAGATCTTGGGAGACAGACCAGTCCTTGCTTACAGACAGCCCCCCAACCTGAAGCAAATACTCACCAGCAACCACACACCACACAACAAAATGACTAACCCAGGAACATATCCTTGCCACAAAGCCCATTGCCAACTGCGTCCACATATCTATTCAGGGGACACCATCATAGGACCTAATCACATCAGCCACACTATCAGAAGCTCGTTCACCTGCACATCTACCAATGTGAGATATGCCATCATGTGCCAGCAATGCCCCTCTGCCATGTACGTTGGTCAAACTGGACAGTCTCTACATAAAAGAATAAATGGACACAAATCAGACGTCAAGAATTATAACATTCAAAAACCGGTCGGAGAACACTTCAATCTCTCTGGTCACTCAATAACAGACGTACAAGTGGCAATTCTTCAACAAAAAAAGTCAAAAAGAGACTCCAAGGTGAAGCTGCAGAACTGGAATTAATTTGCAAACTGGATACCATCAGATTAGGCCTGAATAGAGACTGGGAGTGATTGGGTCATTACAAAACCTAACCTTAATTTCCCCAATACTAATTTCTCCCTACTGTTACTCACACCTTCTTGTCAACTGTCTGTAATGGGCCACTCTCTTGCCACTTCAAAAGTTATTTTTCTTCCCTCGGTATCCTGTTTTTAATTGATTTATCTCATTAGACTGACCTCATACTTGGTAAAGCATCCCCCCATCCTTTCATGTATTTATACCTGCTCCTGTATTTTCACTCCATGCATTCTAGCCCACGAAAGCTTATGCCCAAATAAATTTGTTAGTCTCTAAGGTGCCACAAGGACTCCTCATTGTTTTTGCTGATACAGACTAACGCGGTTACCACTCTGAAACCTGTTAGCTAGCTAAGAACCTGTATGTACATTTTTATTTATTTATTTTTTAAAATCTAATTTCACATAATAGTCTGCTGATTATATTGTTGTACCTAGACAATGAATTTATAAATAAGTGGAGGACTAGTAATGGCACTGGGTGATGCTTAACTGGGGACAATGCAAAGACAATTGGCTAACGTTTGTCCCTGATGTAGGATTGCAACTTCCATCAACTATAATGGGTACTGTATCCACTAATGCGGAACTGAATTTGATCCAAGTTGTCATTCATTTATTTACTTGAGTTGAATTATATTTATAAAGGGAGATATCAAAGTTAAGCATGTTAAATTACGCATTGATAACTGCTAGTATTTGAGCAACTGTTATGAATAATCAACACCCACCTGGCCAAAATAATTAGCATCCTTAAAAACAAAGGCTACAGATGGCCCAGCAGACATTTTTGATGTATGAAATTTTGTTGCACAGAGAGCAAAATTACCAAAGATTAAAAAAGTCAGAAACTAATGAAAGGTTTATGAAATTGGTTTAACTGTTGAGTTACTGCAAAAAGAACAGGAGTACTAGTGGCACCTTACAGATTAACAAATTTATTTATTAAATTGTTAAGCTTTTGTGGGCTACAGCCCACTTCATCAGATGCATGCAGTGGAAAATACAGTAGGATGAACATGAAACAATGGGTGTTACCATACACACTATAAGGAGAGTGATCAGTTAAGGTGAGCTATTACCAGCAGGAGAGAAAAAAAAAAAACCTTTTGTAGTGATAATCAAGGTGGGCCATTTACAGCAGTTGACAAGAACGTGTGAAGAACAGTAGGGGGAAAAATAAACATGGGGAAATAGTTTTACACATCTACCAATGTGATATATGCCATCATGTGCCAGCAATGCCCCTCTGCCATGTACATTTGCCAAACCAGACAGTCTCTAGGAAAAGAATAAATGGACACAAATCAGACGTCAAGAATTATAACATTCAAAAACCAGTCGGAGAACACTTCAATCTCTCTGGTCACTTGACTACAGACCTAAAAGTCGCAATATTACAACAAAAAAACTTCAAAAACAGACTCCAACGAGAGACTGCTGAATTGGAATTAATTTGCAAACTGGACACCATTAAATTAGGCTTGAATAAAGACCGGGAATGGATGTGTCATTACACAAAGTAAAATTATTTCCCCATGTTTATTTTCCCCCCTACTGTTCCTCACACATTCTTGTCAACTGCTGGAAATGGCCCATCTTGATTATCACTACAAAAGGTTTTTTTTTTCTCTCCTGCTGATGGCTCACCTTAACTCTTGTTATAGTGTGTATGGTAATACCCATTGTTTCATGTTCTCTGTGTATAGAAAATCATCCTACTCTTAGTCCCTCCCCACCTCCCGGGGTATTTTTAATAAAAGTCATGGACAGGTTGCTGGTTTCTGTGAATTTTTGTTTATTGCCTGCGACCTGTGTGTGACTTTCACAGTGACAAAATCTTAACTTTGCTCATAAGCTATCACCACAGATCAGGACTCATCTTGACAATCACCTCATAGGTTTGATAGAGTTTGAACCACAGGGAGGGTGTTGGGTCCTATGAATCAAATGTTTAAGGAATTTGATTAGAACTTGACCATAGTAATGTGTGGTATAAAAGTATTCCTCACTGAGTGATGACTTGAAAAGGCTAAAGAATTAGAAAATAAACAACTGGAATTCCTGAGGGGGTCACTTGTTCTATTGACTGGGAACCCAAACCTTGAGTGGAATACATGTTTTTTGGAAATTGTTTGGGAAGTGGCTCTGAGAATTTGGCTCCCCATTAAGGAACATTATGGAATTTAAGCGATTCAGTAATAGGGTTTGTTGCTTAGTTACATATGAGGAGTTCCCAACAGCAACTCCCCAAGAGGGGGAAAAAATCATGGTAAGTATGAAGAATCAGAGTAAGCACTGGAAGGAGGAAAAGCACATTGTGATGAACTATGATCAGAGGTTTGTGTGTGAATCTTGGCAAGAAAAGATGGAATGAATACATTTGTTCAATGTCTGGCACAGTGGGGCCTTAATCCGTGATTGGGGCTTCTACTATTACTACTAACGTATAACTGTGATGAGCTGTGTTCTTCTTTCATCCAGTGTTTTATCTGATCTTTCATATTCACCATCAAATTCTTCTGGTGGGGTTGCACAGAAAGGTACAGACACAGTCCCCTGTGGGAAGGTCCTCTGCATCTGTTCTCTTTGAGGAGAATGTTGCCTATTCCATCTGAGTCGAGTGATATCTTGTGGGTGCAGGGAAGGTGGTTCTTGTTCATAATCTCTCATTTCCTGCACTTATAGTGCCCATTTCCCATAGTCCCCTTCTGTCTGGTTCCACAGCAGGCTCGATTCACCTTATCAGCCATCTGCTGCTGCCATGAGGGAGACAGGGGTGCGATTCAGACATCAGGCAAGAAGGGTGGCATTGGAGAGCATAATGTGGCTTTAAATCCCAAAGCTTTCTACAGCCCTTATTTTTAAATTGGGGCGGGGTATTTATAAGGTACCTAAGGAGCTTAGGAGCAAAAGTCCCATTGGAAGTCAATGGACTTGGATTCCTGACTCCCTTAGGTGTGCTTGTAAATCCTACCCTAAAATTATATTAGGGTACAAATATCCCTGCCCCTCACTTTTCTTACAAATTGAATAGCAGGAGAAAAAAACTGAGGACAACCTTCCAATCTGATGGGGGATTTCTCTCCAATTCAGTTCCTGCTCATTCTATTAACTAGGTATATTATATATTTTTTTGTCCTTTCTCGCCAAGCTATTATTTACATTTTTAAATGCCATACTGTCCCTCTTCATAGCACAATGTTATTTTCTACAAAAATATTGTGAAATTAAAATCCCATCTTGCTCACTGAGTTACAGTTGTATGCAGTTCCAAGGGCTGGGGGAAGACTACAAGCTTTTTAAAGGGCTCTTGCTTCCCTTTCATCTCTGTTTTTTATTGTAGTTAGGAATATTAATACATAGGAGGAAGGATTGTGTGGTGGTTAAGGCACAGGAGTGGGACTCCAGATTTGGGTTTAGCTCCTGGCTCTGCCACCTTGTGTCACCTTGGTCAAGTCACTTAATATCTCTGTGCCTCAGTTTTCCCCTATGTAAAATGAGGGGGAGGGGGAATCTATCCTTTATTCCTGATTTTTTTTCTTTTCTTTCCTGTTATAAACTGTAAATTAGAGCAGGGACTGTCTCTCTTACTGTGCATATAGCACCTAACACAACGGGGGTTGTGGTCTCAGTCAGATACTGTAGGTGCTGCTATAATACAAACAATAAATGTTACAAAAATCAATGGAATGATCCCAATTAATTGAAATGGGAAATTTTCATGTTGGTTTAGGGACAGGTATGGTACTTTACTTCCGTAGTTGATAAAAACCCAATCCGTTCTGATGAATTATTTAGCTCCTTAACTGACCACCATTTACTACCTTTTAATCTATTATCTTTGTAAGAGCAGGTCAATAATTCACAAAGAAATCCATATCAAGTGTTGCTAACAGATATTGTATCTTTTTTTTCCCTAAAAAGGGACATTTAAGGTATATAAAATATACTGTGAGTCAATTATATTCAAAGATTAAGGAGCACTAATGTAGTGCTGATCAGCATCATCACATTACTGAAGAATACTGTGTAAGAATGAAATATTTTTTAAAAAAGGAAAGCAAGAAGTAAAAATGAAATAAGACACATTGGATCTGGTCATTACCTGCAGAACTTGACATCTGTTTGACTTGACATTACCTACAAAATCATTTTAAACCAAAATCTCAGGCGAGAAAAGGGAATGCAATGAATGATTTCTCTCTCCTCCACCCCACCCCCCAATCTGTTTTAGGAATAAAATAAGGAATGTCGTGGATGGGAGGAGGTGAGGAAATGAACCATTTCATTCTTTACATCTGAAGGAAATGGGTCGAAGTCCAACATGTTACAAATGCTTTGCTAATTAGTTAGCATAATAAGGAGAATCCGGGTAAATACTTGGTAATGGTTACCTTATTGACAGTTCATTGTTATTAATTATCTGAACTTGAAGCGTAAAACAATGTTGAAAGAACTGATACAGCAGACTATTGCTCTATTCACTGCACTAAGGTCACACACTTTGTGCCTTGTTAAATGTCAGACATTGGTGCTGCTGCTAATTGCCTTCCTCCTGCAACTGGGACTCTCTTAGATTATAGGTTTCAGAGTAGCCATGTTAGTCTGTATCCGCAAAAAGAATAGGAGTACTTGTGCCACCTTAGCGGCTAACAAATTTAGTAGAGCATAAGCTTTCGTGGGCTACAGCCCACTTCATTGGATGCACAGAATGGAACATATAGTAAGAAGGTATATATATACATACAGATAAGTTGGAAGCTGCCATACAAACTGTGAGAGGCTAATTAGTTAAGATGAGCTATTAACAGTAGGAGAAAAAAACGTTTGTAGTGATAATGAAGATGGCCCATTTAGACAGTTGACAAGAAGGTGTAATTTAGGGAAATAGATTCAATATGTGTAATGACCCAGTCACTCCCAGTCTCTATTCAAACCCAAGTTAATGGTATCTAGTTTGCATATTAATTCAAGCTCAGCAGTTTCTCCTTGGAGTCTGTTTTTGAAGCTTTTCTGTTGCAAAAGTGCCACCCTTAAATCTTTTACTGAGTGGCCAGAGAGGTTGAAGTGTTCTCCTACAGGTTTTTGAATGTTATGATTCCTGATGTCAGATTTGTGTCCATTTATTCTTTTGTGTAGAGACTGTCCCATTTGGCCAATGTTCATGGCAGAGGGGCATTGCTGGGCACATAATGGCATATATCACATTGGTAGATGTGCAGGTGAACGAGCCTCTGATGGCGTGGCTAATGTGATTAGGTCCTATGATGGTGTCACTTGAATAAATATGTGGACAGAGCTGGCATTGGGCTTTGTTGCAAGGATAGGTTCCTGGGTTAGTGTTTTTGTTGTGTGGTTTGTGGTTGCTGGAGAGTATTTGCTTCAGATTGGGGGGCTGTCTGTAAGCAACGACTGGTCTGTCTCCCACAAATCTGACATCTGTAGCCCATGAAAGCTTATGCTCTAATAAATTTGTTAGTCTCTAAGGTGCCACAAGTACTCCTGTTCTTAGATTATACAGTGCTAATGTTGCAGATGGCTATGCAATCAGTTGTAGTAAACAAGGTATGGAACTGTGGAAATAGAGAAACTATTCTCATTATTGCTGGCTCATTTATTCTGATGCTACTATAAAATAGATACATTCCTGGCTTGAATTAAACATTTTTCACTGGGATTTATAAAGGTCAGTTGAAGTCCATGCTAGAAATTCACCACGAATATATCATTAATGAAAAATTACCTTCTTCTGGCTCCCTTTCTAATGGCTTATTACTAGTGAAGTCAACTTATTTCTTCCTTATGGGCTGCATGTCCTCATCTGATTTTAAAAACTACAACTTTACACATAAATAGGACATAAAAATAAACCAAAATACTTCAGGTGTGTAGCCAGACAGCCAGCCCCCCCCCCCCCTCCCCTCAGACCAGCATTGCTGGAAACACACGGGAGCCAAAATTACCAGGGCACTCAACATAAATTCCAGCACAGCCTTTGAAGCTGTGAGAAGCACAGGTGTGCTGCTACAATGTGCCTCTGGGAACATATACAACGATTAGGCTCACAGCAGGCAGAGGCGCTGTGACAGACATGGCTCTTAGCCCCTACTAAAACAGCATGATGCACACACACCAACATCCTAGGTGGGAAAATATTTATCCTGATAAAAGAAATGTCCAGTAGTCGAAACTTATTGTTTCTCCCTTGCAAGTGTGAACTACTCTTGTGAGAGCTGGCGTCACCCCGACATTTGGCATAGAAAGGAGAAAGAGAATAAAGGAGTACAGAGGTATAAGTAGGGGACCTACAGCACCATGATTTTTGAGTGCTTTTCACTATCTATCTGCTGGTCAGATAAGTGACAGCCTCCCAAGGCTTCTACAGCTAAGAGGGTCCCTAAGCCTTGTCCCTTATTCGTCTTTCCGCGGAATTGAGTGACCGATCCTGGCTTGGCACCGCTGGAATCGAGAGATGCAAGGAGGGTAAGAAGCACCCACACCTGATCTCCTATCTTTAGTGTACACATATTTTGAAATAGAGCTCTATACTTTGTTTCTTTTCTTTCTTTGGGATTGTGGCTTCCGTTTTGTAACTTGTTTGTGTGTGTAACATCTCTACATTTAAGTAAGTAGGCACTAGCAATTTTGTAACCACATGATTAGAATCTAGTTTAATAAATTTTGGTAACCATTGTGCATAAGCCTGACTTGTTTCTCTGGTTTATTGTAAAGCAGCCAACACAATTAAAGAACCTCAGCCGTTTTGGCTATAAAGCCTGGCCATTAGGTGAGAGTACTCAGAGCCTAGCGTTGAGTTGTGCCGCCTCCACGGGGCAAACTCTTGGGGCACCTGTCAGTCAATCCTGGCTGCCCGCTGCGAAGGAGCTCTGAGCTCTAGCAGTTAAAGTCACGGGTGTGGAGAGGCTCTTAGTGCTGCCATTGGGGCACCTGTCAGTCAGTGTTGACTGCCCGCTGCGAAGGAGCTCTGAGCTCTAGCAGTTAAAGTCACGGGTGGTTAGGACCTTGGGGCATCCGTCAGCCTAGCCCGGGCTGCCCGCCGCGAAGGGACAGTGCGTCCTAGCGGTTAAAGTCACGGATGGTATAAAACGGGCATAGCTGGCACCTCACCAAACATCCCTGGCCATCGGCTAACAAGGTGTTTCATTTTTTCAGACTAATGGGATTTCATAGTATAAAATGACTGAAATGCCAATGTAGAGGCTAGCACAGCTTCTACATGTGTTTGTTAAAGTTGCACTCACAAGAAAGACATGCACTGTAATATTTATTCAGTGTAAATATCACTTTTAATGTGTGTTCTACACAAATCTGAGAAAAATACCTGGGGTGAAGTCTTGGCCCCACTGAGTCAATGATAACATTCCCATTGACTTCTTTGGAGCCAGGATTTCACCCCTGACCTCTGTATTTCTAGCCCTGTCTCTTTAAAATCTAGAACCTTCTTTTTCAGCAAACACACTCTCTCAGGAAAGATAAGCCAAATTACCTAAAGGTGTAAATTAAAAGCACACTAGTTATACTGCATTGAACATCTCTGCGGATGGTCTCATTCAGAGGTAACTTGGCCTTAGTTCATGTTAGCAGAGTTCCCTTCAAAGATTTCAATGGGAGTTAGGGACATTAGGCATCTAGGTGCCTAAATAGTTTTAAAACTCTGGCCCTATGTACCGTGACCCCCTTCTAACAACAAATATTACTACACGACCAAAGCCTGAGCCCGCCTAAGCCCCGCCACCCCGGGCTGGAGGGGGACCAAAGTCAAAGCCCAAGGGCTTCAACCCCAGGCAGGGAGGCCCATAACCTAAGCCCAGGGCTGAAGCACAAGCCCTGAGCCCTGCCACCCAGGTCTCAAGCTTGGTCTTGGGCTTCGGCCCCAGGCCCCAGAAAGTCGAACACCAGCCCTGGTGACCCCATTAAAAAGGGGTTGTGTCCCACTTTCGGGTCCCAACCCACAGTTTGAGAACCACTGGTCTACACTAAAAGAAGTTTTAAAATTAAAAATGGTTTCCACTACATATCATATGGAAGTTGTACAGCATTCAAAGAATTATATGAATAAATTGTAGGTATAAATTCAGCTGATAAGGGGTTATCTTCTCTGGTCTTTTATAAACACACAAATCCCCTTTGGTACAATATAGTAAAACTAACTGTATGGGTTACTTTCTCCATCAGATTCTTCCTTAAGAGTCATCTCTTCTGTGATACTTACCAAACATTGTCAATTTGGCAAGTGGCAAACTGACAATTGCTTATTATGCAAAATCATGTTCATGTTACTGTTAACTCATACCTGGGATTGCAATTTTCAGCCCCACATAGCTCAGACAGACAATACCAGTTCCCAGTGGAACACTCAAAAGAAACTTCACACTGAGGACTACTTTTCTGTGAAATATTGGCCTCCTACAACCAGAAATTTCAGGATGGGGGTGCTGAAATAAAATTTTGTTGTTGTTGTTGGTAATGGAGGTTTGCCTCCCTCCATATTCCCCCCAAAACAACAACCAGTGCTTAAATTTACCAAAATAATTCACCTATGGACAGAGACCAAGCCTGGAATATTTCAGCTTGAAACACGAACATTTCAGAAAGTTTTGAGTAACTGGAAACAGGAGTTCTTAGGCAAATTCAATTCTAAGTGTTGCTAATGCTATCAGTATGTTAACAGTAAGAAATATTTATATAAAATAATAACTGGACTTGAGATGTTTGAACCTAAACATATTGACAGCCTCCATCACAATCTGGAGAAACGGCTATGAAAGACAGGGCCAAGTCTATATGATCTCAGAGATATAGGGTGAGATTTTCAAAGACACCCAGCTTTGGCCTAATTCTGCTCACACTGAGGTCAACTGGAATTTTTCCACTGAAAATCACCCATTATATTTAGCCAGAGTTGCCTACAGTAAGAGATTTGTGTCTGTTAAAAGCTTTTGTTTCTACTCATATTCTCTTATGAGACCCTGCAGTGAAATTGCAATACTCTAATAGTTGTCATGGAAATGAATGACATCACACATTCGGCATGGCCACTTCACTGCAGAATAAAGCTGAAAGTGATGAGCTGGGAGGGAGTAAACCCTGATGATAGACAAACATCTTTGATAATTAGCAAATGAGACAGAAAATATGGTAAGTGTGCAGGTATATGGCTTTGCATTCTAACCAAATAGACCTGGACATTTCCCAGAGGAACAGGCTATACCTCTTATGTTTTATATTTCTTTTCATATAATACTGTCTTCATATAGTTTGATATAGCTCTGATTCAACAAAGGACTTCACTCTATGGTTGAGGGCTTTGCTGTGTATAAGGATGGCTTTAAGAATGTGCTTTGGGGCAAGGTTAGAGCTTCAGAGGAGAATCACTAATGTGTTGGGGATAGAATCCTCAAATGCGAATTTTGTATCCATCATTCAAAGAAAAGAATGGGTGGGTTAGAATCTATTCTTATTGCATGTGAGTTTTTTAAACTTTTAGAGTTGATTTTAATGAGAAGTAAACTGTCAGCAATGCAAAAGCAGCCTTATTTTGTCATGTACAGGATTGAGCAAGACAGGAAGGCACATAAGAAAGTCAGGAAATCTGATTGCTGCCATGATTTATTGTGAGGCCCTCAGCAACCCACTTCGGGTATGCAAGGGATCAGAACCTTTGTAGACATGGGGAGAGGGGCAGGCAACATATAACTATGGCTAGTGGGGGGGGCGCAATTGAAAGATTCTGGGGGGTAAGTGATCACCCCACACGTTACCTCCGCCTCCACCCCCAACTCACCTCAGCAGGTGGTCTGGAAAGCAGGCAGCAGTGCTGGGACTCCAACAGAAGGGAAGGAGAAGCAGCCCCATATGGGGTAGGGGGAGGAGCTCCACCAGCTGCCCCGCATGCCCCTCCCACACATTGCCTCTGCAATGAAGAGAACCCCTGGTGTAGACAAATGAAAGTCTCATATTGTAAATAGCAATATAATGTTAGTTGCAATTCCATTTACAATTATAAATAGGCTTTATCTCCCCTATTAGGGGAAGTACCTGGCTTTAGTGTTCTGTTATCTTGGAGAAGAACATATACATTTACCAGCTTCAGATTCTGAAAATTCAGTCTTTGATTGTTTCCTACATTAAATTGGCATCCTTCTGCTGGTTACATTATTACTGGCCTAAATACACATGTATATCAATTGCATTCACTCATTTCAGGAAAAGAATGACAATTTTGGCCAAAGCTTAAACATTACTACTTATGCTGCATAGAGGCCTCCATGGATCTATCACCCTTTTACAACATGCAAATCTGTTGACTATTTCTCTTGTTTTTAGCTATTCTTGAAGTAAATTGACTTTGTCTCATAAATGTTGTTCGTTTTCCTTGGAGATGATAAAGTGCCATATGATCCATATGTTACATTGCTGTTGTTAATAAATCACTAATGTTTTTTGCCGGTCACTAATGTATTGCTACAGATGGTATTACTATAGCTCTGCTATTCTACAGTCTGGTTTTCAAAACCATTGCACATTTATTCATCCAAGAGATGCAAAGCAGGAATATCATAGAAAGCATTATCTAGCTGAAAAATTTGTCATCTTGACTGATTTCCCAAGTGACCATCTCAAATAGGCAGAGAAAGGTAATGTAACTCACATTGGGATTCACTCAGTGTGATGAAAATAATATGAGCCTTGCCTATCTTGTACATGCCAACATATTCCTTCACAGATTTCTGTTGCTCCAGTCAAGCATATAATAAGCAGTGTTCTAGCAAGCTGACACCTACTTCTTCAGGTGATGATTTTGACAAGTTATTTTCCTGCTGAAGCTTATTCAGGACTATTATAGCTTTGAGTCAATGGACAAAATATTCTTGTATTCCACTGTTACTGGCATACACTATGTTTTAGGTATTCTGGTTATCATTTTTAACACATCCATAACTGTCAAGGTTCCTTCCCCACTCTGAACTCTAGGGTACAGATGTGGGGACCTGCATGAAAACCCCCTAAGCTTATTTTTACCAGCTTAGGTTAAAACTTCCCCAAGGTACAAACTATTTTACTTTTTGCCCTTGGACTTTATTGCTGCCACCACCAAGTGTCTAACAAATATATAACAGGGAAAGAGCCCGCTTGGAAATGTCTTTCCCCCCAAAATCCTCCCAAACCCTACACCCCCTTTCCTGGGGAAGGCTTGATAAAAATCCTCACCAATTTGCATCGGTGAACACAGACCCAAACCCTTGGATCTTAAGAACAATGAAAAAGCATTCAGGTTCTTAAAAGAAGAATTTTAATAGAAGAAAAAGTAAAAGAATCACCTCTGTAAAATCAGGATGGTAAATACCTTACAGGGTAATCAGATTCAAAACATAGAGAATCCCTCTAGGCAAAACCTTAAGTTACAAAAAGACACAAAAACAGGAATATACATTCCATTCAGCACAGCTTATTTTATCAACCATTTAAACAAAACAGAATCTAACGCATATCTAGCTAGATTACTTACTAAGTTCTAAGACTCCATTCCTTTTCTGTTCCCGGCAAAAGCATCACACAGACAGAGAGAACCTTTGTTTCTCCCCCTGCTCCAGCTTTGAAAGTATCTTGTCTTCTCATTGGTCATTTTGGTCAGTTGCCAGCGAGGTTATCCTAGCTTCTTAACCCTTTACCGGTGAAAGGGTTTTTCCTCTGGCCAGGAGGGATTTAAAGGTGTTTACCCTTCCCTTTATATTTATGACAATAACAAACAAGTTTAAGTGTGTAAATCATGGCAGAATGTTTTAGTCTCAGTACTGAATTTTTGCAGGTAACTGATGTCAGTAAACATAGTGCATAGCTGTTACAAATGTAGTGTGTTTTCATTGGGATGGGGGATACTGAAGAATAAAAGAAAATCCCAAGGCCCAGTTTGTTCAGTCAGCAAAAACAACTTTGTGTGTCCTGTTTTAACACTGCTAACGTAGAATAGAAGTATTCTACAATCATTGGCTGAATTATTCCTCCCCACATCTTGCTCCATATCAGAACAAGTCCAAAGACGTAAAGGGTCTTTTGTTTTTTAAAAGTGCAAAGGTATCACTGTAGACAAAGTTTAAACCAAAAGGATGAAAAGTGGCTTAGCTACACTTAGGAAATACTATGAAGAATACTGTAGAGTAATGTATTACACACCTTGGAAGAGAGTTCAGAAACAGGATACTACTGAGTACGGGGACACCAATACATCCCTTTTTTGGTCTCTGGGAGCGGTATGCTACTGCTGCCTCTAACATCTGTATTTGAATGTAATAGGCATCTGCAAATGTATTGTGGAACTTGAAAATGCTCTTTGTAATATTGTAAGGAAAGTGATGCTCTTCGGATCTGACACCTTGGATCAAGCCCTTACAAAGGAACCCTGCAAGAGTTGCCAAATTCATTCTTGAACTTCATGGCCTGATATGATTATTGTGAGACAAGACAGCAAAAACTACCACCACATATTCTCAGTCTTAATAGAGACCTACAAGGCTCACATTGATGGGGAATATGAGGATGCAGTTCCTGTTAATATAATTTAACGTTGTTGCCCCTTCTTCCAGTACCAGTGTCCTATTCTGACACTTGTGTTAACCCTCTGCTGAATGGTAGCAGAATGTCTGCAGCCTTGAGAATCTGTTTCCCACGGGAGGAGAAATCAATGATTTGGAGTTTAGGCACATTTTAGGTGTAAATTGTTTTACAATTCTTTCTTTCAGGAATCTCAGCTCAACACCAATGTGTGGTTCCAAGGTACCAACTCTGCCCCAAGAACTGGTTGTAATTAGAGACCAAGACAGAACAAACTGCCTTGCCCAGTTCCCTCTCCAAGGAAATCTTTCCACAAATAACTGAAACATTTCTTCCAAAATTTAAAACTTGCTTACATTCTAAGAAAAATAATTTGGAACACTATGCAACAGCACCATTTGATCATACGTGCCATAACAATATGATGGTGGTCAGATGAGATGGATCCTTTTTCTTGTTAAATGATTAACATTCAAAGCCCAAGGTTCTAGACCAACATCTTTCATTCTCTCTTAATTTGTTTGGGTACTTTTCTCCCCCCCCCCCAAAAAAAAAAAAAAGACTGCTGTTAATGAGTTTATTGTAACATATATTAAAGCAACACACACTTAAATGTACCAAAATTAATTGAACTGTATACTGCACAAATTCTGCCCTCTCCATAGGTCAGCCAGGTGGGTGTATGTGCAAAATAATCTGGAACTGTTTGACACATTACCATTCCATCTCTTACTATGAAATGAAATTAATTATGACACCAACCAGTAGCATTGACTGCAATGCTCTTGGGAAGCCTTTGATCCTACCTCTGCCATTGAGGTTCTTTGTAATGTGAAACTCTTAATACAGTTTGTTATAAGCCACTGGTCAGGAGTTAATTTGTATTCCCAATCTTCCTTGCTAGCTCATCTCCTCAAGTACAATCATTCATCATTTTGCTCCTCCTCTTCAGTAGAGAACTTGATGTTATAATAGTCATCTGTATTAATTATGATCCATCATTTTAATCATTGCTCACACTGAGGTAAAAAGTAATCATTCTTTATCTCCAAATGAAGCAGAACCAGAATTTGTCAATGCAAGCCTGTTTTTATTAACCCAAACCAGTCTTTATAATCTACTTGACCCCCCCCCCCCCCCCTTGTACTTTCTCATTACCTTCCACTATTAGTTGAAATGTATTGGTACGTCAGTAATGACATATGACCCCCACCCCTAGTTTGAAACCACTCTATTTCAGTTTACAGATTGCACAGAAAAATAATAAGAATTAAAAGGATAATAAATTTATCCAAGTAATTAGGAAATACATATGAAACTAAGGAATAGCTCCTTCTTTGAGGCACAGCCACTCCACCCCAGCAAAGAGAAAATGTTTGAAGCAGTAGATGGTACTGTAGAACATTTAAGGGATGATTTTCAGAAGTGCTTAGCATTGGCCTACGTCAGCTAAGTTTTCTTAATTGCGAATGGAGTTAAATCATTGCTCAGCAGTTCTGAAAAGCCCACCCTTTGTTTATTGGTAGGTCCCCACTGCAATCGGAGGTGTGATTGCAGCTTGGGTAGGCACACCTGCGCTATCATTCATCTAGCTAGCCGAGCTAAAAATAGAAGTGAAGATGAAGCAGCATAGACGCTGGAGTAGGCTAGCAATGTGAGTACGTACCCAGGGTTCCGGATGGGCTTGACCACTTTAGAAGCCACTGCATCTTCACTACTATTTTTAGCTGTGCTAGCTAGATTTAAGTTAGCATGGATACTCCTTCGATTACAACGTAGACATGTCCAATGACTCAATTTTCTAAGTGCTCTGTCCTGGTCTTTCTGCCTTAGGCTAGTCCTTGCAATGGATGAATTTCATCCTTACAGCTTATCTTTTACATCTCAATGGGCATAATTCTTGTTTTACCTTCACCCCCCCCCCCCCCCCATTCTTCATTTCTTTGTCTCTCTCAGTCCTGGTTCTATTCTCATTACTTGACTAACTTCAAGCCATTTTCTACCTGCTACTAAAATGTGTCACAGAATTGTAGGCAAAGGACATTTCCCTCTAAAGGTACACTGAGACAAATAACAAGGAAGGTAGGCATTTGTATTTTCAGCCAAAATACAGTGGAGGTTATCTTTAAAGAAATCTAAACATTTTCCTTTTTAAGGAGAAAAGTCTGAGTAACGCTAACTCCTAAAAGAAAAGCAGCCACTGAATTGCCAAATGATGGTGGGTTTCTTTTTTTTATTTTTTTAAATAGTTTTAAGTTTCAGATTTTACGTTTTCTTTGAGTTGTGATTATGTGTTGGTAGCCCTATGGAAAACCAATTGTAACAGAATGTAAGCACCAAAGATGTATTAATTATGTGTGAAACCCGCTTCACCCTGTATAAAACCTAACCCATAGTCCATTGAAGTAAATGGAAAGACTGTCAATGACTTCAGTTGGCTTTGGATCAGGCCCATAAAGTCAGAGTACTTGTCAAACCCAAACTAAAACACTTTGCAGCCCCCCACTGTTCTAAGTGGCTCTTGATTTAGATTGACTAAACAACACTCATGCACAATGTAACTCTCCCAAACTCATGCTGATAAAATCTTTAGACCACATCATTTCGTATTTTCTAAATAAAATCCACAGCATATGGATCCGTGTTCATCCAAACCAATGTCCTGACATTCAAATATACAGATTAGCTAAAACAATGTTATAACTTTTCTCTTCTGCTTTCTTATGCAGTACTGTGGCTGAGATCTGTCTGTGAATAATTCCACTGAAATAGATATGTAAACAAAATGTGCATTTTGGAACAGACTCCCACCCGACTTTGAATGATAATGGGTCAGCAATCCAATGTAGAAAAAATTGTTCTAAACATGTGAAAGCATGGTAGTAATTCCCATGCTTTCACATCTTCCTCATTTTTGTTGCTTTTTCATATCATCACGGAAATAAATAAAAAGAATGAGGAGTACTTGTGGCACCTTGGAGACTAACAAATTTATTTGAGCATAAGCTTTTGTGGGCTAAAACCCACTTCATCGGATGCATGCAGTGGAAAATACAGGAGGAAGATACATATATAGAAACACAGAGAACGTGAAAAAATGGGTGTTGCCATACTTACTATAACGAGAGTGATCAGTTAAGGTGAGTTATTATCAGCAGGAGGAAAAACAAAACAAAAAATGTTTTGTAGTGATAATCAGGATGGCCCATTTCCAACAGTTGACAAGAAGGTGTGAGTAACAGTAGGGGAAAAATAAGCATGGGGAAATAGTTTTACTTTGTGTAATGACCCACCTACTCCCAGTCTTTATTCAAGCCTAATTTAATGGTGTCCAGTTTGCAAATTAATTCCAATTCAGCAGTTTCTCATTGGAGTCTGTTTTTGAAGTTTTTTTGTTGAAGAATTGTGACTTTTATGTCTGTAATCGAGTGACCAGGGAGACTGAAGTGTTCTCCGACTGGTTTTTGAATGTTATAATTCTTGACGTCTGTTTTGTGTCCATTTATTCTTTTACGTAGAGACTGTCCGGTTTGGCCAATGTACATGGCAGAGGGGCATTGCTGGCACATGATGACATATATCACGCTGGTAGATGTGCAGGTGAATGAGCCTCTGATAGTGTGGCTGATGTAATTAGGTCCTATGATGGTGTCCCCTTAATAGATATGTGAACGCAGTTGGCAACGGGCTTTGTTGCAAGGATATGTTCCTGGGTTAGTCATTTTGTTGTGTGGTGTGTGGTTCCTGGTGAGTATTTGCTTCAGGTTGCGGGGCTGTCTTTAAGCAAGGACTGTCCTGACCCAAGATCTGTGAGAGTGAGGGATTGTCCTTCAGGATAGGTTGTAGATCCTTGATGATGCGCCTGAGAGGTTTTAGTTGGTTTCACAGGGCTTTAGATCAGGCCTATACTAAATGTACAAGGAAAGACATGCTAGAAGTGCAAAGTTTTGTAATTATTTATAATCAGTTATATATGTTCTGTAAGTGAATTTAATCTTGTGATAATAGGGATATGCGAAGTAAAAAAAATACTTCAGATACTGGTCATGCGGTAATGAGGTAAATTCTTCTGGGGGTAGATGCTCACAGTAAAGCAAGCAGGTGGGACATGCAAATTGTATAATCAGAGTTAACTATTGTCATAACTATACAGCTAAGGGTAGCCTAGAATTCCTCCTTACCTGTAAGGGGTTAAGAAGCTCAAATAACCTGGTTGGCACCTGACCAAATGGACCAATGGGGAAAGAAGATACTTTCAAATCTGCGGCGGGGGAAAGGGGGGAAGGCTTTGTTGGTGTGTTCTCTGGGGAAAGTAGAGAAGCATCAGGTCAAAAAACTCCTTCTCCTGTAAACCATCCTGTACAAGTCTTTGATATTACAAAAAGAGTAAGTAAATAAGGCAAGGTGCCTTAGATTACCTTTTGTTTTCAACTTGTGAATTTTCCCTTTGCTAGAGGGAGGTTTATCCCGGTTTTTTGTAACTTTAAAGTTTTGCCTAGAGGGGAATCATCTGTGTTTTGAATCTGATTACCCTGTAAAGTATTTACCATCCTGATTTTACAGAAGCGATTCTTTTACCTTTTCTTTAAATAAAATTCTTCTTTTAAGAACCTGATTGATTTTTCATTGTTCTTAAGATCCAAGGGTTTGAGTCTGTGTTCACCTGTACCAATTGGTGAGGATATTATTCTCCAGCCTTCCCCAGGAAAGAGGGTATAGGGCTTGGGGGGATATTTTGGGGGAATAGGACTCCAAGTGGTCCTTTCCCTGGTTCTTTGTCTAAATCATTTGGTGGTGGTAGCAGCGTACTTTTCAAGGACAAGGCGGAATTTGTGCCTTGGGCAAGTTTTTAACCTAAGCTGGTAAAAATAAGCTTAGGGCATCTTGCATGCGGGTCCCCACATCTGTACCCCAGACTTCAGAGTGGGGAAGGAACGCTGACAGCTATACACAACTCTTTATAAAGTTTTGTAATCATCAGGATAGGGCCCATAATTGAACACTGTAGGGCAGAAATGTTGGAATGAATACTAAAATTAGACCTCTTCCTCCAGCTGAATACTCTTCTGGATCAGGGTTGGGGGCCTCTTTTCTTCTTTGTATTTTTTTAAATAATTTTAAATGACTTCATCACATCCTAATAAAACCATCAGTAGGTTTTTCAGGAAGAATTCCTGAGTAATCAATCCATGGTGGAAATGTGCTTTTAAAAAGAGAGGAAGCTCATAGAGGCTAGCTGCTACTTTAATAGGAGGCAGTGGAAGCAACAATATAACATATGAGAGAGAATGAACAGAGACAACTTGCAAACTGCTCAGGCCTGTCCTATGCAGAAACCCCAAAATGTGTTAACCTGCTTATCAATGGGGATACCATCTTGTGTTAACAAGACATAAAATAAATAAAATATAAAATGACAGGTAACTTCATTATACTTGTGTTAGTCTGGGTTTTTAATCTCTCTGAATGAAATTCACCCATGTGCTGAGGGATGGGACAAGGGTCAACACCAACCCAAGGTGCTCAAAAAGTACTAATCAGAATCTCACAATTAATAAGATTGGCTTACAAATAATGGGTGGGGAGGAAAGCGTTCTTTTTCTCTATGCTTTGTTTTTTTGAGCCTTTACAGAATGCTTGGGTCACATGTTTATGTTTATCTCCATGCCCGTAAGGGCTAAAAATTTTTTTTTTTTTAAATGAAAGCTGAGATTTTTATATATACTCAGGACTCCAGGAGCTTGGGCTATAAGAAGAACACCAAATATTCTAAGCTGCATGATAAAATCATGGCAGATAGTAATACTGGAAGGTCTGTGTACCTCTTAAATCCTACATAAGCCTTCAGGAAAAGGGTGCATAGACCTTGTGCTGGTCTTTTGAGATATTATTCTTTGAATAATTTGTAGTCAATAAAAATAGGGACCCATTGTTTCCAGATGTTTACTTCCTAACACACGTTTTAATCTGCACAAACCAACATACTAGAATAGACATCCTAGATAATAAATCCCAGTATAACATAAAAACAGATCTTGGTCCCTTGCCAATTGACTCAGCACCTATTGAATATTGAAACTTGTGCAGGCTTTATTCTGCCTCTGGCTCAACAGAAGGCAGGCTTCAGGCTATATGTGTCCCAAATGGCAAAATCCTATTGCAAGGCTCCCTGACATATGAAGGCCTAGGAAGCATTCAGTCATAGTCCACTTTCTCTTGATGTTAAGCACTGTGCTCTCACCATTTCGCGATGCCTTCTGTGACCAAATTTACTCTGTCAAATTTCTCTAGTAGAAATGTAGAGAAACACTGATAATGAGTAACCTTTGGCCGCTATATGTGCTGTATCAAATATGACTAAGTGACTGTGACAGGGAAGAGTGGCCCCACACTGGATAACCCTTCCTTCCTAGCAGAGGAAGCCCCACCCCGGAAGCTCTGCTGGGCATGTTCCAACTGGAGAACAGGTATAAAAGCCTGCAGAGCTGTTCAGCCTGGGTGGACTGCTAGAGGGGAAGGAGGTATGCTGCCAGCTCCAGAGGAGGGATAGCCTGTGTGCCAGGATCCGGAGGCCAGCCAAGTCGGGACGCACCCTGATATCCAGACGGAGCGTGTCACAGGAGGGGAACAGATTGGAGGACCCCCTGCCAAAGCAGAGAACCTGGCGTTTATGGTAGGAAGTGACCCAAGGGAACTTTAGAGGCAAAGGGCATTAGAGTTGCACAGACCCTCGGTGTGTTGTGGGCGGATCCCCACCGAGCTGGTGGCAAGGGGAGCTTGCCACTATCAGGGCCCTGGGTTGGGACCTGGTGGAGAGGGTGGGCCCGGGTCCCCCTACCAACCCTACACACTGTGGGAAATCTATGGACTCTGGCCTCTAGGCTGCACTACCCTTCTTGCGAGGGGTAGTGTGTAGACTCTGGCCATTAGGCTGCACTGCTCCAATGCAGGGAGTGATTTATATGGACCCTGGTCATTGGGCCACATTGCCCAGATACTTGGGGCAAGTTACATGGACTCTGGCCTATAGGCCATGCTACCTCGCCGGCCTTGGTGATTGTGTGGAAGGAGGCCATTAGGCTGCACCCAGCTGCCCAAAGAGAGATGGGCATGGGAACTTGGGAGTGGTGAGGTTCCAACACCCCATTCCCCCCCTGCCACAAATGGGCGGTGTGGTGCCAGACCCCCCACAGTAAAGAAAAAGTGCATAATCGTTATTGTGTAGAGCTAGGTCTCCTTTTAGAAGTATTTAAACCAAGCCACTTGGAATTACTAAAATAATTCATACAAATGTTTTTAAAAGGCTCTTAATTTAGCAGTTACAGCTGTCTGAGATCTAAGGGTAACAGCCTATAAATGATGAACATTATTATTGCCCCAAATGGCACCTTACTGGGACATTAAACAGATTATTTTTTGTTGATTAAAATTAACAAAGTACTTTAATTAGGCAGCTAGCTCTCTGATAGATACAATAAAGATACATAAAATTGTAGGCCTGATGTTGGAGAGGGTTATCCCCTAGAATTATATGTATATTTAGAATTTAGCCTCAATTGATAATTGTAAAACTTCCAATATGCAATATGTTGTGGACTGGGCGTTGAAGTGCTCCAAACCGTGAATTAATTTAATACAAAACATTTTTACTGCAATGCTTCTCCAATGCATTAAAAATACTATTCCCCAGTTCATATATTTTGGTTGCAAGGCAGATGGATGCTGTCCACAGTAGTAAATATTTTCTTCTTTTTCTGCATACCCTTCCTCTACAAGCCATCCTGTTAAACCATTTCAGATGAAAATAAAATCTATGTCTATAGTGGCAGCTTTCTGCGCAACAAGTTATACCACTTTTATTAAAGCGCTGGAATTGAACCACTGTTGCATGTCCACACTGTGCTCCTTGTGACGGTGGAGCGCATCCACATTTGCAGCTCTTGCAACGGCCAAGACAGTAGTGAATTGTGCTAGCTCTTCCGCTGTGTGACTGGCCACAGGGAAGGGAAGGGTTTGCAATGCCTCATGGAGCAGGCACAGCGTCACATTGTTCATCGGTGTTCTACTACATTGCCAGCTGTTTTTCAGCTGAATTGGGGGAGGGGGACAGAGTGTGTAACAGGGAGTGTGTGTGTGTGCGTATGGAGGGGCGGGGAGAGACAGTGAGTTTCGGAGGACAGAGTGTGTCAGCATGCTGTCTTGTAAGTTCAGACAAGCGGCAGGAAGCAACCGGTCCTGAGGGAGGGGGAAACCCTGACATCAGCCCCCGCCTCCCTCCCCAGCTCCCTGCACAGCAAACTCTCTCTCGCACCCACACACACCCTGCCCATGCCTCAACAGCAGGAGCATTCCACAGCACAAGCATTCCCCATTAATGGTTTGCTTTGTGTCCCAGAGCAGATCAGCACAGCACACAATGGCTGTCAGAAACAGAGCTCTGAAAAGGGCAGGGGAAATAAAATTTGCTAGAAAACTATACTTAACAAGTATTTTAACAAGTTGTAAATCTACATATTGTTATATTTGTAGTCAGAGATGATATGTGATGTCAATATCTGTATTTTATAGTAGCAAATTGTCATGTAGTCCTTTAGAATATTGTTTTGGCAAATACATGCATGGCCATGTTTCTTTATCCTTCCTCAGTGCACTCTTTATTATTTACCTTTATTTTTGCTTTTTATAATTCTTTTCATTTGACGAGCTGCAAGTGGATTTATAAAGAATTGGTTAAACATCCTGTTTGGTGATTGTGTTATAGTAGTGCATAGGGACTTTGTCATGGGGTATCCTCCCCACCTCAGAGGGTTGGAAGGGGTTAAGGTGGCCAGACAGGCCAATTAACTCTGCAGGATGCATCTGGAGGAGGAGCCAGGGGCATGCCACTAATTAGAAGTAGGCTCAGCTGGGTCAGTATCAAGCCTAGGAGGGGTGAGCAGCAAGAAGGCTGTAGGAAGGTGGGGAAGTAGGCTGCAAGTTATGCCCTGAGTGGAGGGAGTTTGGAGGCTTGCAAGCCCAGAGAGGGGGGAAGCCGGATGAGTAGGAAGAAGCCCAGGGAAACAGCAGCAAGGGGTCAGTCCATGCAGAGACGCTAGCTGCTTGTTATAGGGTTCCTCGGCTGGATCCCAGTGAGGAGGATGGGCCTGGATTCCCCTACCAGCCACTGTGGGGTGGCAAGGGCATCAGAAACACCAGACAGAAAGTGGGTCTGGAAGGACTTTGAATTCCCTGAAAGGGGAGGACCTTAGTGACTTGGCCAGAGGGCCAAGCCATGAATTGCAGACTGCAGATCTGAGAGTGAGGGAGGCCACAGAGCAAGAGAAAATGGGGGAAGACACCACTTGAGGGAGAGCGCAAGCCTAGTGGAGTTAATTCCTAGGAGGGCAGCAAGAGGCAGCACTAGCGGTGAGTACCCCATGACAGGCCCCTATCAGAGATCAGGGCCCAATTGTATGCAGCACTGTATAACATAACAAAAGGTCCCTATTGCAAAGTGTTCACAATATAAATAAAACAGACTGAAATGTGGGGAGGTTAATTGACTACTGAAGGTCTGTGGCAGAACAAAGAATAAAACAGGAGTCTAGGCTCCAATTGCCTGAACTTCCATTGATTTTACTAAGTTTTGGATTAGATAGTCCTCCTTTCCTGTTTTAGGCCTGAGATCAGGAAAGCATTTAGGATGTGCTTGACTTTAAGTGCCTGGTCTCACTGTCTTAATAGGGTCTTAAATATTCTAAGAGACTTTTAACAATTTAAATGTGTGCGCATACTTCAGGTAGTGCTGCAGTATTAACCAGAGGTGTTCTCACTCATCAAGATCTCTCTTCAGGAGAAGCCTAAAACTTGACCCCTTTGGCCTATGAGTGGTATTGGTCTGTGAGCCAGGTGGAGACTGAGTTCTAGACTTGGCTTTTCAGATTTTTGGTTGGAGGCTGTGAAGTGCACAAACTACTTATCAAAGGCTCAGACCCTGACTTTAGGAGGCATGAAAGTATCATTCCTTTCATTTTACGGATGAGGTGGTTGAGAGGTTGCATAAGGCTATTTCAAAGACAGATGGGAGTAGTACTTTGCAAACCCAAGTCTCATCTACTATCTTAGATAGCTTTGACACATTCAAACTGAAAAACAGTGTGGTTAATTATGTCTGTAACAATAAGACCCTATTACCTCAAGAGCCCAGGAATTGTGACATCCATGTGACTGCTGTCTAGCAAATGTGAAAAACACTAGCAAAGTGTGGTGTCCCCTCTCGTGGCTAGTATACAGAGAAAAACAGCCTACTACTGATAGCAGTTACTCCTTTTGCACCATTGGTAGAGCCTGTTCTGTGGTTTTAAAAGTCCTGCTGATGACTTACGTGGAGTCAATATGATTTCACTTGATGGAATTTCTGTAGGGGTTTTTCTGTTTTCTTTTCAAATAAATATTGGAAATTGCCAACAAGCAAAGCCCAATTGCATTAAAAGAACATTAAAAGGATTGCAAGGTCAAGCACTCGAAAGCTAAGGAATGTCCCTGCCCCTTGCCCCTATACAATATAATTATATGACCAGCCCTGCCCCGGGATACAACCTGGCCTATGGGACCACTGTATCCCCTTTAACGCTCTGGATCAGAGTACCTCACGCTGCTCTGCTAGTGACAAGCAACCCCTTCAGGCTTTGGTCTCACACAGCCATTAGCATGTGAAGGTGCACTGTGCCTCAGTGGGTCACCGCTGAGAATACCAGATTAAGGACAAAGTGCTGAGAAATAGGGCAGACTCACTCCAAACTGGTGGCTATTCTACCACTAGCTATACCAAGCCAGTAACAAAAGGAAACTTCTGTTTCGCTACCCTGGTTAACGAGAAATAAAATATGCAGTCTCCTTAGGCACTCCAGCACTTATGCCACCGTCCAGACACTAGACTTTGAGCGGTTATTGAAAACCAATTTAATCAAACAAAAGGTGGTTCTATCTCAAGAGATCAGCCACATAGACAGGTCAATATGTAATTCAGATTTTACCTAGTAATCATGTTGTTGCCAATCCTTTAGTAACTAAAACCTAAAGGCTTATTTATAAAGAGAATTAAAATAATTAATAGATCATATCATACAGTCATTGCAAAGTTCTTATATCAGATTTGTATCAGTGAAGTTATAGACTGCTGGCTTGTAAAGTCTCTGGTAAGTTCCAAAAGATTGGAAGGTCCTCAGTTTGTAATCAATATGCTCCTTTTAGTTGTAAATCCAGAGTGTCAGAGCAGGAAAGAGGCAACATGGAGATGTTCCAAGGGCCTTTTATATCCTCTGCCATGAGTACAGTTTGTGGAAAAGTACGGTGCAGGATGGAGTCCAGGATCACATGAGCATGTCACATGCCTTATGTGGCTTGCTGACTCACAGGACAGCCATTGGCCATATCTAAGGCTGCAGGTCTGTAACAGAAGTCACAGATTCTGTGACTTTGCAGGAATTCCATGACTTCTGCAGCGGCCGGTGCTCAGGCAGCCCCTGGGCCAGCCACACTGGCTGATGCTGGCGCAGTCTCATGGCACCGCAATGCCCTCCTTCCCCTCCCCCCCCATGCTATTTTGAGATACATAGTATCACAATTTAATTACATGCTATTTGTTTCAGAGACTTCTTGCACCTCTTCTTTTTTGGTGCAAAGAAGAGCAAGTGTGTTCCCTTGTGCTTAAAGCAGTAGTTTACATCTCGGAGGGCTGAGTTCTAGTTTTGGCTTTTCCACAATCTCCCTTCTATCAACTAACTTTTAAGTGTTTGACTTAGCAACCTCAGTATTCTTTTAATGTCATGTTTTTGTATGTAATAAACATGTAACATGGCAGGAGACTGGCCATCTCAAATTGTTGCAATTGTAAGTTTTCCACATTTGTTTCCTAGCTTTGCTGAAGAATACAAACAAAGGAAAGGGTTCTGTAATAGGATACTTATAATTAATCTGTCTTGTGTGGCTGGAAGCCAGTTTGTGATTCAGACTGACATTTCATTTTAAAACATAGAGAGTTTTAATTATAGGAAATCAACAAAATGGAATGCAACATAATGTCAACCACATATTCCAGTCATTTTTCTAAAATTATACTGTGTAAATCAGAGAGCACTATACCTTGTATTGACTAATAATGGATTAATACCATTTGTCTCAGAGAATCTTAGCCATCCTCTTACCAGTTTATTTTTAAATAGGTTGCATATGTTATTACAGAAGCACTGGAACCCTGTAAGCAGCCACCATGGTCCTTTCATGTATGCTCAGGGAACTGGTCATGAAACAATGATTCTGCTGCTACTAGGACAGCCAGACCAATGTCCCAGTATGCTTGCTTATCCATGACTTTCTTTGGAGGGTTAACTTTATCTAAACCTAGCTGTATATGGGAGGAATGGAGGGAGTAAACAGTAATTGCCTCCAGAAGGATTCAAGCCTGTAATGTAGCAGTGACAATAAGGGTCTGATCTAACACTCACTGAACTCAGTGGGGAAAAACTCCCATTAACTTTACTGGACATTGGATACAGGCCAAAGGATGCTCTCGCACCCTGTGTCACTCTATTTCTTCTTCACTTGGAGTGGACAGGGAACATCACTCACTTGTGACGGCGTGTGGAAATCTAGAGGCCAGTTACGCTATCAGCAATGCTGTTGCACTGCAGCAAGGTCCCTGAGAAAGAATTGATATTTGATGGTCTAAGAACAGCAGGCAGGGCTGCTGATGAAATTTATCTGTGATAAGTAACTTTAAAAAGAGAAGCCTCATTTTATATATTAATAGTATCTATTGACTGGAATAGAGTTTTATAGTAGAAAAATACGACCACAAGGATTGAAAGTAATTTATACTACGAAACAGTGACTGGAATTCAGGGTGGAGGGCATCATTGCCTATTTAGAGATCATTTTTTTTCAACTGAAGAACTAATAGCTACCCTTTTAAATGAGAACTGTATGGAGCTATGAAATGTTTCTTGCAGAAGTTATTTCTACATGAAAAGTGTCTGCTTTCAGGTTTGCAATTGTTCTGTCAAATTCTGGGGAAAAGGTAATACACAATTTTGGACAAAATTTTGCATGAAATGTTTTTCATCCTCTGGATGTTTGAACCAAATTCCAAAAGCCATGGTTGCTTGCAAATACATATTAATGAATTTTGAAAACATTGCCAGATTTGGTATGGAGGGTAAAGGTACCTCCCAGCTCCCCTTGCCAAAGAGTTAAATGGTCTAGTCCAATTAGTACAAGAGTGGTTGTGTGTGCATGTATGTATATAACATATAAATATTTCTCTTTTTAATACAGAAAAGATATATAATATATATCTGTAGCTATATACCGATATATAAAATAATAGAAAGAGGGGGAAGAGGAAAAACAGAAGGAAAAAGAACAGAGACAGGAAAGTACAGGACAGTGATATCGGCTCCAGAGTGGAATAGA
This sequence comes from Chelonia mydas, assembly GCF_015237465.2. Classification (NCBI taxonomy): domain Eukaryota; kingdom Metazoa; phylum Chordata; order Testudines; family Cheloniidae; genus Chelonia; species Chelonia mydas. Next base: position 58,936,261 of record NC_057854.1, read on the forward strand.
TTACATCTGTTTACCAAACCAATTGCAAAGAGGCATCTGGAAACAAAGATTGGGAAACAGATATAAGAAATTAAAATTGGCAGCTTTTAGTGCAGTTCTACTAAAGATGAAGTAGCAGAAATATGGGGGTAGATACTATACTTGCAGTATATCATCTTAGATTGTATTCCAATGTAGTGGGATGAAATTCAGTGTTTTAAAGTACAGATCTCAATGCATAAACTAATCATTTATCATAGATAAAACTAAATCCACTATTAACATGATAGATAGATACAAAGTCTAATAATATATCAGGCACTTGGGTATTTCTCTAATCCAGTGAGCTATAGTGCTGCAATGGGGAATGAAAAATAAAGTAAAATCCTACCCTGAGCCTTGATTCAGGACACTTACAGAAAAATTGTATACACACAATTTATTTGCATTATTATTCTGCTGGAGGAAAAAAGCTATTAAAAAGGGGCTGAAGTCTGAAGTTATGGGCACTAAGTCTGTCTGCCCATGTTATTTATATGGGCTCCATTACCCTAGTATCTGAGCGCCTCACAACCTTTAATGGATTTTAAGTGTAATTACTGCCAATCTGAAAATCATCAAGGAATCTACCCCTCCTTTAGTAGTAGTAACAGACACCTACCTAGATTCCAGCTCCAGCAGCTCGGAACTGCTGGATTGGTACAAAACATACATAAAAACATGTACTGATAAAGAAAATGAAGACTCCCCAGGTGAATTGTAAGTGTCATAGCTGCTCTACACTCCCTCTGCCTTGAGCCCCAGTGTAAAGCATGTGGCTGGAAAATGAGAGCATGGCCAGGATGCTTCCATGTGTTCGCTACTTCTGGCTGCATAATGCAGGCAGCCAGTTCTAAGTTAGAGCAGTGTTTGAGCTGTGCTGGTTCACGCTGATTAGCCAAACCTAGTCTGTTCTTTCTCCTTTTCTGTGAACTTTCTCCTTTTCTGTGAACTGATAACCATTCCTGGTATATTCTCCTGCAACTTTCAGTAACGCCATGACTCTCGCTATCCTTATCCCTTTTCATGACCGCCTCACAAGCTCCAAACCTAGAGGTGAAGAGTTCAGTCAGTGCCTGTAACAGCCTCTTTGCTGACCACAAAACACCACTCAATTAAAATTGTATGTGCTCTGACATTCTCTGTGTGCTCTGTGGGAGAGACCTAGAACGTGCACAATTCATCTGTGGGGCTCTGTGAAGCTGCTGGAACTGGTGTTCAGTTCATTGAGTGGAGTGACTATCACCACTTTTGGAAACTGGCCTGCGTGGAAAGCCACACAATCGTGTGCCTCTACTGATTGCAAATGTCCTTTCTCCTGCATTACTACCCTTAAATTCCATCTTGGCAATTCAGTCAAAAATGGATTATACCAGTGGTCCCCAACACGGTGCCCATGGGTGCCATGGCGCCCGCAGGGCATTTGTGTGCCTGCCTACCAACAAGGGAGCGCTTCTGCCAGACAACCCGCCGCCGAAATGCCACCCAGAAGCGGTGACGCTTCTTGATGACGCCACTTCTCAGCTGCATTTCGGCGGCTGGTTGTCTGGCACCCACCACACTCTTGTGAGAACATGAATATGCTATTGCAACAGAAAGGTTGAGGACCACTGGATTATACTATCAACTGAGCCCTACTTTTGGCTTCACAGTCTTCCTTTCCAGTTTATGGTGAGGAATCTTCAATAGGTAACTAGTTAATCCAATTAACTAATAATTACCCACCAATTAAAAGTGAGAAAATCAGGTCTGGGAACCAATCAGAACCACCACCACCACCCCACTGAAAGTTCTAGGTGTTAAATAACTCTCGCACTCTTTCAGAAGTATAATTGCACCTGAGTGCTTACTTCCCTCTTAGGAATGTTTCTGGCTTTATGTTCATCATGCAACTTCTTCCAATCTGTCTCATAAATGTATTTTACGCTACTTGTTTCTTCCTATCCTATTTTTACATTGATCTTTCTCTAGCATTTTTTTTTAACTATTAAGTTATATTAAGTATTAAGTAGGTGACTCGGGATGTATGTGTATCACCCATGGTTCCTGCCTGCTCCATTCACATGGTAACTGGAGTACTGAAATTTTTGTGGATTTCCCTACTGCATTAGCAAACACTTAGAAATGAAAATGTTAGTATGCACAAGAATGAAGTTTTCACAGTTTTGAGAAGAACAGTTTGAAATCATCAATCTTGGGACCCTATCAACTGCACCTCTAAAAACCATCCATGGTTTTTCAGCAGCAGTTTGCCTAGTTGGGGAAACGTGTGTCCTACTCTTGGAATTGCTGCGTTCCCCCCACCCCCTTCCTCAATGTCAAGGGCATATCAAAAAAAGTTAGAGCATGATACCTTTTGGTTTTGACAAACTTGATCATATCCTTCTAACAGGGGTTTTCAATATACGGCTAACAAATAGGTGTCAGGAGTCATGAGCACCTTTTCTTCCCCTAATGGCTAAATGAGAGGGTCTAGATCCTAGCTAGATGGGAAGGACTGTAGAAAGATGTCCTTATGAAAAGGGGCTTGTGGTAGAGAAAAAGTTAAGAACCCCCTTGTCTATACAATCAAGTAGGTTTGAGTGAGGAAAGGAGTTTCAAATCTGTATGCCACTTGCTCTTATCCCTCTCCCTGTAAACATACCTGCATGTATAAAGCCCATGCACCATTTCAGATAACTAAATCTAATATGATTGTTTTATATAAAAGTAATCTGATGTAGCTTAACAACCAGCTTGCAATCAACATTATGATAAAAATCCTTCTTGTAATATTCTTTCAGCTTTATGTATGTTTTAGTACAAGAAAATTATAAGTTGACTTCTCTCTATTTGCTGCTAAAAGATTCTCTCCTGGGGATTTTTTGTAGAGCTCAGAGCAAAGGAGAAGGGAATAATGATGATACAATATTGATCAGAAACTGCAAGCAATGCTGTAGTGGCAGAATTAGTTAGCAAAACTTCACTGACAAGATGGAAAGCCTCTTTCCCCATAGCCAAGATTCTGTTGTGATTCTCAGTACGTGTCCTGTGTGTGTTTGTCTCCCTTCAGCAAACTGCCCACATACTAAAGAGAACTTTTAAAGTAAATTATACACACAGTCTCTAAAAAAAAAAAAAAAAAATCAGTATTAGTTTGATATTTCCCTGCCTTGATCATGGTGAGCATGGCTGTTGGATTCATCCATCTAAATTGCCTAAAGAAAGCAAAGATGAGATTTCAGCTCCTTTGTGTTCAATGTAAACTTCTGAGATGTGGGGGCCCTTAAAAAAAAAAAAGGGGGGCAGTTTTCCCTGAAGCTGAGATTGCACAGAACAGCCAAAGAATAGACCACTGATTTCTCAGCACAAAGAGAATGAAAATATATTGATTGAACTGATCCATTAGGGCCATGTTTTCATCCAGGTGCACATCTGACCAACCACCCATGTGTATCCAATTTGGAGATGCTTTTCACATATCTAAATTAGGCAGCTGCAAAAGTCCACTTAGTTATGCACCTGTTTGAATCCCTGGCCCTTAGTATTCTTCCCCTGCGTATAGGTGTTGCCAGTGCTAAGGAAACTAAACTGAAATATGATGCTGGGGCTTGAGAAAGGGGTAAAAGTCCATTGCTTGTGAAATATAATTTTAAAGAGTCCATACTGAGACTGAAGCGTGATTGTTAGAAATAAACTCTGTAAAAAAAAAAAAAATGACATTTCAAACTTTCCCTACCAAATGTGTTTAGTTTACAAGTCCAAATATTATTTTTAACTCTGCAAACTCAGCCTGGGATATGAAAATAAGCTATGTTCTTTCTGCCTTTCGCATCTTCTCCAGTAATAAGCATTCTGCAATAAAGAATTTAGCTGACAATATTGTTGATGAAGCATCTGAAACTGTTTAAAATCTAGCTTTCTCTTCCATAGCTCTCTTCACTCTTCAGTACTAATAACAGTACAGACTTTTTGTGAAGAAAGGAATCAGATATTTGACTTATTCCCAGGTTTTCAACAGGGATCACTAACTTGGAGTGCCTCATTTTGGGGCACCTAACTTTTAGCCACCTGGGTAACCTTATATGCAGTTTTGCTGAGCAAACACAACTGAATGGGAGCTCTGGGTGCTCAGCACATGTGAGAATCCTGTGAGATTTTTAAAACTGTAACTAGAAACAGAGGCACCACAATTAGAGGCCACTTCTGAAAACTTGGTATATTGTGAGAAGATATGTAAAGTAACATCTTTATTATATAGCCACTCTTCCAATTTCCTCTTCAGGTAAATAGTGGGAGATAAATCGTATATATCATAACTGAATAGAAGAGGTGTCTAATTGCTCTAGACTGCTTTGAACACCTCAATTTATATCTTTAATCTGATTTTGAACTTCGTGGTCTGCAGCCTAAGCCTGGAGAAAACGCTTAGCAATGAATACTGCTTTTATTCAGAGCAAACTTTGCAAACAGAATTTATTTAACATATTAGGGAATTGATCTCTTCTGAATCTGATTTTCACTCTACATGCTAATGCTCTTAAATGTTCTATCGTTGTGCAATATGACTTTTCTCCCTCAGAGACAAGCAAACAAAACACAACAGTGACAACAAAAAATAATTAAGTATCCAACAAGCACTCCTGCACCCCAGCCAGCCCATCTAGGAAGCTAAACAGAATTTTGATCAATTGACTTGAATTTCCTTAATACATCCCTTTTAAACCTCAACTCCTCTTCCTTATTTATTTTGATGAGCTAAATTGCTGCGGAGTTGTCAGCACTGCAAGGCTCTTCTATAACTCAGTCAACCACATCTCATCAGATCTTGTTTTCTATTATGAATATTTCTCAAAATATTCTATTTAATCAATGCTGAATTATAGTACCAATTTAATGGGCCATAGCTTTTCAGGGTGGTGCAGAACTAATGGTGCAAGGATGTGTTCCTTTCAAGCCATCATATTTTAATCTAAGATTCCCTACCAGTGCTGGAAGTTAATCTGATTCAGATGATGTAGTTAGTGGAGTAACCCACTGGGTCTCAATTAATAAACAAGTGTGACCACTGCATGTGCTGGGATGTACTGCTACAAGACACCACAGATGGAGTGATAGGGAAGAGTATGGGAGGGGAAACAGCTTGTGGGGCTGGAGCATAATTCTTGATGGAATATTGCTCAGGAAACGATGTTACCTATTCTGATCTTTCAGGCTTGTAAAATCAGGCACATGTGTGGTAGGAATGGTTAGTTGAATGCCATTTGTGGGGTTTTTATATTTTCTTTCCTCTGAAAACTTGTAGTCAATAACTGGGTGTCATTTAAAATTAGTCAGTGCTGCTTCAGGTTTTTTTATGTACTTAAAATGGGGGAGTCCGTGTTTTGATACTGAATTCACTGTAGAGTCGCAAACGCTGAGTTTTTAAGCATCCTTTGTGTATTTTTTAAAGCAGTGTCCTCCTCTTTTTACTATAGAAACATAATTGCTATATATTCCTTTGTAATGGAAGATTTGAAACAATAGCACTGCCAGGGTCAGGGCCAACAGCTGGATCCCTTGAGCATAACAGCCCTTGAACTGCTGAGGGAAACTACCAGCTCTCAGCATGATCCCATTTTTTCTTGATATCCATGAGTTCCCCAAGTAAAGTCTTCCACACACTTCTAGTAATGAGATCCACCATCCAGTTCCTGATGCAGCTGAAAAGGAGGCTTTCTGCTGAGAGAATGCAATAGTTCCTGAGTTATCCAGGGGTGACTTCACATTGTGCTGGTTTTCAGAAGTGCCCCCCTCCCCTTACTGTGAGGTGTTTGATAGGGACCCTGTTGTTAAAACATTAAGAAAAGGAATCTGAGGCCAATTATTAGCTGTTTAGAATAAAAGGAGGGTTTTTTACTTTGTGTTGATCAAGAACTTTCTTAGATTTTTTTTACAGTGATTTGCAGGGTTACTCTTTGCTGAGAAATAAATATGAGAAATATATCCAGTACACTCCACTCAAGTATCTTCTTGTTTTGAAGCTTTACTTTTTAAGAAAGAGATCTTTTAAATAATTGTTACTTATAAAAGTAGCTCTTGGGCCAAACCAATTCCATCCAGGAGACGGAGTAACGGTCACTTATTACTTTGTTTCTTGAGAAATCATGCACTGACTGGCCAAGAATCTGAACCCACCCCCTGTCCTAAGAAGGGATTCCACTTTAGCATTGAGTTGTAGTAGTGATTCTATAATTAAGGGTGCAGAAGCCTTCTCACTGTTGGAACCTAACATCTGAATATTTCTTGCAGTAAATAAATGAGTAGTTCCCCTTGAGTATGGTTTCCTTTCCTATTTGTATTTTATTTTTTTATTCTCTGGCTCACTCCTTGAACATAACTACATTTCTGTTGTGCATGTATTCACAAGAAATTAATGGGAAATGGACAGGGTTTAGATTTTGTTTGTTTGCCACTGTGTCTATTATAATGATGAAAGATTGTTCCTTGACTATTGAGTCCAAGCCAGCCATAAAGGCATCTTTCTAATTGTTGCAATTCTGTGGATTTAGGGCCCAGCAATACAGAGCCACAGGAAAAGAATAACAGCAGTCAGTTGTTTCAATCTCAAGTATTTGAGAAGCTGTGTGTATGATTAAAGAATTGCTAGACATATCTATCATCTCACCTCTGAGCAACTGATCTTATATATTATATCATATATGCCAATATACTTGAAAAACTGCCAGCAGAGAGATGCATGATTAGGGAGAGATGAAACAGTGAAACATAGCCACCAAAAAGAAAGAACTCACTCATTGGCAGGGTTGTCTGAAAATTTGTGAGAATAATGCAAAACTGGCATTTTCCATATAGATGGTTTTGCAGAAGTTTGGGTGGGAAGGGAAATCTTGCAGTTATTTTGTGGCAAAAACAGAAGATGAAGTCTCATCATATGGTGATAACATTGTTTCCATTCTACTAATGTCTCTGGAGGATGTTCAGCAGAAGCTATGAAAGTTAGGTATTTCTTAAATAAGCAGGTCCATATAACTTGCATCCGAGAGTTTTAAAAGAACTGCCTGAAATGCTCACTGGACCATTAATGTTGATTTTCCGTAAGTCTTGGAACACTGAGAGAGTTCCACAAGATTGTAAGAAAGATAATGTTGTGCCAATTTTTAAAAAGGGTAAATGGGATGACCCAGGTAACTATAGGCCTGTCAGCTTGATGTTGATCCCGGGCAAGATAATGGAGCTGCTAATATAGGCCTTGCTTATTAAACCAATAAGGGAGGGTAATGTACTTAACGTAAATCAACATGGATTTATGGAAAATCACAATGGTTCCCTCTGGCCTTGAAATCTGACTATTCCAGCTGCCATTCCATGACTTAAACAGTGGCAGTTTTGCCATTGTAAACTAATCTGTGCTAGAAAAAGCTGTGAGAGTAGCATGTCAAAATGGAGTGCAAAGGAGATCAAAATGAATTTCAGCTTAGTTGCTTTTATTCTTGTGAAGCAATACTCACTGTCCTGTGTGAGAGAACTTGTGGGGAAGACTAAATGCCATACAGCTTTATTTTTATACAGTTATTTTAAAACAAAATATTACAAAGTTTTACAGACAAAGGGATAGATCCCCAGCTATGCCAGAGCAGTGCTTTTGGGGCACTAAGCCAAGATTGGGGAGGGCCTAGGTGACTTTATGCCAACTTTCTGCTTCCCTGATTGTGGAGGCTTCCAGCATCCCAGTCAATATCAGTGTATAATAGAGAAAGCACATTTGTACTCCAGCTCCACTCCTTGCCCTGGAAAAGCTGGAGTACAAGGTGTTCGTGGCTACTATTTTAGGACAACTTTAAATCTCTTTTGCAAGAACTTAAGAGGATCAGGGACTGAATAATAAACAAGTGATAATGGAGGTTTGTAGGAAAGATGCAAAGTTAGGAGGGAATGACTTTTAGATGCTGTTACAGGATGGCAGGATCTTCTGTTGATCAAGTCTGTTAGCATGTGTTGAGACCCTGCTTGGAAATGGTGACTGATTCCAGTTTATTCACTAAGTTATAACTTATTGACCCAACCTTATATAAGGAGTCAGAAGAAACTCTTTGGGCAGAGGAAACTAGGCTCAGGATAGACATTCTAAAAGGAAACCCATTTACTTTGCACTGGGTATAAATAACCAAACAAGGTGCATGTCAGTGTAAAATAAGGCCTTTGTCTTTATGAAAGGCTAACTATGCAATAACTGCAGTAAAGAACAGGGAAGATTTATTATGATTCAGAATCTTTGCAAATTTCTAAAACTTTGGAAAAAAAAAAAAGTAAGACTGGATAATAGGGCTGCCAACTGTCTAATCTCACAAACCCCAACACCCTTGCCCTGCCCCTTCCATGAGGCCATTCCCCCCTCCCTCTGTCGCTCACTCTGCCCCACCCTCACTCACTTTCACCGGGCTGGGGGTTGGGCTCAGGAGGGGGTGCGGGCTCTGGGCTGTGGTGGGGCCGAGGGGTTCGGAGTGTAGGAGGGGGCTCCGGGCTGGGGCAGAGGGTTGGGGTGCAGGAAGGTTTGGGCCCTAGTTTGGGTATGGGAGGGAGCTCAGGGCTGGGGCATGGGTGCAGAAGGAGGTGTGGGGTGCAGGCTCTGGGAGGGAGTTTGGGTGCAGGAGGGGGCTCAGGGCTGAAGCAGGGGATTGGGGTACAGGAGGCACGTTGGCGTGCAGGCTCTGGGAGGGAGATTGGGTTCGGGAGGGGGCTAAGGTCTGGGGTAGGGGTGAGAGGTATGGGCTCCGGATGGCTCCCAGAAGCAGCCGGCATGTCCAGCTCCTAGACACAGGGGCGGCCAGGCAGTTCTGCACACTGTCCCTGCCTGAAGGCACTGCCTGTGCAGCTCCCAGTCAGCGCTCAGGGCAGGGTATGGGGGCAGTGCGTGAAGACCCCCTGGCTGCCCCTGTACCTAGGAGCCGGACATTCTGGGTGCTTCCAGGAGTCGTGCAGAGCCAGGGCAGGCAGGGAGCCTGCCTTTCCCCTGCTGCGCCACCGACCTGACTTTGGCCTATTAAAATCTCCTGGATGGTCTTTAATGGTCACCAGGAGATCAAGTCCGATTCTGGGAGACTCCCTGCCAATCTGGGAACCCTACTGGTTAAAAAGCTGGAATTGTTACAGCAGCATTTAAAAAAACAAAACACAAAACCCCTTTGTTCCTCTCTCCCAATAAACCAAAAGGAAAAAGTGATTGATTACTTGGATACTCTGGGATTCTTAACTTCTGTAGGGTTTGGGGGAAAAGATATCAAGACAAATAGAATCTGCTTCTAGAACAGTGGAAGAATATTTCCATATTAATGAAATTCAAGGGAATACTGTTTACTTTATTGGAAAATAAGTACTCAGATGGGACTAGAGATAGGGAGCGTTGCTGTTCTGTATCTAGCTTGCCTGATGTTGGTACTTACTGAGTGCATAATTGATGTTGCAGATGGCATTGTTACTGACTGAACAACACCACTTTATATTTACAGTGGTGAATGACTTCTATGTTCTAAAAGTGAACCTAAAACAATAGCATATCATACTTTTTATATTTTTTTCAGAAGGTTAAAATTACAGAAGTAATAATTCATATGAAATGCAAGTCATATGTTCATCAAAGTGCTATCCATACATGTGGATACTCTGTAGAGCCAATTATTCAGCTGATGATGTAATTTGACATGCCACCATTGATTTCAGCATGCTCTCATCTTGGCTGTATCCAATTTCTATCTTAGTGGTCCTAGTTGTAGCCTGAATTTATCAATTTTCCATTACCATGTAATGTAATTTATCAATAGACCCAAAACCCTCTGCCACATAGGCTTTAGTAAGAAATATATCCAGCCTTCATCTATGAGGTTTTGGCTACACTGCAGAGGACAAAATAAGTGTGTTCTTAATTTGGATTAGCAAACCTGAGTTAGCTAAAACAGGTTAAAATAGCAGTGAAGACACACCTTCATTTTCAACTTGGGTTAGTAGCTCAAGTTCAACCCCAGACTCTTCTACATCTATATTGCATTGTAAACCCAGGCTCAGACTAAGGTTTGAGCCTAACCCATCCTACCATACACACAGATCTTTCTGACTTAGATCAGCAGCCCCTCATGACCTGGGTTTTATGACCCTCCCAGGACATGGGGGTGGGGGGAGTCAGATCCCAAATCCTGCTGGGATTTGGACCCATCCTTTTGCACTGTGGACAAAGCTCAAGCCTGGGTCCCCAGATTCATGTCCAAAGAGTCCACCAACACTATCCCAGAATCCTACCAGGCCTGTATTTCTTGGTCCTTCAACCCCAAACTTCCTACTGTGCCATTTCCCAGGGAACAATCCAGACTGATGGACAGCTGTGTCCCCTCAATTCTCCAACCTCCAACAATGGCATCCAAATGGTTTCCCAGGCAACACCAACAGGATTTCAATCTGCCAAACACACATTCAACCACCATCCTACAGCTACTGAGGGGTATAGTTTAACTAGGGATGTAAATCTCATTTGAAAAGTTAACTTTTTAAACTATTAAAGCAATATCATTTAACCGGTTAAGCGATTAAAGGGAGAGGGGCAGGACGGGCTGGGATCAGCTGGTTAGGGTGGGTTAAATGGTAAGACTGATGCTTACCGGTTAACTGTTTAATATTTTACATCCCTAAGTTAAACCTTCTTTTTTGAGGCCTCTGAGTTCAGGGTATGGTTTCATGAGTAAAAGAGGGCACATGGGTTTGTCTGAATAACTCTGGAGACAGTGACTCCATTGATAACAGTGTCATTTAATGAGAATAATGTCCCAGCTTGTCCATGAATCTCTGGAACACCCTCGCATCATGCACCTTGCCAGCGCATCCCATGTTAGTGTCCATGAATCTGCCTCTGTGGGTGACCAGGGTGTGCATAATGATGGAGTACACTTCGTGGTTGCTGTATTCATGCACTCCTTGCAGAAGTTGAACTATGGGCACATGACTCCCATCAATGGCCCTGATGCAGTTTGGAAAGCCCATTCTCTCAGCAGTTATTTCAGGGGCATAGTTTATGCCCTTTGAGTAAATCACAGTCCTGATTGCCTCACAAGTCACTACTGCCACAACCACCACAGTTGACTTGTCAACACCAAACTGGTTAGCAACAGACCTGTAGCTGTCTGGGGAAGCCAGCTTCGAGAGGGTTATAGCAGCATGATTCTGGATGGCATGCCTGCTCCCATGTGTGTGTCCTGAGTTGACACTGGAGGATCAGAGTAAGCTGCTCAGAAAGACCCAGGAATGTCTGATTCTTCATGTGAAAGTTCTGGAACAATGGTTGGACATCCCTGGTCTGCATGACGATGTGATCCCACTGGTCTGTGGTCATGGCCCTGCTCCAGAAACACTGGTCTACATATAGGAAATCAATGGCTTTGGCAAGAGCTAGGAGCAGCATCAACTGGGTGGAGTCTGCCACGTCTGCATCCCTCTCCAAGAGGTGCCTTCGGTAGGTCAAACAATGCCACAGAAATGTTCACCAGCATCTCAAAGATACTTTGCCTATTTCCTGGAAGAGGAGTGAAAGTGCAAGCTGGAGAAGCTGTTCCACCAGTGCTTGATCCATGTTGCTGGCTCTGGTTGTAGAGCGTGTGGACCCAAGATACCTCATTTGGATGTGTCGATGGGCTAAGACAATTTACAGTCAAGTGCTGTGGGATGGACAAACAGGCTTCTTCACAACACACCATGAACCCAGGCCTACAGTAGCTACACCTGGTGAGGGCACTAGGAACCCTGGAAACACCCACAGAAGCAGAAGGTCTGACTTGGGTTTGCGTAGTGCAATATGGAGGCATCAACACAGTTGTAAGACCTGGGTCCATCCAGTGCAAATCTGGGTTTACTGTGCCGTGTGGATGCACAGGCACAGCTTTGGAAACACCATGTCTGCAGATGCAGGCCCATCAGACCCAGGTTTCCAGTGTAGTGTAGGAATAACATTAGGCTTTAACTCAGACTGCTAACCCAAGTGTAAAGTCAAGTTGCTATATCTTTGCTGCTATTTGAACCCAGGTTAGCTAATTCAGACAGCTGCAGCGGTACAGGAGCTAGCAAACAGAGCTGTAAACAGGGGAGTTTGAGTGGGAGTTTGTAAGGGGAGTTTGTCTTGTGGTGCTTGTTTGGTGTTTTGTTTTGTTGTGGGTGGTGGTGTTTCGGGTGTGGTTTGTGTTTCCCAGATTAACAGGATTTAGGTGGGAAGACTATGACAGATACAGAGGCAGCAGTGGGAGTGACCCATGTAGTGGAAGACACAATGAGGATGACTGGATGTGGAAGCTGTGGTATGTACATGATCCTGGAGGGGGCACCTGGTAAGAGTTTTGTCTGTATGAAATGCCGTCTGATAGAGCTGATGGAGGAAAAGATCCGAGGTTTGGAGATGTGGGTGGAAAGTCTGGTAGAGTTTAGGAAGGGGTCTGAGCAGATTATGGAGGTATCTGAAGGGAAAAGCTCAGACTTGCAGGTGGAATCAGGGCTGGGGAATTCTGAGGGGAGACTGGGTGAGGAAAGTGGAAGCATGTGACTAAAAGAACCAAGCAGAGGAAAAGACAGGCTAGTGAAGGAGAAATAGAGCTCAAGAATAGGTTTGCAGAGTTGGAAAATGAAGAAGGGGCTCAGCAGGTAGTCACTGAAGGTAGAAGGGCAAGGAAGAAGAGAAGAGCGGCTAGTCCTATAGGAAAAGGGGAAGAGTTAATGGAGATTACACCAAATATGAGCCCCAGTAGGATACAGGATGGGTTAAAGAGGATTACAAGGGAGAATAGGAATGGAAAGAACTTGCAGCCAGAGGGAACAGGGAATAGACTGGAGAATAGCACCGTCACTAGGAAAAAGCAGGTCTGTGTGATTGGGGACTCTTTACTGAGAAGAATAGATAGGCCTGTAACCAGAGCTGATCCAGAGAATAGGAGGGTGTGCTGTCTTCCAGGTGCTAAGATACAGGATGTAGACCTAAGGTTGAAAAGGATTCTAAAGGGAGCAGGAAAGAATCCCCTAATTATCCTTCATGTGGGAACAAATGATACGGCTAGATTCTCGCTGGAAAGTATTAAGGGAGACTATGCTAAGCTTAAGGAAATTGAGGCTCAGGTGATCTTTAGTGGGATTCTGCCTCTTCCTAGAGAAGGGCAACAAAGGTGTGACAAGATTATGACTATCAACAGATGGCTTAGGCAGTGGTGCTATAAGGAGGGCTTTGGGATGTATGGCCACTGGGAGGCATTCATGGACAGAGGACTGATCTCTCGGGATGGACTTCACCTGAGTAGGGAGGGAAATAGACTTCTAGGATGGAGGCTGGCACAATTGATTGAGAGCTTTAAACTAGGAATTTGGGGGAGATGGTTGGGAGATGTCCAGGTAATCTCCACGCCGGATTTTAGCATTGAGAGGAAAGAAAACAAAGTAAGAAAGGATACAGCCCTGGGTAGGAGGAAGGGCAGTGTAGATACCAGTCTAATAGGTTATACTGGCTGTAGAATGACCATGCCTAATAGGGTACAGAATGTGAGTGAGGCCAAACAGCAAAAATTAAGATGTTTGTACACCAATGCGAGGAGCCTAGGTAACACAATGGAGGAACTAGAGCTACTGGTGCAGGAAGTGAAACCAGATATTATAGGGATAACAGAAACATGGTGGAATAGTAGTCATGACTGGACTACAGGTATTGAGGGGTATGTGCTGTTTAGGAAAGACCGAAATAAAGGTAAAGGTGGTGGAGTAGCATTGTATATCAATGATGAGGTACAATTTAAAGAAATAAGAAGCAATGAAATGGATATGACTGAGTCCGTCTGGGCAAAAATTACATTGGGGAAGAAAACTATTAGAGCCTCCCCTGGGATAGTGCTTGGGGTGTGCTATAGACCACCAGGATCTAATTTGGATATGGATAGAGCCCTTTTTAATGTTTTTAATAAAGTAAATATTAATGGAAACTGTGTGATCATGGGAGACTTTAACTTCCCAGATATAGACTGGAGGATGAGTGCTAGTAATAATAATAGGGCTCAGATTTTCCTAGATGCGATTGCTGATGGATTCCTTCAGCAAGTAGTTGCTGAACTGACTAGAGGGGATGCCATTTTAGATTTGGTTTTGGTGAGTAGTGAGGACCTCACAGAATAAATGGTTGTAGGGGATAGTCTTGGCTCAAGTGGTCATGAGTTAATTTAGTTCAAACTGAACAGAAGGATTAACAAAAATAAATCTGCAGCTAGGGTTTTTGATTTCAAAAGGGCTGACTTTCAAAAATTAAGGAAATTAGTTAGGGAAGTGGATTGGACTGAAGAATTTATAGATCTAAAGGTAGAGGAGGCCTGGGATTATTTTAAATCAAAGCTGCAGAAGCTATCGGAAGCTTGCATCCCAAGAAAGGGGAAAAAAATCATAGGCAGGAGTTGTAGACCAAGCTGGATGAGCAAGCATCTCAGAGAGGTGATTAAGAAAAAGCAGAAAGCATACAGGGAGTGGAAGAAGGGAGAGATTAGCAAGGAAAGCTACCTTATTGAGGTCAGAACATGTAGGGATAAAGTGAGACAGGCTAAAAGTCAAGTAGAGTTGGATCTTGCAAAGGGAATTAAAACCAATAGTAAAAGATTCTATAGTCATATAAATAAGAAGAAAACAAAAAGAAGTGGGACCGCTAAACACTGAGGATGGAGTGGAGGTCAAGGATAATCTAGGCATGGCCCAATATCTAAACAAATACTTTGCCTCAGTCTTTAATAAGACTAAAGAGGATCTTAGGGGTAATGGTAGCGTGACAGATGGGAATGAGGATATGGAGGTAGACATTACCATATTTGAGGTAGAAGCGAAACTCTAACAGCTTAATGGGACTAAATGCGGGGGGGGGGGGCAGATAATCTTCATCCAAGAATATTAAAGGAATTGGCACATGAGATTGCAAGCCCATTAGCAAGAATTTTTAATGAATCTGTAAACTCAGGGGTTGTACCGTATGATTGGAGAATTGCTAACATAGTTCCTATTTTTAAGAAAGGGGGGAAAAAAAGTGATCCGGGTAATTATAGGCCTGTTAGTTTGACATCTGTAGTATGCAAGGTCTTGGAAAAAAATTTGAAGGAGAAGGTAGTTAAGGACATTGAAGTCAATGGTAAATGGGACAAAATACAACATGGTTTTACAAAAGATAGATCGTGCCAAACCAACCTGATCTCCTTCTTTGAGAATGTAACAGATCTTTTAGACAAAGGAAACGCAGTGGATCTAATTTACCTAGATTTTAGTAAGGTGTTTGATACCGTGCCACATGGGAAATTATTAGTTAAATTGGATAAGATGGGGATCAATAGGAAAATTGAAAGGTGGATAAGGAATTGGTTAAAGGGGAGACTACAACGGGTCCTACTGAAAGGTGAACTGTCAGGCTGGAGGGAGGTTACCAGTGGAGTTCCTCAAGGATCGGTTTTGGGACCAATCTTATTTAATCTTTTTATTACTGACCTTGGCACAAAAAGTGGGAGTGTGCTAATAAAGTTTGCGGATGATACAAAGCTGGGAGGTACTGCCAATTTAGAGAAGGACAGGGACATCCTACAGGAGGATCCAGATGACCTTGTAAACTGGAGTAATAGTAATAGGATGAAATTTAATATTGAGAAGTGTAAGGTCATGCATTTAGGGATTAATAACAAGAATTTTAGTTATAAGCTAGGGACGCATCAATTAGAAGTATCGGAGGAGGAAAAGGACCTTGGAGTATTGGCTGATCATAGGATGACTATGAGCCGCCAATGTGATCTGGCCGTGAAAAAAGCTAATGCGGTCTTGGGATGCATCAGGCGAGGTATTTCCAGTAGGGATAAAGAGGTTTTAGTACCATTATACAAGGCACTGGTGAGACTTCACCTGGAATACTGTGTGCAGTTCTGGTCTCCCATGTTTAAGAAGGATGAATTCAAACTGGAACAGGTACAGAGAAGGGCTACTAGGATGATCCGAGGAATGGAAAACTTGTCTGATGAAAGGAGACTCAAGGAGCTTGGCTTGTTTAGCCTAGCTAAAAGGAGGTTGAGGGGAGATATGATTGCTCTCTGTAAATATATCAGAGGGATAAATATCGGAGAGGGAGAAGAATTATTTAAGCTCAGTACCAATGTGGACACAAGAACAAATGGATATAAACTGGCCACCAGGAAATTTAGACTAGAAATTAGATGAAGGTTTCTAACCATCAGAGGAGTGAAGTTTAGGAATAGCCTTCCAAGGGGAAGCAGTGGGGGCAAAAGATCTATCTGGCTTTAAGATTAAACTCGATAAGTTTATGGAGGAGATGGTATGATGGGATAACATGGTTTTGGTAATTAAATATTCATGGTAAATAGGCCTAATGGCCTGTGATGGGATATTAGATGGGGTGGGATCCGAGTTACCCAGGAAAGAATTTTCTGTAGTATCTGGCTGATGAATCTTGCCCATATGCTCAGGGTTTAGCTGATTGCCATATTTGGGGTCGGGAAGGAATTTTCCTCCAGGACAGATTGGAAGAGGCCCTGGAGGTTTTTCGCCTTCCTCTGTAGCATGGGGCACGGGTCACTTGCTGGAGGATTCTCTGCTCCTTGAAGTCTTTAAACTATAATTTGAGGACTTCAATAGCACAGATATAGGTGTGAGGTTTTTTGCAGGAGTGGTGGGTGAAATTCTGTGGCCTGCGTTGTGCAGGAGGTCAGACTAGATGATCATAATGGTCCCTTCAGACCTAAATATCTATGAATCTAAATTAAGAACACCTTTTTTTACAGTGTAGATGTGCCCTTAGATGGAGAGTTGCTATGATGCTGGGTCTATGAGCGTAATAGTCCAGAACACTTAGTTGTGGGATTAAAGACCTGGTCATAACTCCAAAGGACAGTATGATGTGTTTTCTATATAGCTTTTTTTAAAGTGTACAAAAGAACAGGGCAAAGAGTGACATGTCTTCACCATACAAAGGCAATTGCTCTGCTGCTTTCTCTTCGTGTGTAAATCATTTGGCATATTTCTGGAACAAACATGCAGCCCTATCCTGTGAGATTCTGAGTGCCTCCTGCAAAATTCTGATTTCTCAACTTCTTTTGATTTCAGCTGAAGGTGTTAGATCATTTGCAATGCTTCACCCACAATAAGTACAAAGAAAAAGTTTATTTTTAAAAATCCCAAAACAAGGACATTGTTTTTGTTTATGTTACAGCAGCACCTAGAAAGACTGAGGCCCCATTGTGCTATGCAATGTACATACATGTGGTAAGAGACAGTTCCTGCCCCTATATAGCTTACATTCGGTATAGACAAAGGTTTGGAGAAAGGGTGTGATATTATTTTCCCCACTTAACTATGGGTATTTGAGGCAAAGAGAGATTAAATGACTTGCCCAAGGTTCTACAGGAAGTCTGTGGCAGAGTCAGGGAACTGAACTGAGATCTTCTGAGTTTCAGCCAGCACCTTAACCACAAGACTCCTTCCCCTCAACTGTCTTGTTAACATAATGACAAATATAATTCATATTCCAGTACCTGATCCTAAATTCTTCCAGGGTAATAATCATCTCCTTTACTGTGAAATTAAACCAACGTATATGCTGTGGGGAATGTAAAAACTCAGCAAGCATGGTATTTTTTAGGAGTTAGTGGTCCTAAAAAATTAAGTAAACAACCAGTCTATGTAGTTCAACTGGATGATATTATTTTTATTTCTGTTATTTCTCTGAAAATGTGCTGATAGCCCTGTAATAACTGTCTCTGTGTTATTTATTAGATCTTTAGAATGGTGAGTCATACATTCTGAATAAAATATGTAGAAAAGTTGGCTGAATGATGCAAGTATTTGAAAATTTAGCTGTTTATTTTCATTTAGCTACCTGTGTATTCATGTTCGTTTTTTTTTTTTAAATCATTCATCAGGTTTCTATTCAAGGGAGTACAAGCCATAATGCATACACATTAACATGCATAAATATTTCTGAATGTATACAAAGTCATATTTAAAAAAATCTTCACCAAACTCTTATTATGTAAATTCCACTGAATACACTTTATTATCCTTGGCCTAACTTTCTTTTGAACTTCGGGAATTTAGAGTTCATATTTCAACTACCTTATTATCTGGTGTAAACACTGTATCACTTCTAACACATACTCTGAGGAAATACATACTTGGGCCTGACTCATTATGGGCTTTACTATAGTTTTATGCTAGTGAAAATGTTTTAAAATCAGACTAGAATGCTTAAACTCATGCCTGATGGTAAACACATAAGTAGTCTCATTGAATGCATGTGCTGAAGCATGTTAATGAATCAGTCTGTGTGTGTATGAGAGATTAAATTTTTACTTATGGCATGCACAGTTATTTGACTATAAACAACACCAATTTTCAAAGAATTGTGACTTACATAAAGCTCAAGAAAAACTACCAATCATCCTAAAATATGATTCATTAATTTAGCTCCACAAATCATTTGAATTTTAGATCTTGCACATAAATTGCTTTCTGACTAGAACAAATGCCTCATTACTCAAGCATATGCTAATCCAAGACTGTGTTGGTAACATGAAAAAGAATAGCTGCCAGGGCAGGGAACAGAACAAATTGCAGGCAGGTATATATTTAGAACCAGTTTTGCTCTCACTGTCAAAGTACTCAATGAGTGAGAACCAGATAAGACTGACATGTACCCTCTTGTAACACTCATTAGCCATACAAAGTTACTGTAGAAAAGAATGACAAAGTAAATATAGATGCAGCTACTTTTATGGAGGGGAAATATGAAAGAAGGAGAAGAAACCATTTAGATAATTTCCTATTTATTAGCAAGTCAGTGGGAGTTGAAGGCACTCAGCACTAAAAATGGGCAAAAGTTTTTGGATGAATAGCTTGACGTGCAACTCTCGTTACAGTGTGTATGGTAACGCCCATTGTTTCGTATTCTCTATGTATATAAATCTCCCCACTGTATTTTCCACTGAATGCATCCGATGAAGTGAGCTGTAGCTTACGAAAGCTTATGCTCAAATAAATTGGTTAGTCTCTAAGGTGCCACAAGTACTCCTTTTCTTTTTGCGAATACAGACTAACATGGCTGCTACTCTGATATCTGGAAATTTGACTCCATTCGTTTCAGCAAGGAAAATGTTTTTCAGGGCCAGCAAACTGGTGTGTCTGTCCCCCTTTAGGTTTGCCATGTTGTAGCTTTGTTGGTCCCAGGATACAAGAGAAATAATGTGAGTGAGGCAATGTCTTTCATTAGACCAATTTCAAGAATAAGAAGTTGATCCAATAAAAGATACTGCCTCCCTACCTTGTTTCTCTGTTCCCCTTTATAACCTTTTAGCCTAGTGGTTAGGGCAATTGCCTGGAGGCACAGGTTTGAATCCCCATTCTGGAGCAGGAATTTTAACTCCACTCTGGCCCCTGCCGGAGGAGCAGCCTAGCCACCAGGCTATAGGCTATTCTGGGATGGGTTGCTTTCAGTCTCTCCTGTTGGATCTATTCCAGAAACGCAGTTTGCTGACCTGAAATAGACACTTCCAATTTGCTGACAAATCCCAAATATTTTAAGAACCAAAACAACAATTGTTTTTTCTTTTGTTTTGGTTTACTAGATGAACTAAAATATGAATTATTTGCATAGCTCTACTCAACACCTTCCAGGACTAGGTCATAGTCCTCTGTCCAGAAATATGTGCTGTTAAGTATGTGCTAAGTCATGAGGTGGGATGCATAAGAAAAAAAAATTTCTGTTCTATATGTGCTTATACAAGTCTCATCACCATAATATCTGAGCACCTTCTCGAAGCGTATAAAGTGATGTGACTAAAACTGCCATGTGTATTATATGTATTTTCTATGTGTTTCTATTAGGGACAGTAAGGTGGAAGATATGCACCTTGCATTTGGAGCAGAAGATGGTGAGGTTTGTGATGGTCCTTAGTTCATATAGAAGTTCATTCCAGACTCAGAACAACCCCTGAAAAAAATCTGTCTCCCACAAGAAGAGAAAGGAAACATAATCTCAAACATAGGGCCAAATCTAACCCTGGTACAATATCTCAGAAATTGAGGGAAGTGCATCAGGAATGAATTTGGAATACGCTGTGCATTTGCAAGTATGGCAAGATTGGAGGAGAAGTTGTGAGTAGAAAGTGATGACAGCATTTAATACAGTGTTTCAGCTGAGTGCTGTCTCCCGGAGCACATATGGTCCCCAGCCTGGCAAAGATTTACATATGCTTAACTTTGAGTACTCCCCCTGAGTAGCCCCATTGGGTTTATTCATGAGGCCAGTTTCTCCAGTCTGCCAAGCTCACTTTGCAATGCTTATGCAGTGATTTGGGCTTGAGAATACCCCTGGTGTATGGCAGGCGGAGGGAGGGGCAAGGTGGGTACTGGCAGTGGGATATGGTGGACCCAGTGGTGAGCTGGAGCCGGTTCGTACTGGTTCGCTAGAACCAGTTGTTAAATTTAGAAGCCCTTTTAGAACCGGTTGTTCCGCGAGGGACAACCGGTTCTAAAAGGGCTTCTAAATTTAACCGGACAAAAGTGGCGCCTTAGACGCCGACTCCATGGGTGCTCCAGCCCTGGAGCACCCAAGGGGAAAATTTGGTGGGTGCAGAGCACCCGCTGACAGCTCCCCTTCCCACCCCACTCCCAGCCTGGCCCCAGCCCCAGCTCACCTCCGCTCTGCCTCTGCCTCCTCTCCTGAACACGCTGCCCTGTTCTGCTTCTCCGCCCCCACACCAGGCTTCCCGCGAATCAGCTGTTCACGCAGGAAGTTGGGGCAGGCTGAGAAGCAGGCCACGGCTTCCCGCTCAGACCCAGGGAGGTGGAGGTGAACTGGGGCGGGGGGGAGGGCGTGAGGAGGGCCGCCTGCGCTGCAGCAGGTAACCTGGGGGGGGGCGCGCACAGGGGAACTGCTCCCCGACCCAGCTCACCTCCGCCACCCTCAGCCTGGGCGGGAAGCTGAGGCCTGCTTCTCGGCCCTCCCTGGCTTCCCGCTGAACAGCTGATTCATGGGAAGCCGGGGGGCAGAGAAGCAGAGCGGGGTGGTGCATTCAGGGGAGGAGGCGGAGCAGAGGTGAGGTGAGCTGGGGCCAGGGGTGGGGACCTGCTGGTGGGTGCTCCGCACCCACCAAATTCTCCCCATGGGTGCTCCAGCCCCGGAGCACCTAGGGAGTGGGCGCCTAAGGTGCCACTTTTGATGTGATCAGCGGGGGAGCAGCTGCTCCCCTGCCCCTAGGAGCCAGAGGGACCTGCTGGATGCTTCCTGGGAGCTGCCCCAGGTAAGCACCTCTGGGACTTCCCACCTCGCCCCCCGGCAGGTGCCTCTGGCTCTTAAGGGTGGGGTGGGCACCCACTACGGTGGCCCATGAGACCCTCCTGCCCGGTTTTGGGGGCAGTCAGGGGACAGGGGAGGGGAGTGGATATGGCTGAGGGGGCGTCAAGGAACGCGGGGGGTTTGGATGGGGCAGTGGGGACGGGGGTGGGCAACGACCCCCTCATGGAGTGAGGAGGGAACCCGTTAAGATTTTGGCAGCTCATCACTGGGTGGACCCACTCTCTACTACAGTTGATCCCCAGTTGGTTTAATTTCCTTTAGGCATAGTGGAGAAGTAGAGTCAGAGTGCATATAGTTAAGCACATACGTAAATCTTTGCCAGATCAGTACCATGATGTTTGCAATTAATTTCCAAGGTATATGTTTCTAAAACAAGAAGGAAAATTCAGGTTATAGTGAATAAAAATTGACTGTTGCTTTGCAATTTGTATAGTCTTGAATGTATTGTTTCTTCAACAATATTGTCTGTGAGTGAATGTGGAAGGCTGCATTTTTGAATAGATTAGATGTTAACATTATGCCCTGTTTGGGTGATCTAAGAAACGCAGAGACTCATGCTGCTGCTTTTCCATCAGGCTTTTTTATCACTCTTTTTTGGAAATTCTGGAACCAAATTTACATTCCAATTATTTTATGTTACAGTTATGTCCCTAATGATGGACTCTCTAAAAAAAAAAAAAAAAAACCCTCCTTAGTGTGGAGTCATGAACAGTTTTATTTTTAATAAGTAATAAAAATTCATTTTCTTAAAATATGGCATAAAATATCTTATAAAACACCAATATACATACACCTACATTAAAAAAAACCCTCATAAAAGTGTGTACCCACGCACATGCATTGTTATGGTGTAGACAAACCTCACACTAGTCAATAAGGGGTTAATGAGAGCCTATGGGCTTAGTCAGCCCCACCCTGCTGCATCTTCAGTACATGTCAGGCTTGGAGGGAGTTGCTAAAAGGGGAGAACCCAGCTCAGTTAGTGGCTGTCTAAGAGGCGCATATCTCTGCTTCTTAGTGGGTGTGAGAAGCAGGGCTGGGAACTGAGCCAGACTGCTGGTGATTAGGGCCTCCTTGAAGGAAGGTAGACCTGAAGTGGGACTATCCTTTAATTTCATTTGCATCACCTCATCTGTTGGTGCTGGGGTTGACTGCTGCCTTTCAGCATCCCTCTGGGAAGGTAGGCCTGAAGCAGGGAGCCTAGACTATTGTTGACTGGAAGAGACAGACCCTGTGTAGAAGGACTAGGTCCAGCTGGGCACTGGGATGGATGATCCTCCTTTTGAGTTTGTTCTGTTTCTGTTGGAGTTGATACCCTGGAAGGGGTAGAAATTTGGCATAACTTACATGGAGGGCTAAGTCACCATTGCACCTAACCCTTGATGATCCAGATGGAAACAGAGGTAGGGCAAGTTGTTCCACGGTGGGCCACAAGGGAATGCTGTGCAGGCTGATCCTGTCCCCTACATGTGCATGTACATTTATAAAAATTGTGTGTATCTATGCATACTACACAGCCATTACAAAACTTTTAGGTGAATTAAATATAAATCTGACAATTACTGTATGAAAAACCCTACTTGATTGTCACTTTTTTTTAGTATATTAGTGATTTGATGTTTACATCTTTACATGAGGGAGGGTGGGTGTGATGATACCAAAAAAACTTCACTGAACTGCAAGAACCACACAGGAGGCTAATCGAGATTTTCAGCTCAGCAACTTGATAACCACAAAAGACCAGGGTAGTGGACTGTCAGTACAGAGGGATCTTACTCCAGAGAGTTGTGAAATCATACCTGACTAAACTACCACATATTTGTGCAGCTAGGTTCAATCTATAATACTCAGCACTAGCATGGCAATTCTTGTATTGAAAATGTTTTGCTCTTATCACAGACCATGAACAGTTCTTCTGTATGCTAAAAAGAATAGTTTAGGCCCTGATCTTACAAGCTCTTATGTATGATCAAATGCCTGTGACATGATTCATGTACTTTAATGCAATTCTGTGCAGTTCTGGAGTCTACCTGTGCATAAGTTTCCAGGTTTGAGGTTTTAGCTAGAAAACAGCCCTGTATGTGTGTGGGGTTTTTTGGTTTGTTTTTGTTTTGTTTTTAAGGATTTTTGTTACATGCTTTTGGCTCTTTATATTGTGACCATCCCTTCCATCATCTTGTTTTTTAAAAATGCCATGATAAATCACAGTACCACCTAATAATTCATGTGATTTATATTCAGTTTGCTGTTGGTCTTCAAAATAATATATTGTGTAGCATTGTTCAGCAAGTTGTCAATGGAAGGTGAAAATCTACCACACTGTACTCTCAATTCCAAGGCCTTCATATGAGGATTACACGGTCACCATCATAGGTTTTTAAGAAGGATTTCTATAGCTTCCTGTCTGTCCTAGCATGGTTTTCTGTGGAACAGTAGGGCATTTACTGAGCAAGTCCCATTTTAAACTCAGAATCAATCATATACAAGTTTGTTCTGATTTTGTAGAAGATTAAATTTAATCTTTGTTACAGTTTGTCACACATTTCAAATTAATCCAGTCATGTTTGCTTGATGAATTTTAAAAATGCATTATTAAAACATTATTTTCTAATATCTTTGCATTTGTAGCAGTGCCATTAATATGAACTTAATAGTAATCAGTGTGAACAGAAACACGGCATATCTCATTAAAATCAAACTGTATGGAATTTAAACAAAATGATTTAATGGAAAAAGTATTTTAATGAACAAAGTCCTTTTAAGCTGAGTCCTGTTAGTTAAAATACCACATTTTATAGATTTGATATGACAGACATGTTTGGTCCTTAGAATATATAAGCACACATTTTAGGACAATAGATGAAATGTGGAGTGCTTTCGAATAAACTGTCTTCAGTTATAACCCAGGAACTCTTCTGTGTTCAGCGGGGAAAGACAGATGTAGTTGAAGCAAAACTTAGGCCTCTTTACTTTTCTATTGAATGCAACTGCTTGATGTCGATTATGATTCATTTGTCCCATTAATATCAATCCTGAAAGGACTAAAACATGCTCATTAAGGCAATGTACTGAGCTGGATTCAGTTTTGGGGTTCTGCTAGCTAGTGGATCACAGGCTGAGCCTTCGGCAGTAGTCTACCCAGAAGAAACCCAGCTCTGGTTGTCTCTGTTGGCTGGCGTAGCCCTCAAAGGGTAAATATACATGGCAGCAACAGGGAGAAAAAAATCTCACATGCACAGTCCACAGCAGTGAGTCTCAGAGCCTGGGTCTACAACCTTGCTGGGTTTCAGAGCTCGAGCTCCAGCCCACATGGGAACATCTGTACTACTGTTTTTAGCACTATGGCATGAGCCGGAGTCTGCAGACCCAGACCCAGACTCATGGCTGTGGGTCTCTTTTTTTTTTTATTATTATTTTTTATTGCAGTGCAGAATAACCAAAGTGACCTGGGAAGGAAAAGGCAGGGTCACTGAATCAGGTGGGTGACTATTATTGACAGGGGCCTCAAGAAGCTCCAGCTGAAACATGTAGCTGCTCCTCTCTGGGAAAGCAGTAGCTGTACTGCTGTCTGCCATCCTCTGGGAGTGAATGCCCATGGGAGCAGGGGTGTGTAAATGTCCCCTGTGGTGGTGAATCAAGCCTTTTGTATAATAGACTCTGACTTTAAAGTCAGAAGGGACCATCATGATGATCTAGTCTGACCTCCCTGTATCTCCCATGTTCAAATCCCAGTCTGTATTAATGTGAATGGTCAACATTATATCTGTTTTTTGTAATTAGGTGTAAGGGTAAGAAAAATTGCCTCCGAACCTTGAAAACCCAGACAGTTCATGTTTCTAATATGCAGCTATCTCTGGGTCCCCTCTCAGTTTCATGTAAAAGCTAATCTCCCCTCCCCTAATTATTATAAACCCCAGTAGGCTGAGCACTTTATAGGGGAGTACTGCTCAGTTAGCTGTGCTGATGAAATTTACAGCAGACTGGATGCGTGCACGTGCAGTAATGGTAATCCCAAAGGTTCAAAAATTAGTGAGACCTCCTCAAAATTATGAGATGGCATTCAATTTTTTTAAAGAGATTTAAAATATTTGTCCCTTTTATTTATCTTCTGTTTTTTGAGCTTCAGTGTGTGTTGAGGTGATCCTGGTGGGTGTCACATTTTCCAGGTGTTCTTTGCAACTAGGAGGGCTAGAAACCTTTTTTTTCCTTTCTTTTTTTCATTTTTTTTTAAATGAATGGCAAGAATCGCACAGAATCACATGATCCCAGGATATGAGATTCAAATAAACCAACCAGACCAAATATCATGAGACTCATGACAAAATCATGAGTACTTCAGGGGCTAGCCTCAGTGTGTCAGACAATAAATTGTGCCCCTGGCTAAATCACCGAAATGAACAACTCTCACCCCACGTAGGTCAGCTCTTCCCTACACATAGTCAGGTCCATATGCAGTTTGAGTCTCTGAGGACTATGGCTAGTGGCAAGCCTACAGGTATTCCAGCTGGCCACTGCTGACCCAGACTGATGTTCCTGTGTATTCTCCCTGGCTGGCTTATGCAAAGAGCTGGACAAGGGCTCAAGGCTGTTGCTATACAGCTGCTGTTGAGGCAGTTTCTCTGAGAGAGACTGTAAGTGTCATAGCAAAAATCCTCCACAAGCCCTGCAGGAGAGAGTTATGTACACAAACAATAGCATATTCCACAATTAAAAGATAGTGATATTTGTGTACATATTTTGCAAAATTGAAACTTTTAATAAAAGAAACAATTGCTGTGCCTGCTCCTTCTCTTGTTGCAGTTAATATAAAAACATTCATTGACTTCAGCTGGAGCAGGATTGGGTTACGCATCTTTCTATTGCAAAACTACCATTATTGCAGTATCACAGACAGAGCTGGTAGTTCACTTATTATAAAAGTTGTCTGACACTTCCCATTATATGACCCTGTTATCAATTGTTTATAATCTTGTCAAACTTTAACCGTTTGGGCTGAAATTTTCCATGCTATATATTTGCCTCAGGGTCAATTTTTTTCTAGAATATTTCAGCCAAAATGGTTCAGCTGTTTCTGAGAATGAAGCTGGGAAAATATATTGTATAGGATGTGTGTGTGTTGCTTCATTTTTATTCTGGTGACCCCTTTTTGAGAAGCTCTAGTGTCCCCATGCTGTGAAGCATGAACTTGAAATTTGGCAACTTGAAAGTTGTGGCCTTTTATCAGGGATATGCCTTTTGCCATCCCCATAAAAATCTGCCCAAATCTGGCCAAGTTATAAGCCTTTGAAAAACAACAGTTCGTACATGCTTAGTAGAGAGTTGCTAGAACTCTGCAACTAAATTCTCTGAAGATTCTGTCCACACTGGGCATGCTCCAGTCCAGGGCTAAACAGGCCTTTTCCTGCAATTACAGCTCTGGGCTATTGCAGACCAGGTTGTGGCCAGGCAACGGTTCTGAGAATAGGGAGCCTGTTTCTCCTGTGCTCTCAATGCTTCTCCCTCATCCTCCACCATTGAGCCCAGGCAGTGTGGAGGAGGAAACTAACTGATTCAAGTGCATAGGGTAAAAGAGCTGGATCTTGGGAGTAGACTGGTATAGGGAGATGGCCTTGAGGTGGTGGTGGGGGGAAGACTGCGACTGGTTGGGCAAGGAGATTGGAACTTGGAACCAGTGCAGCATGGGGAAGAAGGAGTTATGGGAAGAAAAACAGATCTGTCAATGAGCCAGGGTGAAAGGGGAGAACTGAGACTGGCTGGGCAAAGAGTGGGAGAAGAAGCTGGGGGAGGTAGCACACTAATATTGAATGAGAGGTCCAGAGAGGGAGACTGGGACTGGTAGTCACTGGGGATTGGGTGAGTGTGCGCGGGGTCGGGGGAATGACAGGTTGCATGAGCAGCTGGGAGGGAGTGGAATGGCTGGGAAAAGAGACTGGGACTTGGGAAGAGAGCCTTGGATGGGGAGTCTACAGTGGTGAGAGTAAGAGTTACTAGGAATGGGATGAAGTGCCTGAGGAGTGCAAATGAGGACTTTCCGCCCGAATGGTTATAATTTTGCCAACTTTTAAGCATCTGAAATCAGTCTTATAATGGGAAGCATTGGACAACCTTTATAACAGGCAAGCTACAAATAAAAAAACATAAACAATTAATAGCTATGCTTTAGAGAAAGCAAAGTGGGGACTTGATCACCCTTTCCTCTTCTTCTGTCCCCTCCCTCTTGGATAAGTGTAAAGATGCAAGCCAAATTGGGATCACAGTATTGCCAGCTATAGGCATTCAAAATCATGAGTCAGGTCCCCTGAAAATCCTGAGGCTGGCTAAAAGATCATATTTTTAAGGTAATACATTTTTGTCTGCTTGTTGGGGTTTTTTTTGGAGCCTTTAGAGTTCACTTGGGTTACATTTTCAAGCTTTTATCCTCAAGCACAAGAGCTAGAAACTTTTTTTCTTCTTTTTTTTTTTTTAAATGAGAGCTGGGATGCTCATGTAGTCACGTAAGGCCCTAGTTCCTGGATTTAAGAAAAGCACCAAATATCACAAGGTTCATGGAAAAAAAATGTGAAAGTCAGCAACACTGAGAACTCTAGTCAGAGTGACTAAGCACAGGCTCACTCTCCCCCTCACCTTTCTATCTCCTTTGTGTGCATATATGTGTGGGTGTATAAAAACAAGAAAATTACCTGCATAATCTAACTGCACCTGAAATCAATGGAAAGATTCTAGTAGACTTCAGTCTGAGTTGAGTCAAGCCTTTCATGCTAAATAGCTACCATAAAGGAATACAACATTAAGATCTCCCGTAAAATAAAATATTTTGTTTTCTATGCAGCAATGTTAACTAGGCTAAACTGTACATATGTTCTTAACCTGTTTTTCCA
Organism: Chelonia mydas; assembly: GCF_015237465.2. Classification (NCBI taxonomy): domain Eukaryota; kingdom Metazoa; phylum Chordata; order Testudines; family Cheloniidae; genus Chelonia; species Chelonia mydas. The sequence continues at coordinate 58,964,527 of NC_057854.1, forward strand.
GTTATTAGGTACATTATAAAATATATATGATAAAACATACAGGATGTTCAATGACATTGAATTAATCTTCTTATTGGTGCCTTAGCTTTACATTTCCTGACTTTTTTGTTTGTTGTAACTTAATGTTGCATTCCCATAACTTCTTAACACTCTATTTTATACCAAGATAATGTAGGAAAGGAAGAAAGAAATCTAACCAGAACCAAATTAGTCAGCCATAAGTAGCTTTCATTATAAATCTGGTAGTTTAGGAGTTGAAAGAAGTGTAGGCAATGAGTATAGATAATGTAGTGTATATGAAACTGTGTCATAAAACTAACAGTGAAGCTGCATCAGTATTTTTTTTTTAAAAAAAAAAGTCCTCCAGCTTTTGTTTCTATGTTCAAAATTCCCCCCAACACCTCTCCCCGCATCCAGAATTGTAGAAAATAGTTCCTAATCTGCCCTGGCTGGTTTATTTTTAGAGCTTTTTTGAAGAACTGGAACACTTTTTTTCAACTAAAATTTTTGAACAAAATTTCTGGGTTTCTTATTGAAACTTCAGCCCCTTCTGTTGATATTCTCTTGTGAATAGGAAGGCTATAGAAAGGACACTAGCATGCGGGGGGGAATCCAAAATGTCTGAAACCATGTTAAAACTGCTACTGTGGGCACATTTAAAACAGTTAGTCTCATTTTAGAGACTACCAGGTCTAGTGGTTTTATCCATTAAGTTTAGGTAGGAAAGTTGGAACCAAGAATGTAACTGGTGATATCTCTAGAACTTGAATAAACTGTTTAAGTATGCCCACTGTATCACACGTTAATAACGATTATATTTTGATTACTGTGTTTATTTGAAAGACCCTTGATGCAATCTGCCAAACATAGCCTTAGTCTGATGACTAAGGTTTCAATAATTCTGTTCAAGGAATGTTTTTGCCTGCTCATATATTTGCCTCTCATCCAATGTGCGTTCATTGTAGTTGCTATAGGCATAATATTAAATAGCGCTGTGGCACTTCCTCTGCAGATGGGAAAATCCACGTATCAGTTGTCTTGACCCTGGCTTCTCCTGGCTCCCCCTTGCATCCTGGACACTGGCACAAAGAGAACAATTGCATGGTTGAGCTCATTGTGTGCAGGGGCAGGTGATATACACGCCCACCCTGTAGAGCCACAACATTTCCACTTCTTGAGGGGGAACCACTGCATCTACAGTGGGCGGGGGAAGGACTGTTCCCTTTGTTGAAATAATAGATTTGAGAGCTGAAGAAAGCCCGCTAATTTGAGTAAATCCCCATGAAATTTGCTACAGTCCTCAGAGAGTGAATATCCTATGTATTATGCTTAGTCCTAGCAAGAGCCAAGAGGATGATTTCTAGATACAGCCAGTTTTCAGTTTAGGCATAGCATAATATTTACATTTTAACATTATTACAAGCTAGCTGCATGAGTAGTTCCAGATAACACAGATGTCTGTAATAATTTGAAGGGGATTAGGGAGATAATGGAAAAGCCATCATGTCTTTGTAAATACAGGTTCAGCACAACCCAGAAAGGGGAATTGCCTTCAGTTTAGCCTGTGAAATGGAACAACACTTGCTCTCAGCTGTATGTTTTCAACAGGCAAAACAGTTTGAAATCCCTGGATTGTTCACATTTTAAAAGGAGTATCTTGTCATGCTAGGAAAGAAAAACAATTGCCATGTTTTTTTTAACTTTTAGGCTGTTAACTGAGTCTGTTAAGACCCCTGTAGGCTTAATCAGAGCGCTTACTTTTGGAGCAAGATCATATTTTTGTAGTGATTTAATTTCATTAATCTTGAACACCTGATTCCTTAGTGTGGAAGCCTCACACTTGGAATTTGTGCTGTTTGGAGTAGTATATTGTGCAAGTCGAGGGGATTTTTTTTGTTCACTCAGGTGATTGTCGTCTGTCATTTCAGAACTACAGTTATATCATCTCATAGCCTATCTCAAGCTACTGTATCAGACTGTGCTTTCACTCCTGCACTACTCCACATCCAATCTGCTAGATGAGGTCACTTTAGGAAGGCAGGATGAGTACTTAATAAGCTGTTCTCCACATTGTATCAGCATACTGTGCTTTCCTTATTGAGCTACTATTCTGAGCATTGCTCACATGAGGATTCATGACTTTGTGGTGACTTTCTGTTAAAGTTTTGTTGTGGTGCCCCTGCTTCTCTTGGGATAGTTTATAGTAGACTACCAACCTCCAGACAAATGTGTAGCAAAGCTAGTATTTCTAAAGTTACTTCCGGTTTTGTAGTTCTCTTTGTGTGTGTTTTGTTACCCTGATCTGTTTTGTTTCTTGTTGATTTTAGTTTTAAGAATCATGTTTAGACAGCTCTCTTTGTTTTGGAGTAGTCAGATTTAAACGTTATGGGTGTAAGCCTCACAGAAATTCACTCAAAATCCTTCTCAGTTCAGCTCTCATCCTCCCAAATGCTCCAGACATCTATCTGGATTTTTATGTAACACCTGTCACAAATGTTTATGAATGAGAGAACACATCTGTGGTACACAGAGAAATGTTATTGACCTATTCTAGAGGTGGAGAGCTGAGGCACAGAGGTAGAGAGAGTTAGACCATGTCACAGCCACTACTCTGCTGCATGGAAGAAAAGTCTTCTCCTTACCCCCTTCCTCAGCTCTGAAACTCTGACTGCAGATGAGAGAGCAGGCCTTCCCTCCCACTAACCTCTTAAGGAAATGGGGGGAGCAATAGGGAGTAAGTGACTTTTTGCTATTCAAAAAGAGTATTATCACTGATGATAAATTAGTAGCACTTAAGGTATGTCTATACTACCTGCCGGATCGGCAGGCAGTGATGGATCCAGTGGGGGGTTGATTTATTGCGTCCAGTCTAGACATGATAAATTGACCCCCGAGTGCTCTCCTGTCAACTCCTGTACTCTAGCGCCGTGAGAGGCTCAGGCAGAGTCGACAGGGGAGCAGCAGCAGTCTACTCACCGTAGTGAAGACACCATGGTGAGTAGGTCTAAGTACATTGACTTCAGCTACGTTATTCACGTAGCTGAAGTTGCGTAACTTAGATCGATCCACGCCCCTAGTGTCGACCAGGCCTTAGTGTCTGCATTGTGGTACGTTAATTTGATGATAAAGTACTCTGCATTTTGCCATTAAACCTCTGTTAGAAATGTTATTGTCAGGTATAAAAACTGTGAGACAAATCTTGAAGTGTTACTCAGCCCAGTTAGTCAATGGGAGTTCTCTGAGACACAACCATACGCAGAGATTCTCAATAATTTCTGACTAGACCAATGAGTAGAGGATTAACTTCATTTCCAATTTTTGTTGTATATTACATTGAGAATTACTAACTCAGTGAAACTTTGTCCTGAAACCTTCTGGCCTTATTGAATCATTGTGGTGGCACTGTCATTCTCTCCAACAGGGTATACTGCATGGTTGATTCAAGCCCAAGATGTTCCTAAAGGAACATTCCTTTAAAGATGTTTTCATTTTGAAGTAAAGCTGTACCTTTGGAACCATCTCTAGGGTGCATGCAACATGTTCCATGAACACAGCATGTTTCACAATGTGTTGCAGTGACTCTATGGAATGGTTGCAATTCAATCCTGGGAACTACCAAAAGAGATACCATTGTCAGTGACTAGATGGAGTTTTCAGTGCTTTAAAAAAAAAAAAATGAAAAGAAACAAACTTTAGATTTTTTTTAAAAAAAGAGCTTGTAAAGTCTATAATTGAGACTAAAGGATGATACCATTCTGAAACAAATACTTTCTTCTATTAAAGCCTTCTAGGTATCATCTGATGTTCTCATATTGAGAACATAGAGATAGGAATCTTCCTCATGGACTACAGCATTTTAGCTGTTAACTACATCAAATAGGTATTTACATTACAAGCCTGATTCCAGTATGACAACTGTTTTAAATTGTGAGTAGGTGCATTTAAGTCACTGGAGTTACACCAGCATAAACCCCCTATGAGACCAGAATCAGGCTATAGTTGTAAGCACTGCTCTGACAAATGTGGACTGCTAATGATTTAAAAGCTGAAGAGAGGCTAATTTTTTGGTGAGGACATGCCATACTGGGGCTGGGGAGATCTGCATTCAATTCCCAGCATGTCACAAAACTCCATGGTATCTTGGGAAATTTAGGCCTAGTCCACACTAGAAAATTAAGTCACCTTAATTACATTGCTCAGGAGTATGAAAAATCCACAGCCCTGAGCAGTTTAGTTAAACCAACCTAGTCCCCAGTGTAGACAGCGGTAGGTTGACAGAAGAATTTTTTCATTGACCTAGCTATCCACTCTTGGGGAAGTGGATTACCTACAGTGATGGGAGAACCCGTCCTGGCAGCATAGGTTGTGTCTATGCTGAAGCAGTGCAACTGTACTAATGTTGCATTTCAAGTGCAGACAAACCCTTAATCTCTCTGTGCCCGTCTGTAAAATTGGGATGATGATTATCCGTCTCCTCCATCTATTTGTCTTGTCAATTTCCATTGTAAATTTTTCAGGACAGAGTCTTACTGTGTGTTTGTACAGTGCCTAGCACAGGAGAGGTCTTTAGTTTGCTACTATAATACAAATAATAATTTATCAGTACAATGTTACACTGCATTCATTTTCCAAAAGTGTGACTGACTGCTTGTATCTAGTTTAAACTGGGACAGATTGCAGAGCCCTTGCTCAGGGTGGTAACCTTATTCATGCAAACAGTTCTAATAAAGCCAGTGGGACTACTTACATGGAGAGGATTCACAGTACAGTATAAATAATGGTCCCACATCTGACCCACTGTAACTAGGTACTGTGAGGTAGATTGTTCCAGCCGTGTATGATGTCTCTTATTGTGGACATGAATCCAGTTATTGTCAGTGGTATAGTATTTATACCACCACAATTTACTGGAAAAGTATTCCTAAAAATGTAAAACAACTCATGAGATCATCTCCAAAGCATGCATGCAACCTTATTCCTTAGTGAATCAGAGAAAATAGCTGATTGTAACTTGTTCTGAAAGGAAGTTTTCAGAGTCTAATAAAGAAGTACACAAAGTGAACATATTTTACTATAATCAGTGTGGTTTTGACAGTGTGCAGCAGCAATAGCCAGATCATTGTGAGCAGCATGAATACTTTGTCTATGCTTGAATACTTTGTCTATGCTTGTTTCATGTAGCAGTTGATGAAAATGTTGTGGGGAAGAAAAATCATGGGGGACAAGAGGTATCTACCATAGCATGTAACCTCTAGTCTCTGATGAAAATACCTCATATCTAAACTGTCAGAATAACTTGTCTTCAAGTGACACAAGTCAATTTTTGTAAGAAAGGAGGAGAAAAGTGTGTATACACTAAATAATGCTGCTGAGAACAGAAAACAAGAATCTGTTACAGTATGTTTGGACAGGAAATAAGAAAACACTTCTGCTACCGATTCCCGCCACCCCAGCTTCTAATCAGTTTGTTTGCAGGGTGCCTCTTGTTAAGAATGCAGTTTGTGAACTGAGGCAATAGGGAATTCATCTAAAGATTGGCTCTCCAAACATCAGGTGATCAACACAATTGCAGAGGACAAACTGACAGGCTTTAGAAATCCATATGAAGTCAAACTCAAATACAAAGTTACCATATTTTTTTTTTCCTTTACCTGATGGACCAAAAGTAAGAATGTAGGAAACATGAGCCAAAAATACTGACTTTAGTTAGTGATCCTATTGGTACTGATATTAAAGAAGATATGAGGTGGTGGTGGTGGTTGTTCTTATTACTACAATAATGCATAGGGTATGTCTGCACTGCAGCTGGACGGTGGGATTGACAGCCCGGATAGACTTGTGCAAACTCTGCTAGCCACCCAAGTCCATGCCCACCCAACTTCCTTGGTCCAAGCTCGGTAGTTAGCCCAAAATGCTGCCTGTGCTGAAACATCCACACTTCTTCTATTTAGCATGCTAGCTCAAGTCTCTGTCCACACTGGGAATAACACCTCCCAGGTGCAGTGTAGCTATACCTGCAGAGGCCTCAATGGAGCTCAGGTCCCTATTGTCCTGGGTGCTCTACATACACATAGTAAGACTTTTCTTGCTCTGAAGAACTTATAATGTAAATAGATAAGACAAAGGGTGGGAGGGGAAAAAAACCTATTATCCCAAATTGGGAGACTGAGGCTCAGTGGATTTTAGTGCCTTGCCCAGAGTCTCACAGGATCCCTGTGGCAGTCTTACCATAAAGTGTTTTAGACCAATGGTTCCCAGTGGTCAAGCCCCATCTCTACTCTCAAATCCCTCCACTCTCCTGGTGCTGTCTTGCAGCATTGTAGGTTTTGCTTACTGGTGTTCAAGGTCTTCCTGCATGATTTTTCTGCACCTATTGCCTTCCGTAGTAGAAATGTGGAAATAACTTCCTTCGGGACTTTCTGCTCCTCTAAAGGGGAGGGGAAATGTTGAGGCCAGATTAATGGAGGTTTTTGGGCAGCTAAAGATGCCGAGGCCTAGTGGGATTTACAAAATAGGTGACTATCCTGCTTCAACAAACACCCATTGAAGTCAGTGGGATTAGGCACCTCATTCAAAGCTTTTGTAAATCCCACTTTAGGCATCTGCAGGTGCCTAAAGACCTCCATAAATCTGGCCTGCAGCCCTTTAAAAAGCCAATCTTTTAAAATGTTTCCACTTAATTTACACGGTGAATAAATACTGGAAATGTAATGGACATGTATTGTCACTTTAAATGGGGAGGGGGGAAGACTGCATGCCACAGGAACGTATAAAGGCATTTCCAGATAACTTGTGCAAATCAGTTTCAACTCATACTTGAAATTGTGCCAAACATGGGGTCCTTACTGGGTATTTTTTTCAGCAAATGCTACATCAAATCAGACAAGTGAAAGAGGACCAAATTCATAAGGTTCATCTAAACACTGAATCTCAGTTGAAGAGAATCTTGGTGGTTTTTAAAATTGCTTTTCCCCTGAATCAGACCAACTGCTGAGTTCCAGCTGATGTCTTTGCAGTTAATAGTGAGATTTTTGCATTAAGAAGAATGACTGGGTGAGAGGGAGGGGGATGGACAGACTGATTAAATATCCTTCCCTTCTTGTAATGCATGAACGCTTGAATTCAGTGTTTATTATTAATTACTTGTTAGGCCCAAACAATATACTTAGTGCAAAGTGTACCATTCCTGTCCTAAAGAGTCTATGATCCAAAATAAGAAAGACAAGAGAGGAAAAATTGAAGTTTGAGTAGAGAATCATTTAGAAATTTTCTGGTTTTATTCTATATACTTTTCTAATTCACTCGTTTACTTATGGGTACTCTGAGGTTTTTAGGGAGGATTTAAATGAAGATTGGGTAGTCACTTAGGGCAAAAATTTCAAATGTAAATGCCCTAATTTATCAGCAACCAAAAGCTCAGATCTTTCAGTGAGCTCAGCACCGAGCCCCTCTGAACCACAGCAGGATTGGGGCTCAAATCCATATTTAGGCAACTAAATAACTGGCCTGATTTGTCAGAATTACTGAGCACTTGCAATTCCGAGTGAAGCCAATTGTTTGAAATCTATTTATGTAATGAGACAAACCCAGAAAACACAGTGTAGTAGTTTGGATTAGCTTGTGTGTGATACTGTACAAGGCTGTCAAAACTTAACTGTTGTATTACCCAATACTTTAAATCGGGTATTTAATCCTGTAGTTTTAATGTTGCATGAATATACACTTTATTTGGGTTTTTTGTTGTTTCTCAAGGGTCTGTGGTTTGGGGTTTCACATTTTAACTTTTCCTTTTGTCTTTTTTTCAAAAAAAGGAAAGAATCCAGATCTGTTTAGACTTCAGAATATGCAAGCTCTTCTGGCTTTGTTTTTGGTTTTCACCCATTCTTTGCCTTGGGGCAAGGCTGCATAACTCAGGAGATCTGCAGACATAGGGGTGCATTCCCACAGAGAATCAGGCAGAGGTCTTGATTCTCCATTGCCCTACACAATGTGTTGTCACTTGCACCCACTTTGTACTGGTGTAAATGATGACACACAGAGCAGAGTCACAAAGAGTAGGGACTTCATTTCCTGAAAACAGGTGGTGCCAACTTTCATAATTTATTGCAGATCTTGTGAACTGTGTTTTTTTTTAAAGCCCTAGCTCCTGGAGCCTTGTGATTACAAGAGACTTTCAGCTTTCATTTTCCAAAAAGGAGATTTCTAGCCCTCATAGTTGTGGAGGAAAGTTTGAACATGTGAACCCTGAATCTTTAAACAGTAGAAGACAAATAAACCAAACCCATTCTTTTTAAATTTTATGATTTTAAGCCCAACACCTGTTTGTTTTTTGAATACTTGGGTTTAGCAATGCTGAAATAACCTCTGTGCACTTAACACACTGCTTCATATAGTCACAGTGCAGCTCTCCCAGAGTGAGCATGCTCAGTAAGCCATTTTCAAGTGGTCATAACTTTGTCAAAACCTAATTATTTCATACCAAGCAAAGACACTGGCTCTCACTGAGCACTGTATCGATAGCAAATATCATATGTCAGATGCAGGCTGCTTTGCTGAGGCTTGTCTATGTCTGTAACCTGATTTATACATATACAGAGATTTAACCGCCATTCCACAATCTTCCCTAACTCACTCACATGGTTATTTGCTCTTCCTCCTCTCTGTTCCACATAATAATTCACCCTCAGGCAGAAACCAAGACTGTAAAATTTCTAGCAAAATCTGAGCTGGTATTTCTCTCCAGTCAGACTTAATAAACCTTTGATTAAACATCAGGATGGTTTTTATTCTTTTTTTAATGTGAGCAAATCTTTAAGCAGTAAAGAATTTGTGAAAATATTCACAAATTCTTTTGAGCTCTGGCTCTTGTGCACCACTTAGGAGTCATAAAGCGATTGGATACTGGTCAAAAATCACTGTTGAAGGGGATCTCTGTGCTAGTACAATCATGATGGCTCCAGACCCTGCACCTGCCACCCTCCTCTGAGTATAGGGGGCTTGTTAAAAGTGGGCAGGTGCCATGCTGGAGGTATTGGGGGGGACAAGGCAGCACTTTTAAAGAACCTCCATCTGTGGTGGAACTGAAAACTGCTGCTAGGCAGCTGTAAGTGGCATCAGCCCCATGAATGGTCTTGCCTGCTTTTCCACTTCCCCTGCCCTCCACTCCAGTTTGTTTATAGATATATAATTATGAATGATGCAGTTATTAAACTGGCTTGCATGAATAAGAATCTTGGGAGACCATCTGGTGTCAAAGAAAGTAAGGAAATAATAGCAGGGCCTGGAGAAACACTGTGAGTGGTGAGCCCAGGCCACAAATGAGTATCTCAGTATTGTGTTGCTGTTGATGGTAAATTCTGTGAATAAGTAACAGCAAAGTTTGTGTTAATCATACTCTCTGGTCCAGATCCTAGCATCAGCACATTCTGATTCAGGTGATACCAGAATTTCATTGGAAAAAATATCAAATGGCAGCCCTACACAGAAAACCTTACTACACCACTTTGCCATACCGAGTCCACTGGAGAGAGATCCACATATTTCCATTACCCTGAGTATGCAACTGAAGGACATCTACATTAAAAAAAAAAAAATCTTCTGGAGCTTAAACCCACCAATCCAAATCAGTAAAACTGCTGTTAGCAACCCCATCAATGAGACCAACTAACCAGATCCTAAGCCCTAACTAGAGGACTTAGAGCCACATCAAACAAGGCAGCTGAGGTTTCCTCCAGTGTAAGGGAACGCTCGCCAACTGCTGTCTCTACCCCCAGCAGTAGAGGGCATCATAGGCAGAAGGAAGCAGGGTTGAAGCAAACAGAAAGCTTTAATTCTTTTTCCCGTGACTTGATGAGATATGTAGTCCTCCTTCCGGCTAGAAGTAGCTGTTTAGTACAGTTAAGCCCTCCATACTTTTTTTTTTTAAGTACAGTTCTTTGGTGATTGAAGAGCCTTCCCTTTTCTCTCACACTGGAATAGAGTTCCAAAAAAGTGTGTAGCTTTTTGACAAGAAATCTTTGAGGATACCGAACTTTCTGTTAGGTGTCTTAGGGTTGATTTTTTCATTGTTACTACTTAGCTGCATAAATTCATAGCATTATACCCTGTAGCCTTTTATGGCTTCTTAGTAACTCTTATCAGACAGATGGCTATATTTTTATAGAGGTGGGGATATCTTATGGTGGTTTTTATTCTGCTTTATCTGTGAGGAAGGACCTAGGTGTCATCAAACTTGCTTTCAAGAAAAAAAGATATTTGAGTCTTTGAACAATATACAAAAGAGGAAGTAGCTTTTCAAAGTCTCAAAATACTTTAATGCCAAAGTTTGACAAAAAAGAAAATTCAGTTTTTCAAGCAAAAAGTTATTCCAATGTTTAAAATAGCTATCTCCTTTCACACAGGATTCTTAATTTAAAGGATAGTTGTTGATGTTTAATTTTTTCTCAGGGTAACATTTGCTGTCTATGTGAATCTCTCTGAATGCTGGACAAACACACAATTTAAATGAGGGGAAAAAAATGTATTGACAAGGTTAATCGGAATTCCATAGGGTTCTCAGGGCACTTTCTATTGCTTATTTTCATCTACAAATGTGAGGTTAGTACAATTGCAAGGTAGGAAATGAAAGAGATAAGGAGACGGAAAATGGGTAAAGGAAAAAAAGCAAGCACTGCAGAGGTAGTGAAAACAGAAATGCTCAAATGTACTGAAGTCAATAGGAGTTCAGAAGACCCAAGACTTCATCCTCTGTCTCAATATACCCACCTTTAAAATGTGTTAGAAATAATGAATCAGGTTCTCATCTGGCGCAAATAAGGATAGCTTAACTAAAGTCAGTGGAGTTGCATCATTGACCTTGATGAGAATCTAGCCCAATGTGCTGTGAGACTTAAATTATGTTTGTAAACATTTCATTACCCAGGTGTTGTGTTATGGAAGTGCAAAGTATAATACATATTTTGTAGAGAGTAAAACAGAATAAATGGAACAAACTCATAACAATAAAAAAAGAGAAATTGGAGATCTGTTGGTATACTGGAAAAATAGAAACCATCAGGAATATTACAAAAAAGAGATGGAATAGTACGTTGGAGAGTTAATGAAAACTGGAAAGAAGAATGGAAAACATATCAAGTGAGGGAGTCACTATTAAGTAACTTACCTTATTTGTTATTGGCATAAAGAATTGTAATCAGTTGAACTAACTGGGTTCATAAACTGGGGCAAAATCATACACCTGAAGGATCTCTTTAGATTGCTATCTTGATTCTCCACAGTATAGTACACATACAGTAAATGCTCTTTGGCACATTTAATAGAAATCATACTTAAAATATTATGCTGGTCTGTTTTTCTAAATGACTTGCAAAGCACCTTCCAGTTAGTGGCAGCCCAGTGCTCAAAGTCAGTATTCCATCCCATAAGTCTTTTTTTATACTGGATACAACAAAGGTCAGTTCACTTAATGAAAGCTGTTGCTGTACTTATTTATACTCTCAGTACATTGCTTCAATGAGGCCAAATACTGGAATCTACCTATAAATAAATTTACAAATATGACGTAACCTTCTGTCTTCAAGCAATAACTAGTTCTAGCATGTTATACCTATTGTAATGATCTTTCATATTGCAATTCAAAATGTATCTACGTAATTCATAATAAATGACTCATAATTTATTTAATGCTGTAGTAGTACAAAGGTGCTATAGCTAGTATATTAGCATACTGTGAAGCAGGCACTGTAATAGTAGTTTTTCACCCGTCACTCCTGGAGTAAAATTTGGATGTAATTTCTATATTAAGATTTCAGTGTCTGCTGAGATTTCAGAATATTTTTTTCTGCTTTTCATTTCTAAAATACATGCACTCAGGTGCACCATACTAAGGGCTTGATCCTACTTCCATTCAAGTCAATGGAAAAAATCCCATTTACCTGAATGGTTCAAGATCGAGCCCTTTTTTACAGGGGGAAATCTAGACCCAGTTGAAGTCAGTGGCAGCTTGGCCATTGACTTACACTGGGTCAGGATTTCACCATATATAATACATATAAATTCCTGCTGGAAACATCTTCTCTGTAAAACTCACTTTTTGCAGTGCATCATAAGAAGATCCAGAAAAGCCCTTCTTTATTTCTTGCCCTTTGACTAAAGAGAGGCTACCTGAAGAAGTTGTGGATACCATGAAGAACAGCAGCTCTAAGAAGAAAGGGGAGGAGGGAATGGGCAGGTGCCCCTCAAATAACCCATGGGACTGTTTGGGGTTGGAAACTTGTGAGAATGTATCCTAAATATGGACAGCTAGCCAGGGCCTGGGAAGGATAAGCTGCCCTTCTTTACCCTTCCCCCAGGAATAAGGCAGGGGAAGAGATGCTTCAATAGTTGGAGGGGTTAAGCTGTGTGTGCGCCCTTGTTCCATCTGCCCCAGGAATCTAGAAATATTTGTGGGAGGAGGATGCGAGAAGAAATCCATGTTCGGACAGAAATCAGACGAGGGAGGCTGGAAAGGTGTAATTCCCAGGAGGATGAGGAGAGAGCACTGCTACCTTAATAGTTTCTCTTCATTGTGTGCTGATAACAAGTCAGTTGCCATGTTTCATATGGTATATAAATGCAGTAGGGGGATAGGGTTCCTTAAACCCCTCACTATAGCCTGGCACAGAAAGGTAATTCATTATGCAAGGTAAAGACCTGGATGCGCGCACACATCTTTGGTGTGAAGAAGACAAAAGGAAACTAAATGCATACTCTGCACCCAGCTAACTAATCATACAGTAGCCTATTTCTTTCTAGGTATGATGCCTCTAACAAGGCCTGCGTAGCCCACGTAGGAAAAGCATTAACATTTTCTAAAATTCCCTAATCCTGCTTAACTGCTACTCTAAACTGCAGTTTTTTTAAATTTTATTTTATACTGTATTGATTCCTTCAGAAATAAGGGGAAAACCCAAAAACGACAAAGAGCAAAAAGGGAAGGGATGTAAAACAGGGAAGACCAGCAAGGAGGGGAAAGGAAAGCATCACCTTGGTTTCCATCCACTAGTAATTAATCAAAGATTTTTATAAGTCAGACTAAATTTGTCTAAAGTCCCTCTTCTTAACAACACTTACCCCCTCTTCAGCTGCCAGACTAGTCAAGTTGCTGGTCCTTCCATAAGTTATGGTTCATGGACCTTGTCAAAAGAGACTTCTGCTGTAGATGTGAGTCTCCCAGAGCTATACTGACTCACATGTTTTGAGATTTCCCTAGGATACAATCATTTTGACTAAAAGTAGGCAGGGGGATTAACATCATAATGACTATCTCCTTAAAAATTACTTCTCAGAACTGTTTGGGGACATATCCCATCATCATGGAAACTCTGGTTCTCTAGAGCAGTGCTTCTTGCCAAACAACACAGAAGAACAGACTGCCTTCAGGGGTAGAAGCTTGGTAAATTGCAGTTTATTAAAGGGCTTATGATCTGAGGTGTTATGCATGCCCAATCAAGAAATAGAAGGAAAGCCATGTGCTGCATGTGACCAGTCACAACTAACCAACTCACCCAACTTGAATTTCATAGGGATTGTGCCTGCAGTGAATCGATCATGATAAAATTGTAGAGTGTTTAAAAAGGGGGTTATAAATATTAATACCAAATATATTTTGGACTATAGTCATCTACTTCTAGACATTCCATATACATAAATAAAAGGGAGAGGGAGGAAGCAAAGAAGCTAAATTAATCATTGTAAATTATTCACTGAAAATTATTTGCTCAGCTCTAGCAGTAATCCAGACTAATCACTGTTTTGGGATACTTTGTCCATAGCTGGTTCCACTGATTCTGAATAGCTTGCAAATGTGTTGTTACATATTTTTAAAAGACAGCTAATGGAAAGGTATTTACATGTGTTGCACTATTCTCCTTCCCAGTTACTAGGCTTCTTTAACAATAATCAATCATGAGACTTCAATTAAGGAAATAGAAACAGCTGAAAACAATCATTTAATTAGTTTGGAAACATTAATAAACACTGTCAGAGAGAGAGTGAGTGAGTTTGTGTGTTGGACTACATTTCACAAAGCTGTTTGAAAAATTCCCCTCCAGGGCAAAGCCTCATGTTGCAGTCATCTAGAGTTTAAAGAAAGGATTTCAACCCCACAGTGCTGTAGAGGTGTTAAAATAAACTTTCCCACACTGTCAGTGAAGTCCATATTGTGAAGCACTTTTGGCCCAAAAACTTTGTGATGGGCAGAAGGAAGTGCAGAGTTGGTTCTGCAAATACCCTGAACCCTTGCTTATTTCAGGAAAGCTTAAAGCATAGTAAGCTGTTCTGTCCTGGCCTGTAGCTCCTCAGAAACACTTCCATCTACATTTACACCCAGAATTTGTTTGTAATGTGCTGAAACTGTGTGTGTTTTCATATAGCTGTACGAATTTATTGTAAGGATTGTTTTGTAAGAATGGAGGGGAAGATTGCGTACAGGAATTAGTGGCAATGACTGACTCCTATCTCATCCCTAATCTTTGTAACCAAAGAGCCTATGTCCTTGTGATTCCTTCACAATAAAAAGTGTAAATTTACTACATGATTTCTCTAATTTCTTTATTAGAAGAAAAGTGTTTAGACACATTTTTATTCTAAAAATAAATTAAAGGAAATTTATGGACCTGAGGCTAGTTTCTTTGAAATTTAACCATGCTTTTCTCTCTTATATCTGTTTTCAAAGTCTATATAATTCTTTTAGTTCCTCTTTTAAAAGAGTTCTTCAAAATTTTGCATTGTATTCAAATAATACACTGCTTTGCATTACTGAGCTAGCATGCAACAAGTGATGGAGGAAAAACGTTGAAACAAGATCAGATTTGAGTTTCCAGGGTTTTATATAAACAGTATTGTTTTTTAACACAACTTATGAAAAACTCCATGACAAGTAACCCTTTTAGTCTAACATATGCCTTTTAATTTAAGAGTACAGTGATTAGAGGTTGAAAACCTGGAAGTCGAAGCATTAGATTTTTCTTCTGGTTGTTTGACATTGGTTGAGTTTATGGAGCAGAAAATTGAGAATTTTGACAGGTTTTTTAATATGTTCATTTTCCTTTTTAAAGCAGCGCATTTAGTGCCTTTGAAGAGAGAGGTTTTTTTTTCCATGGGTGACATGTATTTACCTGATTTTTCATAGGCTATGAAATTCTCAGGCAAAATATGGCCATTGCTGGCTGTAAGTCTCTAGGAGTCATTTGTCTATTTTGTACTTGCCTTTATAGGCCCTGTAGTAAACTAATTAAGTTTTACTGAATAGGGATGGTGGACTTAAACTTTTTTTAAAAAATGCTTTCCTGAATCAGGGTCATGGCATAACTTTCCACAATATATAAAAGTTCAAGTACATATTGTAATAAGTGAAGACTTTATTTATAGTAGTTTTCTGCTTTAGCTGGTGTCTCATTTAGTACCGGTAGTAAAATATGGATCAATATCTGAGATGTGAATGGCAGTGGTGACTTTTTTAGGCCTGTCATACGTTAAAAGGCTTGGCATAGTATTAGCTAAAATGGTAGTACTAGGTAAGCATGACCTCGCCTTCTAATGTTCTGAAAGAGCATATTTTACATTTTGTGCCCTTTGATTTTTATCCTCAGTCAATTTTGTTATTTACCAAATCCCCCCCCCCCCCCCC
Organism: Chelonia mydas; assembly: GCF_015237465.2. Lineage (NCBI taxonomy): Eukaryota > Metazoa > Chordata > Testudines > Cheloniidae > Chelonia > Chelonia mydas. The sequence continues at coordinate 58,980,194 of NC_057854.1, forward strand.
CGCACCAGCCAATTGATGCAGGAGGTCCTTGATATAAATAAATTACATATTTTTAGGGTGGGGTAGGGGCATTGCTTCATAAACTAAGTTTTTATTTGGACTAAAGAGTCCTATCTCACAAAACATAATTATAAAGGTGTTTTTTTTTCTTTTTTTCCATCAGTATTATAGAATCAGAATTGTAGAAGATTAGGGTTGGAAGAGACTTCAGGAGGTCATCTAGTCCAACCCCCTGCCAATGTTCCCTCTAATTTTTGACAGGCCGTGTATGCAAAAAATTTCTTCTATGCAAATTGTTGTGCGCACGGTGTTTCGCTGTGTTCGCGGGGTTTAGGATCTGTGTGCGCATGCGCACAGCTTAGAGGGAATAGTGCCCCCTGCTCAAAGCAGGACCAACCCCAACTAAATCATTCCAGCCAGGGCTTTGTCAAGCTGGGCCTTAAAAACCTCTAAGGATGGAGATTCCACCATCTCCCAAGGTAACCCATTCCAGTGCTTCACCACCCTCCTAGTGAAATATATTTCCTAATATCCAACCTAGACCTCCCCCTCTGCAATTTGAGACCATTGCTCCTTATTCTGTCATCTGCCACCACTGAGAACAGCCGAGCTCCATCCTCTTTGGAACCCCCCTTCAGATAGTTGAAGTCTGCTATCAAATCCCACCTCACTCTTTTCTCTTCTGCAGACTAAACAAGCCCAGTTCACCCAGCCTCTCCTCATAAGTGATGTGCCCCAGCCCCCTAATAATTTCCGTTGCCCTCCGCTGGATTCTCTCCAATTTGTTCACATCCTTTCTGTAGTGGGGGGCCCAAAACCGGATGCAATACTCCAGATGTGGCCTCACCACTGCCAAATAGAGGGGAATAATCACTTCCCTTGATTTTCTGGCAATGCTCCTACTAATGAAGCCCATATGCCATTAGCCTTCTTGGCAACAAGGGCACATAGCCAGCTTCTCATCCACTGTAATCCCCAGGTCCTTTTCTGCAGGGTCTGCAGCCTGTAGCGGTGCATGGGATTCTTTCATCCTAAATGCAGGACTCTGCACTTGTCCTGGTTGAACCTCCATCAGATTTCTTTTGGCCCAATCCTCCAATTTGTCTATGTCACTCTGGACCCTATCCCTACCCTCCAGTGTATCTACCTCTCCCCACAGCTTAGTATCATCTGCGAACTTCCTGAGGGTGCAATTAATTCCATCATTCAGATCATTAATGAAGATGTTGAACAAAACTGGCCCCAGGACCGACCCCTGGGGTACTACACTTGATATTGGCTGCTAACTAGACATCGAGCTGTTGATCGCTACCCGTAGAGCTCAACAATCTAGCCAGCTTTCTATCCACCTTATAGTCCATTCATCCAGCCCATATTTCTTTAACTTGCTGGCAAGAATACTGTGGGAGACCGTATCAAAAGTTTTGCTAAAGTCAAGATATATCACATCCACTGCTTGCCCCATATCCTCAGAGCCAGTTATCTCATTGTAGAAGGCAATCAGGTTGGTCAGGCATGACTTGCCCTTGGTGAATCCATGTTGACTGTTCCTGATCACCTTCGTCACCTCCAAGTGCTTTAAAATGGTTTCCCTGAGGACCTGCTCCATGATTTTTCCAGGGACTGAGGTGAGGCTGACAGGTCTGTAGCTCCCCTGGTTCTCCTTCTTCCCTTTCTTTAAAGATGGTCACTATATTTGCCTTTTTCCAATTGTCCGAGACCTCCCCCAATCACCACGAGTTTTCAAAGATAATGGCCAATGGCTCTGAAATCACATCAGCCAATTCCCTCAGCACCCTCAGATGCATTACATTTGGTCCCATGGACTTGTGCATGTCCAGCTTTTCTAAATCGTCCTTTCACCACTGAGGACTGCTTACCTCCTCCCCATACTGTGTTGCCCAGGACAGCAGTGTGGGACCTGACCTTGTCTGAAGACCAAGACAAAAAAAGCATTGAGTACTTCAGCTTTTCCACATCTGTCCTAGGTTGCCTCAGGGTGGATTTGATTTAAATGATGATTCCTAGTCAGGAAGACTTGATTTAATCATGTATTTCTACATAAAAGTGCATTCTTGTTGGCTGTTATAACCTTAGTACATATTCTTCACAACTCAGAGATGTAGGTTTCATTTTCAGAAGGTACACACTGTACATTTTTAAAGTGATTTATTTTTGAAAACTTTTCAGATTAGTTTTACAGCTATATCAGAAAATGAATGACTGTTTGGTTATTTCATTTACCAAAGGTAATTGAAGGAGATGGTTTACCTCCCAATGACTTCATAAATATCTCCAATTCAACAGGTTAATCATTAATATTTGGAGGATTTTCTTGCCATGCTGTATTAGGAGAACTTCATCAGACAGACATTTAAATTATTTTATTTAACTTAAACAACAATGTTATGTATTCTGGATTTTTTTCTTCAACAGTAAACGTATAATATTTTAACAAAACAAGCATGTGAATTTTTGAATTTAGTTAAACATTCAAGTTTTTTTAAAATCAGGTTTGTTTTTGTTAAAATTGTTTAACTAAAATAATTGAATGAAATATTTTAAAAAACCCACAAAAATTAAATGGACTATGTCAACCAGGTCAACATGAGAAACTTAAAATACTGGCTCCTGCAGCTAACTCAGTCATCTTCACCTTCATTTTCCTGTTTGTTCATAATCTGGAAAAGAAAACCAAGCTTTCCTGCTTTTTCAGGTACCTAATGATTTTTCAGTTTGGAATGAATTAGTCCAAAGGAAGAAAATATTCTTTCTACACCGGCAGAAGAAACTACTCCTATTAAAAGTGAGATTATCACTTCAACAGTCTTTGAATCCAAGTGCTTAAGTGACTTCCACCAGTTCACTGGTGTGACTTTCTTTAAAACTTCATCAGCAAACATATATTTCTTGAATGGTTCTTATTGCCAAACTGGGTCTCTTTTATGGCCTGCTGCCATTATAGCTTTTCCCTTCTAATGAGAGAATGGTATGGTAAATCTCAAATCAATGAAGGCTACACTCAGAAAGACCTCAAGACTTCTGGAATATGCTGCTCAAACAGTTTCATTTTGATTCAACTACCTGTCCCTCCCTTCTCACATTTATCTCCAGAGTTCTTCTCCTTGGCCAGATCTATTCCACCCTCAACAATCTTCTGTTCATAGAACTTTTTGAAACTTTGCACTTTTAGAGAGAGGTAAGGGATTGACTCTGTGTATACACAATTGCAGAGGGACAATAGGGTTAAGGTCTGTTTCTCACCTTTGCACATTATTTATTTATTTATTTACTTATTTATTTATTTTAAACCATTTTCGCTGTTAACAAGCATGGTCTCTCTGGAGACACAAATCCACAGTTTGAGAACTGCAAAACTAAGTATCTCTGATGGTACCTTCTAGACCATGGTTCCCAAACTTGTTCAGCCGCTTGTGCAGGGAAAGCCCCTGCTGGGCCACGTCAGTTTGTTTACCTGCCGCATCCGCAGGTTCGGCTGATCGTGGCTCCTAGTAGCCGCGGTTCCCTGCTACAGGCCAATGGGAGCCGCTGGAAGCGACGCGGGCCAAGGGACGTACTGGCCACCGTAAACAAACTGGCCCGGCCTGCCAGGGGCTTTCCCTGCACAAGCGGCGGAACAAGTTTGGGAACCACTGGTCTAGACTGTGCACCGAGTCCCATTGGGTAGAGAGAAAGATTAACCTAAATAATCTATACAGAAGCCCCTGGAACCCCATAAGATTGGGTCCCTAATCCATAAAGTATTGGAACACATTTATGAAACTTTTCTTAAACATTAAGAACATAAGAATGTCCATATGGTCAGACCAAAGGTCTGTCCAGCCCAGTATCCTGTCTACCAACAGTGGCCAATGCCAGGTGCCCCGGAGGGAGTGAACATAACCGGTAATGATCAACTTATCTCTCTCCTGCCATCCATCTCCATCCTCTGACAAACAGAGGCTAGGGACACCATTCCTTACCCATCCTGGCTAATAGCCATTGATGGACTTAACCTCCATGAATTTATCCAGTTCTCTTTTAAACCCTGTTATAGTCCTAGCCTTCACAACCTCCTCGGGCAAGGAGTTCCACAGGTTGACTGTGCGCTGTGTGAAGAAGAACTTCCTTTTATTTGTTTTAATCCTGCTGCCCATTAATTTCATTTGGTGGCCCTACTTCTTATATTATGGGAACAAGTAAATTACTTTTCCTTATTCACTTTCTCCATACCGCTCATGATTTTATATACCTCTATCATATCCCCCCTTCGTCTCCTCTTTTCCAAGATGAAAAGTTCTCGTCTCTTTAATCTCTCCTCAAATGGGACCCATTCCAAACCCCTAATCATTTTAGTTGCCCTTTTCTGAACCTTTCAAAATGCCACTATATCTTTTTTGAGAGAGGGGACCACATCTGTATGCAGTATTCAAGATGTGGGCGTACCATGGATTTATATAAGGGCAATAAGATATTCTCTGTCCCTTTTTTAATTATTCCTAACATCCCATTTGCTTTTTTGACTGCCACTTCACACTGCGTGGACATCTTCAGAGAGCTGTCCATATTGATGCCAAGATCTTTCTCCTGATTAGTTGTAGCTAAATGAGCCCCCATCATATTGTATGTATAGTTTGGGGTTATTTTTTCCAATGTGCATTACTTTACATTTATCCACATTAAATTTCATTTGCCATTTTGTTGCCCAATCACTTAGTTTTTTGAGATCTTTTCTAAGTTCTTCACAGTCTGCTTTGGTCTTAACTATCTTGAGCAGTTTATTATTGTCTGCAAACTTTGCCACCTCACTGTTTTACCCCTTTCTCCAGATCATTTATGAATAAGGTGAATAGGATTGGTCCTAGGACTGACCCTTGGGGAACACTACTAGTTACTCCTCTCCATTCTGAAAATTTACCATTTATTCCTACCCTTTGTTCCCTGTCTTTTAACCAGTTCTTAATCCATGAAAGGATCTTCCCTCTTATTCCATGACAATTTAATTTACATAAGAGCCTTTGGTGAGGGACCTTGTCAAAGGCTTTCTGGAAATCTAAGTACACTATGTCCACTGGATCCCTCTTGTCCACATGTTTGTTTACCCCCTCAAAGAACTCTAATAGATTAGTAAGACATGATTTCCCTTTACAGAAACCATGTTGACTTTTGTGCAACAATTTATGTTCTTCTATGCGTCTGACAATTTTATTCTTTACTGTTGTTTCAACTAATTTGCCCAGTACTGATGTTAGACTTACAGGTCCGTAATTGCCAGGATCACCTCTAGAGCCCTTCTTAAATATTAGCATTACATTAGCTATCTTCCAGTCACTGGGTACAGAAGCTGATTTAAAGGACAGGTTACAAACCATAGTTAGTAGTTCCGCAATTTCACATTTGAATTTTTTCGGAACTCTTGGGTGAACAACATATGGTCCCAGAGACTTGTTACTGTTACGTTTTTCAATTCATTTCCAAAACCACCTCTAGTGACACTTCAATCTGACAATTCCTCAGATTTTTCACCTACAAAAGACAGCTCAGGTTTGGGAATCTCCCTACATCTTCAGCCCTGAAGACTGAAGCAAAGAATTCATTTAGTTTCTTTGCAATGACTTAATCATCTTTAAGTGCTCCTGTTGTATCTCGATCATCCAGGGGCCCCACTGGTTGTTTAGCAGGCTTCCTGTTTCTGATGTACTTAAATAACATTTTATTACCTTTTGAGTTCTGAGCTAGTTGTTCTTCAGACTCCTTTTTGGCTTTTCTTATTACATTTTTACATTTAATTTGGCAGTGTTTACGCTTCTTTCTATTTACCTCACTAGGATTTGACTTCCACTTTTTAAAAGATGCCTTTTTATGTCTCACTGCTTCTTTTACATGGTTGTTAATCCACGGTGGCTCTTTTTTAGTTTTTACTGTGTTTTTTAATTTGGGGTACACATTTAAGTTGAGCCTCTATTATGGTGTCTTTGAAAAGTGTCCATGCAGCTTGCAGGGATTTCACTCTAGTCACTGTACCTTTTAATTTCTGTTTAACTAACCTCCTCATTTTTGCATAGTTCCCCTTTCTGAAATTAAATGCCACAGTGTTGGGCTGTTGAGATGTTCTTTCCACCACAGGAATGTTAAATGTTGTTATATTATGATCACTATTTCTAAGCGGTCCTGTTATAGTTATCTCTTGGACCAGATCCTTCGCTCCACTCAGGACTAGATCAAGAGTTGCCTCTCCCCTTGTGGGTTCCTGTACCAGGTGCTCCAAGAAGCAGTCATTTCAAGTATCGAGAAATTTTGTCTCTGCATTTCGTCCTGAGGTGACATGTACCCAGTCAATACGGGGATAATTGTAATCCCCTACTATTATTGAGTTCTTTATTTTGATAGCCTCTCTAATCTCCCTTAGCATTTCATCGTCACTATCACTGTCCTGGTCAGATGGTCGATAATAGATCCCAACTGTTATATTCTTATTAGAACATGGAATTACTGTCCATAGAGATTCTATGGAACATGTGGATTCATTTAAGATTTTTATTTCATTTGATTCTACATTTTCTTTCAAATATAGTGCCAGCCCCCAACCCCCGCATGACTTGTTCTGTCCTTCCGATATATTTTGTACCCCAGAATGATTGTGTCCCATTGATTGACCTCACTCCACCAGGTTTCTGTGATGCCTATGATATCAATATCCTCCTTTAACACGAAGCACTCTAGTTCACCCATCTTATTATTCAGACTTCTAGCACTTGTGTAGAAGCACTTTAAAAACTTCTCACTGTTTATTATCTGCCCTTTTCTGATGTGTCAGATTCTTTATGTGAATGTTTCTCGTCTGATTTGGCCCATAATTTGTCCTCTTTCATCCCCTCCTCCTGACTAAAACCTAGAGAATCTCTATCAATAGACTCTCCTCTAAGAGAACTCTCTGTCCGATCCACGTGCGCCTCTGCAACAATCAGCTTCCCCCCACCCCCCATCTCTTAGTTTAAAAACTGCTCTGCAACCTTTTTAATGTTAAGTGCCAGCAGTCTGGATCCACTTTGGTTTAGGTGGAGCCCACCCTTCCTGTATAGGCTCCCCCTATCCCAAAAGTTTCCCCAGTTCCTAATAAATCTAAACCCCTCCTCTACACCATCGTCTCATCCATGCATTGAGACTCTGAAGCTCTGCTTGTCTACCTGGCCCTGCGCGTGGAACGGGTAGCATTTCTGAGAATGCCACCATAGAGGTCCTGGATTTCAGTCTCTTTCCTAGCAGCTTAAATTTGGCCTCCAGGACGTCTCTCCTAGCCTTCCCTATGTCATTGGTACCTACATGTACCACGACCACCAGCTCCTCCCCAGCACTACACACAAGTCTATCTCGATGCCTCAAGAGATCTGCAACCTTCGCACTAGGCAGGCAAGTCACCATATGGTTCTCCCACTCATCACAAACCCAGCTATCTGTTTCTAATGATCAAATCTCCCATTGCTAACACCTGCCTTTTCCTAATGACTAGAGTTCCCTCCCCTGGAGAAGTAACCTCATTGCGAGAGGATACCCCAACATCATCTGGAAGGAGGGTCCCAACTATGGGAAGGTTTCCCTCTGCTCCCATTGACTGCTCTCCTTCCCTGGGCCTTTCATCCTCCTTATCAGTGCAGGGGCTGTCTGACCAGAGGTGGGACAAATCTACGGTGTCCATTAAATGAATATATTGTCTCATACTGTAGAATTAGAATTTTTAACCCCTATTCCATGATGAGATATCTTTGAGCTAAAATGTATCTTAATTAAAACTATCTTTAGATTTTTCCCCCTCAAAAAGCATTTTATCAAAAAAATCCAATTTAAAGGAAAAAAAATCCAACTTAAAAAAAAATGATTGATTTTTATCCACCCTGGGTTGCCTTCCCCATTCATTAAGGGTCCCACACTTTCCCTAACCTTTTTCTTGTTGCTAACATACCTGTAGAAACCTTTCTTGTTACCTTTCACATCCCTTGCTAGCTGCAACTCCGGTTGTGTTTTGGCCATCCTGATTACACCCCTGCTTGCTCAAGCAATATTTTTATCCTCCTCCCTAGTCATCTGTCCAAGTTTCCACTTGTAAGCTTCCTTTTTGTGTTTAAGCTCACCAAAGATTTCTCTGTTAAGCCAAGCTGGTTGTGTGCCATATTTGCAATTCGTTCTGGACATTGGGATGGTTTGTTCCTGTGCCCTCAATAAGGCTTCTTTAAAATACAGCCAGCTCTCCTGGACTCCTTTCCCCCTCATATTAGCCTCCCAGGGGATCCTGCCCATCAGTTCCCTCAGGGAGTCAAAGTCTGCTTTTCTGAAGTCCAGGGTCTGCAGGTCATATCCACCGCACTGAAGTTACACAAGGGATGAATTATTCCTAGTGTGTTTTAGCAAATGCCTGTAAGTGACTGAACTGTGGAAATGTTTTCAGACCTCTCTACATGTAGCATAAATTAGTTCTGTAACACAGATCAGGAGTGGGTGGTTCCACTTGTTCTAGATGTCAATCTGCTGCTAGACAAAATCTGTCAATTACTGAAGTCTGTTATTGTCTCAGAGATGAAAATGCGGAGGAGTGTTTCAGTGCAAACGTGACTTTAATTGCTAAAAGATCAGACAACAGATCAATATGTTGCATCCTTAAGGATGAATCAACTAATGACATGAAAGAATCCTTTCACCCCACAAACATTCATGCAATAAGAATGAAAAAAGCTATCAGCTAACACTGAGACCAGCAGAGCACGCAAACCTCTAGCATGTATTTATTTATTTATTTTAAAATAGGTCTTCATGAAAATGTGGTTGAAATGATAAACAGAGGCAACGTGTGTGTGTGGGGGGGAGGACATGTGAGGTCATGTACCTCCACCCCCCGATTTGCTGATTGGGTTGTACTGGGCATGCTTACACAGATTAAGTATGCTCAGTAACACTGCTGAAGCCTACCGCCCTCACTCCGTTGTCTCTACCATCGACAGGCACGGGTCATCTCTGCGATATGAAACCAAACTAATGCCTGCTTTTAGTGACCCCATTTATAGCAAACTTATGAACTGTATCAATACCTTGACCTTTTGCCATAAGATCTCTTTTGACTCCAGCCTAGAAAGAAGTGACTGAAGTAATTCTTAACTAAATTATGAAAGGTCAGAGACAGTAGCTTAAATGATTGCTAGTGAGTTGTTAATCAGATATATATTTTTTTAAAAAGAGGAGTGGGCAGAAGGAAGGAGGAGGTAGTTAGCTTAGCCATTGCGTGCTGAAATGGATTAAGCTGATTTGGGTTTGCATTCGCTTGATGACTTCATTTTCTAGGCAACTGACAGCAAAGAGAATTCCTAAATGAAGAAAGGAGATCCCAGTATTAGTTTTTACAATACTACAACATTTCTAACTTTACTATCGCCTATAAAATCTTCCTTCAAGATAGATTGCTTGTCTCACAGTATTTCTTTTCTGTGCAAGTTTATGAAAGTGCTCATTGTAAAGCATTTTAATAGATATATTTCTTGCTTGAAAGAATAGTGGCGAAAATAAAACCTTAAGTGAAAGGCGTAGTATATGTGCCCAAATTTTATAAAGTACTAAATTACTTATTAAAAGTACTAATTACTAAATATTAATTAGGCATGCTAATATACAGGGAATTAAAAAGAAAGTGTGTACTTAAATGTTTTAAATTAGAAATCTGCTTCAGTCAAAATATCAGTTATAAACAAAAATATCAAAAAATACTTTTGTCTTACCATGTTGTGCAACAAGGAAATTGTTTGCTTAAAATCCCAAATTCATTATTTTGGAAATTATGTTCTGTGCCTGCACGCATTGTTGTCCAGTCTGCAGCAGGATGAAGTGGGGAAATAATTTGTTAATCCATAACTAATTTGTTAATTCCATAAAGTAAAGCAGCTAGTGTGCAGCATACACACTACTGCAGTTGGATGAACTGTGTGTGTGTGCGTGCATACATGTACATATAACGCTAACATCTTTGATCTAGATTTTTTTGCATATATTAATCCTACAACTTTCATGTCTTTTATCTCCCTGAGTAAACTCCACCGAATAACACAATTTCTGTATTAAAGACACTATATTCCTGCAAGAAAGGTACAGTTTTATATATATACATAGATACGCAGGTGTGTGTGTGTCAGATCTCTGATACATTAACAAAGTTCTTTATTTTTACAGCAGCGGGGTTTGCGATATTGCAAATAAACTGTAGTAGGGGGAAAACAAAACCAAAGAAAAGTAGAATTGAGAACTAAGCTGTATCCATAGGCAGCAGGTATAATAGGCCAGGGTAGGCTAAGCCTCCCCTGGCATAGCTGCGGCTGCTGGTTGCAGGATTTGCACTGGAAGTTTTTGCTTATTATGATGCCCCATGCACGCGGGGTGGCTGAGGAGGCAGTCTGTGCTACTCAGCTTCCTCAAGGGAGATTACCGGTGAACCCAGGAAGCTGATTAACCCATACTGCCTCCTCAGCTACTGTGGAACCTGCATCCTGCATGTCAAAAGCTCAGGTTCCTCTGCAAGAGACAAGTTTTAGAGACAAGCTTTTCCCATGGGATGGCTTCGGGTCTCAGGAGGGGAGGTGCAGTGTGGCTGGAGGTGGGGGGAGGCTCTGGCTGGCACGGGGTCCTGTGGGCTGCAAGGCGACTCAGGGCTCCAGCCATGGGGGAAAGGGGAGTTCGGGCACAAGGGGTGGGGCCGGGGCGGGAGGGGCTAGCCTCTCCGAAGAGGGGTTCCACCTGCCACCCATGGCTGTATTCACAGAGTGGTCAGAATGAACCCATATGGTAAATCCATACTTGCGTGTCTATATAGTGGCAGATGCCTCTCAGTAGAGTTTGAAGCAGTGGAATAGGGTTGGGTTGAGAAACTGTTCCAAATGCAGATAGTAAAATAAACATGTGACTTGTCCAGGGAATAGGCTGAACTTTCAATGCGACTTAAGCCCCTAACTGACTTAGATGCTTCTGAAATTTTTAACCCAAGTGTTTAACAAACTGAGATCCATTACGGTTGTAATAGGTCTGTGATGCTTTCCAGGGGTATCGAGGGTGCTGAGGCACCTAAGCACCACCTGCCCTTAGGATGAGGAAGTCTTGTCTGTGCCTGCTGTGGATCAGCTCCCTGAAACCACCAGCCCCTGCAAACACAGGCACTACCTTCCAGGCCTCCCTGTCTTTGTACAGGTTAGGGATAGGCTCACACCAAGCCCCAAGTCCTCCAGATGTTCCATGTAGTGTCCAGCCCCCTATCCACTGAACATTTGCAGAATTACCAGGCCTGCTGTTTTCAAAGAAACTCTACACTGCAATTTGCCAGTTGTATCTTAGAACACAGCTCCGCTGAACACGCTACACTAAATATATTCATAGTGAAAACAAGAATAAATTAGTTATCAAAGAACAGAGATTCAAGTGATAGTAAGTAAGAATATTGGAAACAAATAGTTATATATAAAACAAAATCATAATCCACTTTCTAGAGATTAAACCTCACTAATAAGTCATTCCTCTATCTCCTACAAAAAAGCTACTCCAGTTCTTTCAACAGCATTTTCAAACAGTTTGGTTGAGAACCCTTCTCATAAGATCGAGCCCTCATAGATTGACCCAGCCTTTCACATGACACTCTTTGGTGAACTTAGACTCCTTATGCCCTCTGCCAGTTTGGCATCAAGAGGTCCCTGGGTCACAACATCGTGACCACTCAGATCCCAATGTGCCATCAAAAATTATGTGCAACATCTGACATCCCATTAGCAATGGGAAAGAAAATAAAAGCTGAACTAGCTTAATTGTGGATCTGTTAACTAGTGTAGAGAGCTGTCTAGCTTCTTCAAAGATTTTTAGTAGAAAAGCAGAGGAAAGGGCTACCATGGAGCACAGATGTTCAACAAGAACAGAGCTCTGCTCAGTGCAACTACAGAGTTTGGTAAATTTGGTTTGAACTGTACATGGGGAACTGGAATGATTTCAAAATATTTTCCAAGAAGCATTCATAGCTTTTTAAGAACTAAACACTTGGAATGCTGTGTTTCACTACTGCTAGAGCTATCATGGTATTAATATTGTATTATATGGAACCATTTCATTTTGAATGAGATTTTTTGCCCTGGTGGCTGCTTGCTATGCTCCAGATAACTGTGTGGCTGCTACTTCTTCTGCCTGTGCCTTCCCAAGGATTCCCCTGGTAAAAAGATGATGCATCTCAACGGGATCTTTCCTGATGGGAAAAGCATGTCTCTGGGGTTCTTGTATGTACCCACGCAACAAATGGTGAAACTACATTAAATTATTCAAAGACTCTCTTCCTATAGTAAGTATCTAGTCACCCTGCAGTGTGAATGAAGGGTGCATACACTCAGAGGCAGGATAGTATTGTGACTAAGGCACCGGATGGGGATAAGAATATCTAAGTTCACTTTCTGGCTCAGCTATAAGCTTGTGACCTTGGGCAAGTCACTCGGTAAAATTAGGTTAATACTTCCTTATCTATCTTGTCTCTTTAGACTGTAAGCTCTTCTGGGAAGGGACTATCTCTTACTATATATTTGTACTGAGCCTAGGTCCCTGATTTTGCCTGGAGCCTTTAGGAGTTACCATAGCAGAAATAACTGATAATACACCACAACTGTTTAGAACTGCATTACCTGAAGGGAGAAGAGTGATAAATGACCCATCATCATTTAAAAAGCGACAACAAAGAAATAGAAGGACATAGCTGTATTATCATTGTGTTGATGTTCATTCAGAGCCTTGAGAGGATGGCTAGTTTGAGCGAAACTACACAAAATAGCTTGATTCTACAGTCTTTCCCATTCTAGCAAGACTAATTGACAAACTAATTCAGGGACAAGGTTTTCAATAGTGGCACTGTAAAAAGATGATTAATAAGATGTATTCCTCTTGTATTTATTTTCCTGTGATTGCTTCATATCCTTTGACTTGGTTTGACATAAATAGGAATGATCTGGCAGAATAGCAATGCTACTCTGCTAACAACTGAACTCTTGATCCTGTACTTAATCATTGACTTATTTGCTGGGGGAGGAAACAGCACTATCATAATTCACTGAGAAAACAGCACTGCACCTAACATGTAGTAGTGAATACATTGTAGTAGGTGAAACACATCCTCCTTAGATCAAAGTTAAATGTCATTTTCATATAAATGTAGATCATACAATTGATTCTGTGACAGGCATATCAGAAAACTAAGATATTTTTCTTCTGGCTTCTATATTGCTTTAAGTGATCACTGTTCTGTGGACAGAAGTTGCTTGGTTGCTTTGTGAGCTCTGTGTTCAATGCAGAATTTAAATGTGTCTTCAGAATCTGCCACTCAGTGGACAACATTCACATTGCCCTTCCAGAGGTTTTGGGATATACAATTGTAGCACAGCTGTCTTTAAAACTAGAAACAATGTATGTAGTAGCATGTGTTCTAGGTGAAGTTCTCAAGATGGAATCTTGATAATGCATTATGTTACTTTTTTACAGCATTGTTGTTTTCCCTCACTTTTATTACCAAGGAAATTTATGGTCCTGCAAGTTAGTGTTGAAAGCTCTGTGAGTTTTCAAAATTACATATTAGGCATAAACAACTAACTGTCATTTTCCAGAAACACTCAAACTACCATATTTTTGGCTTTGTTTGATAGATCCTCATTCTATTATAATAATTTTACAAGTCTGCATTGTATGTCAGAATATTTTGATAAGAAAAAGTAACCCAAACTGCTTTGGTGTACACAAATAAGGTATTAAATAGGGAAGTTTTGTGCATAACTAAAGCAAGGATCATTTTTTCAGCAATAATAAAGAATGACTATGAATTGGGGGCAGGGAGGAAGGGTTCCCCTACAATCGCAATCTTAATGTTAAAATTTGCTTATCTTACCTGTAAAGATAGACCTACAGCAGAAAAGTTCTGTTCTGGGGATTTGGGTTAGGGCTCTCATTTGTTATCTGCAATACAGGGTCAGCTGAAGGAGAACATAGAGCATAGACACATAACAGATTTCACAATCTTGCAGACCTTGGATAAGGTGTCACTTCTGAGGATAAATAATGATGCCAAACTATTGAATGCTAGCTTCAGAGTGATCCACTCTTCTGCAGCAGGACTCATGGAGCTTGGATCCCTTCATACTTCTAGTTCCACCTGCCTGCAATTCAATTCTATGATTTATAGATAAGTAGTGACAATTTATTTTCTCTGTTTGAAATTTTTAACATTTTTTTTCATGGTGGCATGAAGCAGAACAATATAAGGCAATGGTCGTGGAAAACCATGCAAAATGGATAATTTGTCCAGCTGGTTACAAAAAAAACCCTAATGGTCAGTAATGAATTTAACAGCCCTTTACCACTGACAAACACCCAGAGGACCAATGAACCCCAAGATCTACAGCTCTCTTCTTCGGCCAGTTATTTCCAATTGCTAGCCCAGTGATCCATTCTCTTGGAGAACTTCCAAGTTTGAACTGAGGTGACAGATTCCAGGGCCAGGGGGGAAGAGTATGAAGTCTGGGGCAGACCTTTGTCTTTGTTCTGTGCTTCTACAGGGACTAGCACTAGTGGGGTCCTGGTCCATCACTGAGGCTCCTAGGCGCTGCTGCAATATAAATAAATAATGAGGGTCTTTCAGCCCCATTTTTGTTTGGCAGGAAAGCAGTGATCCATTGCTGTATGGAAAACTTCAGTGTACTCAACTGTATGGGTTTCAGATTTGTATAAATTGCACATGTTCTTGGGTTTAGTATACAAGGCTTGGCTGTGCCATTTAGACACAGCCTTGCATTGGAGTTATGGCAGAGCCACACTGGCTCCTGAAGGCATATACCCTCCCCAAATATCCCTGGCATGTATGGTGTGGGGGAGGGACTTCTCAGGCTGCAACAGCCCACATCATTTTAGTTATCTTCAGAGAGAATCCCAGGGCTTTTTGCAAGGGAGAACAAGATAAGCCATTTGGGTGAATAGGGGTCCCCAGGCAGGTTCATGAGCTTTCTACTTGTAAGAATGACCGCAATCCCTGTTTGAGGTTTTTGTAAGCATTGGCTCATGAATGAACTGAATCTCAGGTTGAGGTTTGGTGTGAATATGTGATAGAACCAAACGGGGGAAATCTGATTTGAACTGGTTCTCAGTTTAAAATTGTATACTTTCATTAGTCTCTCTGGCACATATAGGGCAAAAATGGTCCCGTTTCACAGCACCTCCTGGAGACAGTGTGTCAGTTTTTTTTTCTGTGTGTTAGTATGTGATTACCCACTCATTTGCCCCTAGCTGATATGTTGATAGGAAAACCTGAATTACAGCTTTTGTTTTGTGACCCTATCCAGAAAAAAAGCAGTCCACATGCATACAGTGTTCAGAACAGTTGTCAAGGTGCAAAGGATACTTATAAACCAGTTTGCTTGACATTACTGATGCTGTAATTGGACTGTGCTTTTCCATAAACAAAGAACAAGCAAGACTCTTGCTGCTTTGAGATCAAAAACCATTTCTTCAATCAAGTCTACCAATAATATAATAAAATATATGAGAGATTCTGGGGTTGTCCGATTTGTTATATTTACGTTTAAACTTTCTAGAGCACTCTCATACCATGGCGATAAGTGTAGTATAAATCTATGGATACACAGAGTAATGATATACTTTCAGTCAAAATTATTTTTATTTCAGATTAAAGGAAAGCAAAAATAAACAAAAAAATGGGGAGGGGTTGGAGAAAAATGAAGTTTCCCTGAGAGAACATGGTGGTGTAGTAGCAGCCATCCTCATCTGAAACTGCCTTTCATATTGAGGTCATCACTGGTGACAGCAGAAAATTGAGGTGACTCCTTTGAAATGTAAAGATGAAGTACACAGAAAACAGTAGTTACACTTATGTCTTCATACACATCATGTCAGCCTCTAAATCATCACCATCTACAAAGTCTGATTATTCCCAATCTATGGAGGCACTGCTAGTTTCTAATTGTTCTCAACAGGATCACCTTTTTCTTCACATTATCCCATCAGTTGGGGTTGGCGGCTCTCTTTCTTCCTTTCCAAGCATTTTTGTCAAGTGTGTCTTCCAAGAATGCACCAACCTTTCTCATGTCGTCCTTCTAGGTAATCTGCTTTGATCTGTTTGCTATCATTTATAATCACTTGAAATCTATCTTTTTGTAGTTAAAGAGAAAAAAAGAATATTTATTATCTAAACAAGTGTGCCTTTGAGTGAAGTGTCTGGAGAAAAATCTCAACTTGGTTAACATAGTCTTCTTGCATATCTTTCCCACATTGAGGGGAGAGCGAACTATTAATGAGTTTACTTTGTACAGATCCATGAGCAGTATAAGATGGTATAATTCTGGGTTTATACTCCGGAGGTGGGGGAAAAAGGGGAGCTCATATTTATGTTCCCTGCATAACATGTCATCGTTGAAAAGCATGCTCCATTGAGCCTCTCCCCTAATCTCCTGCATCAAGGTGTCCATTACAATCCCAAATAGGAATGGGTTTAAGACTGATCCTTTGTTGCAGAGTTACTTTCGTTGTGAATAACTCACTGTAGCTTCAGGTGCTTTTCACTACTGTTGTGCTACCCTCATTCATGTCCATGATAGTCTGAACATATTTCTCTAGGAACTCTGTTATAAGTCTCCTCTAAATCCACAAACACTACGTGCAATTCCTTGCATTTCTCCCTCTACCTCTCCTGCAATATTCAGGCTGCAAACACTGCATCCATTGTCTACCTTCCTGGCATAAAACCAAATTGGTTGTTGCTTACTTGATGCTACATCTGTTTCTGAAGTTTTTTCTTGATGATTCTTTCCAGCTACTTCACCACGTGACTCATTCATTTAACAGGGGAGGAAGAAGTATGGAGAATTAAGTTGACAAAATTTGTCATCACCACTCCCTCATGATTTATATGCCTCTGTTGGTACACCGTCTGTTCCTGCTACCTTCCCAGGTTTCATCTTCAGATCTATCTGAGTTTCCATCATGGTGGTAGGTCTTGTGAGGTTGTTGCTTGTGCACGCTTCCTTCCACGATTTGTTCACACTCTCTTCACTGAGCAGTTTCTCAGAAAACTGCTGCCACCTCCTAATGAGTTCACCCCCTTCCACTAGTACTCTTCTGTTTTTATCTTTGAGGCACTTCACAGCTGCCACGTTCTCTGTGCTTCTTTGATTAACCTCGGCTGTCCCCCCTTCCTTAGGTAATAGTTCTGTGTATAACGCTTTAAATGCCTGACCCTTAGCTTCTGCAATAACTTTTTCCCTTGTTTCCTTTACCAGTTTGTATTTCTCATAACTTTCCACCATTCTGACTTCCTGCCATCACTTAGACCTTTTCTCCTCCTCGTTTACTGCCTCCTACACGTTGGAGACCCACCCTGACTCTTTGCCATGGAATTTCCCTCCTTTCATTTGGACACAGGTAGCTTGTGCACTTTCTGTAACATGTCTAGATATTTTTCTCCAAGCCTCATTTGTATCATGGTTAGATTGGTTGTTCTCCAACCTCCATATGACCTCACTCTTAAATCTGAGACTAACTTCTCCATCCATGAATCTCCATTGCTTAATCCTATGTTCTACAACTAGTCTTTTGTCCCCACCAGAAATCCATGTTGCTCTGCCATCAGCTCTCCCTTGACCATTTTACAGGACATTTTTAGATCTTGTCCTCTTGTTGGGAAGTAATCGATCTGGGATCTGTTGGCACTGCTCTTGTATCTAATTAAATGTTCCTCCTTTTTAAAAAAGTACATATGGGCAACAATCAGGCCATGGTTTCTGGTTAACTCTAAGATATCCTCATCAGCCTCATTTCTGGTTCCAAAGTCTCATCCTTTATCACAACTGTTGTAGCCCTCACTGTGTTCTCTTATACATACATTGAGATCTTCTTCAATAATCCAGTATGCAGTTATGGTACCTTACTTAGCACTTGGTCCCGTGCTATCTAGAATTGCTCCTTCTTTTCCGTCATACAACTGACATGTGGCACATGTCCACATATAACATTAAATATTTATTCTCTGTTCGGTGGTAGTCTAACTCTAATAATTTTTCACTCTTCATTTGGATGTCCAGTACTTTATCCTATACTATTTCTGCTACGATTATTCCTACTCCATTCCTCTTTGCTACTGAGCCATGATACATTATCTTGTAACCTTTCCTGATGTTCATGGATTTCAACAATTCCATTTTTGTCTCTTGTAAACAGGCAATGTTCACAGTTCTTCTTCTTTGCAAAGTCTCAGCTAGTTCTTTAGATTTTTTCCAGTCACTTCCATATTCAGGGAAGCCAAACCTATTTCTTGGGCTTGGTTCTTTAGCCGCATGTGTCCAGATGCCTTTTCCCATTTTTTCCACAGCCATCAGGCAAAGCGGTTGTGTATCACTTCTAGCGGATGCCCTAGCACTGCACCAATCTGCTCCTTGCACATGAAGATCCTTAGAGCAAGTGTGATTGGCACAACTTTTACAAACTGGCTGAACAGGTCTGATGTCCTAGGTGGGCTATCTACCATGGCTAACAAGCGCTGCCTACCTGGGGCAACAGGATGAGAGATCAAATATATCATATCCGCATCCACTGAGAATGCTGGCATGCATGTGGATTTGAGGAAATGACTTCTGCTTCCTTTGAAAAATAAACTACGAAAAATGGTGGTAGGAGTGGGACAGAGTAAAAATTGAAAAGTTATTGACAACTGCAGAAGGCTCAACAAGTATAGACCTAGGGGTAAAGTGTTGTGCCTTGTTTTTCCAACACTTAGCTGCTACAAGAAAGACCTATCCACAAGTTCCTAAAAATGATAAGTGCACCAAACATTCCTTTGTAAACTAACATTGATATTGATGGGTATTCAGATCTGATGGTACTGGAGACCATCTAACTAGCTGGACAATGAGGATATTGGTTATCAATGTCAATCTATGAGTGATGTATTATAGGAGAAGCAGTAGTAATAGTGAACACATTCATTACTGATTCCTAGAAATTTGCTCCTTCCCCTTAATCCAAAGAATTGTATAGCCTGTGCTTCACTGCTAAGCCCATACGTGTTTCCATTTCACAGACATTCTTGATACTTAGTCCTTGAAACAGTGTATTTATTCTGCTCTGTTTCTTAATGCTCCCCTTGAGATTATTTACCAGTTGCCTATTGCAGAAGGGCATTCTCATCTTTAAAGCTGCCCTCTCTTTAATTGCTTGTATGAGCACATTCAGGGCTAACCTTAATATTTTTTCCACCAACCTGGCCCCTCTCTCCCTGCCCCAATCCCCCTACCAACCAAGAAAACATAATTTCTATTCCTCCCTCCTGCTAGCCTCCCAAATTATTTGTGTATCACAAATGCAATTTCATGAATGCAAATTAAAAATGCAATTTCTGTTTTTAATAAATAGGGAAATCATGTCCCTGAATACCAGAAATGTACCTTAGAACAGCATCCAGAGTCTGACTCTACCTGGACCTGTCTCTCTGTGAATACAGGGGGAAGGGAATGGTGGAGGAAGGTTGAAAAAGATGTTCCTGAGGAGGCTTAATGGAAGGCAAAGTGTCAATATTGTTGTATAACAGATCTGGAAGTGGTGCCTGAAGTGAACATTATATGTGCCCACCCAGCCTCCTGTTAGTTTCACAAGTACAGCTGACTGTTGGCTCCCTCAGGTGGTCTGTTGACTGCATTTTACGACCACTAGGACACTTTGTAGAGCCAGCTGGGACTTGCCCTAATAGTAAGACATTCCTAAGTTTGCTGGACCTTATTAGATTACCATATTTGTTTATGAAGTCTAAGAGGGTATTGTTCATTTACATTAAGGCAGCAACAGAATCCCAAGTTTGGTGCTCCAGTAATCTGCCAATGTGGAAATCTCCTTCATGATAAAGTTAGAGCTTTACTAGTGGCTTGTAGTGCTTGGTATTGCCTGCATGGCTTATGATACTGGTTTTTAATTACAAAAAGCAGCAAGACCTTATACATGTATTTATTTTTAAATGGGAGGATTTAGTTGCTGTACCATTGTGGCCATTGCAGAATGCCTTGCTAGTTCTATTTAACTAAAAGCATAGAAATTAGATCTCAGAGAAATGCCTGTTGTAGAAGATGATGCAATTCTTCTATAAATTGAGCAAATCAGTTCCAGCTATAGTGCTAAAATTATATTTTACCTAAATATCTCCCTGAGACAAGGTTTGTGAGGTAATATCTTTTATTGGGCCAACTTCTGGTGGTGAAAGAGACAAGTTTTTGAGCTACATGGAGCTACTACCTACAGGTTACACCCACAAGCATATGTGCCAAAACCTTACAGATGTTAGTTGCTCTTGCTTCTGAGATGGACATATCCTGACATACTCAACACAAATCAGGAAGATTTTTGCCCCCGTTTTAATCAACGAACATAAGCTTGAGAGACTCTGGCCTAAATTCAACTAAGCAGAAAACCTCAACTTCACATAACTCATTTAAGCAGATGGTATTCTACTTATTACATGACTGAATGTATTCTTGATCAGAAAGTAACCATTATTGAAGACATCATTTTCAATTGTCAGTGATCTAAAGAAGGACCTTGTTCTTCACCCTGCTCAATGGGCCATGCTGGAACACCTGCTACATATTTTGTAATGCTGCCAAAGAAGTCAGTGCTATAAAGCATAATTAAATCCAGTTAAACCACACATCCTCTTACAGAAGGAAGAAAAAAATGTGGAGGAAAACTGTGACCTCTGCCAACTTATTTTTCATAGCAGAAATGGATGGAAATTTAATTTTCAGTCCTCCCCTACTCTCTTCCCTACACAGTTAACATTAAACATTAAGAAACTACTAACATTAGCAGTGATGAGGTGGCCTCTTGAGTTCACTTTATACCAAGTCTGAGTAATCAGGATAAACTTTGAATAAGCATAGAATCTCTGAGCTGCTTATCAAAATGGAGGGATGGATCCTCACCTGGGATGTAAGTTGACATAATGCCATTGAACTTAAAAGATTTTGTTGGTTTATACCAGCTAAGGATCTGGCCCCAACTACCATACCTTGGGGTTTGCCCCCATCATTACTACTTCCTTCATGTCTGTAGTTTTTCCTCTTTATTTTGTCTATGACAGAGAGAGACTATTGTGCTTGGAAAAGAACTAAATGCTCACGGCAAGGTGATACATATGATGTTATTACTAATATGAAAATGATAGTGAGTTTTATTCCCTTCTAGCCTCTTACAATAGGAGAATGAGATTGTTTAATGCCAGATCCGTACCATTAAGCTGACTTTAGCTTTTAGTGAAGGCTCCTTTTGGAATAAAATTGAAAAGAAATTAAAAAAAGTTAACTCTGCACTGCAACAATGCTGCAGGGACAAAACACTTTTGGAATCCTATTGACTGTAAATAAAAAAAAAATACATATTTTTTCAGTAAAGAGCACATCTTGACATTGGTTCTTTGAAACCTTGCCTTCTCTAGTGTCCTCGCAGATGAACTACCATCAACTGATAGAACGCAAACTTTTTTCAAAAATATCATCTTCATTCCTTCGTTGCTTTATTTGTCAATTGATTTGGAACAGGTTGAAAACAATTTAAATGTCACCAACTTTTTGTGTCTCTTTCTGAAAACCTTGAAAATTTGCTGTTAGTACAGATGGAATTTTTGTTTTTTAGTTCTTTAAACAATCCCTTTGCCCTTCAGACAAAAGGTTTAAAATTCCATAGGTTTCCTTTCCTATCCACCTCCTCCCACCCCCAAACACTAAAAGTTAAAAGTTTTGCATTTGAACAAAGTCAAAAATATGGAGTTATTGTTAACTGGCATAGTGACTGTGAAAGAAAAGTGTTCTCAAAGCTTAGAAGGCCCCCAAATTCCTTTTTCGAATCTGCAAACAGCTTAATTGAAAAGAAAATGAAATCATAATGAAGGAACTTTTTTGGGTGGGAGGATCTTCAGGAAAATAATTTTTTAGCCAAAATTTGTCTTTTGGAATTTACTATGTGTTTCTTTCCATTGTTTGTCTGAATTTATAAAGGGGGGAAAAAAGAGGAGTCCTTATGGCACCTTAGACACACTTTAGAGACTAAAAAATCTTATGCCCAAATAAATTTGTTAGTCTCTAAGGTGCCACAAGGACTCCTCGGGTTTTTTGCTGATACAGACTAACACGGCTACCCCTCTGAAACCTGAATTTGTAGAGCGAAGGTTAATCATGATCATACAGTATGTAGCTGGGTCCATTTAAATACAGTTATTCCCCAGAATATGTCATACAGAAGTGTGTCTGTATATAATGATATAGTTAGATATGACAGCTGTCACTTAAAGCTGTCTTGAAGAATTTTTTCCCTGATTTCTTTTGGAGTTTTATAGTCAATTTAGCTCAAAAGAGCCTTTAGGGTTTGGAAGTTTGCAAAGTCTATAGTTCCAATGTAAGTGCTGTTTGAACACTCCCATAATTTGCTTGCCTTAGCAGTGCCTTTCAGGGCTGACTAGTTCTATCTAGATGTCCAGTTACTTTTATGGGCTCCATCGCAACAGTATTTAAGCACCTCACAAAAATTGTTGGCTTTTTCCCACAACTCCGTGCAAAGCAGGGAACTATTATCCATTTTACAGATTGACACCAAGAATTAGATGGCTTTCCGAAGGTCACACAGGAAACCTGTCAACAGGCCCAGGAATAGAAGAACATAGCTTTCCAGTGTGCCTTACTCACAAGAGCATTTTTCCTCCCCATTGATATCACAGATTCCTGGTTGAGAGAGAAGGTAGTAACTTGTGTGGTTTCATAAATTTTCCCTATTTCCTATATAGATGCCATTGTCCTCTATTGTGTGTGTGTGTGTTCATTTCTGCCTGGCAGGTCACAACAGAAGACTTCCAAAAAAAGCAAACTGATTTGTTTGGCAGGCACTCTGATGATATCTCCAGTTAGAGACAAGAGCAGGAGTTCTGCAAACTGCTAAGAAAGGCCATCTTTGCAGCAGCATAAGTCCTCAAGCTTCCTTTCCTACCTCTTCTGGAATTGAGTGATTTCCTCCACAATATTTTGCACGAGAACTGAAGCTTGAGATTCATGCTTAAATCTCTTGTGTCAAAGTGTGAAGTACTATCTCTGGGTTTTGTCCATAATGTGTCCCTCCCCAACCTGACCTTATATAAGACACATATATATGTGTATGTATGTATGTCTTTTAAAGAAAGGCCCTGATCTGCAAGTAGAAGAAGGACCCTGAAAATAGGGAGTTAAAAGGCAAGAAGGAGTGAAGTAGGGAGGATAGCTGGTTCAAGGAATAACTCATGAGATAAGGGGAAATTTCTAAAAAAAAAAAAAAAAAAAGTCCTCTGACCAATTGGGGTGACTCAGATGGTTTTGAATAAGAAAAAATAAAGCTGTCTTAAAATGAGCCAAGATGGTCCTTCCCACCGCACACACCAGTGTTACCTCAAAATTTAGGGCCTGTGTGAACCCAGGTGCAAAAGACAAACTGTTGGTCAGCAAAAAGAGGGGAGGAAAGGCCTTGGGGAAAAAGGAGGTTGTAAATTTTATATGCATTGAGACTGGAAATAAGGGTGAACTGCCTCAAATTGGATTTTAGCTGAAGTCCGTAACTGGCAATGACATCACTCAGTTATTAAAGGGTAGAAAAAGGAAGCTCTTAAAGGGTTCATTACTAATACCTGCCTGGCGATGTTGGAGCTGATCAATGTGGGTCTAAGCACCCCTGGGTTTATCCCATTTGTAAATATTTTGAGCAAATTCTTAAATGTTTTGTTGTTGTCTTGGATGTAGTGATTGCATATTTTTAGGTTGTTAGATATGTTTAGAGTAACTGTATAAAATACCATTTGGCCTTTGGACTTTATGGTTAAATTGGTGTTTCGTGGTTTCCCATATCAATATTAATAATTGCCAATATTATTGATAATGCCAAAAAGCTCTATCAAGTATTATAGTTGCACATGCAGATGGTGAGTTAGGCACCTAACGATTCATTTACATGTGCATTAACCTGCTTTTATGTGCACAGCAATGAGACCAGCACAAGTGCAGGTATGCAACTGCATAACCAAAAAAAGCTATGTTAACAACTGGGACCTCTCAACTGCCATGGTATTTTATTGTCAAATATACCTCCATCTTGCAGACCAAGTAATGTCAGTCTTTGAATTACTCTTTGCTTGGACTAAACTTTAATTTCCTTTTGCTCAGCCCTTTGCAGTAGTCAAATTAAAAATGTATTATTATTATTGGGGCAAGGGGTGTATTTGGGAGGTAAGCTAACAGGCCAAATCCTTTATTCATGCTGAGTGGCACCTTACTGTGAGTCGTCCTCTGTCAGACTAATTAACTATTGGAACAATTTACCAAGACTTGTGATGGCTTCTTCATCACTGACTATTTTAAAATAAAGATGGCATGTTTTCCTAAAAGATGTGATCTAGGAATTATTTGGCATAAGTTCAAGAGTCTCTATTATACAGGAGGGCAGGCTAGATAATCAAAATGGTTCCTTCTAGCCTTGAAATCTATGAATCTATGAAAATAGTCTTCAAATATATTAAGGGCTGTGATAAGGAGGACAGTGATCAAATGTTCTTTATGTCCACTGACAGTAGGAGAAGAAATAATGGCTTAGTCTGCAGCAAGGAATGTTTAAGTTAGATGTTAGGGAACCTTTCTAACTACAAGGGTTGTTAAGTTCTGGAATAGAATTCCAAAGGAGTTTGTGGAGTCCCCATCATTGGAGGTTTTTAAGAACAGGTTGGACAAACACTTGTCAGAAATGGTGTAAATTTACTTGGTCCTCTCTCAGCACAGTGGGCTGGACTTGATGACCTCTCAAGGTCACTTCTAGCCTTAACATTTCTGTGGTTCTCCTGTTCCTCATTCCCTGCAACTTTTGCACAGGCTTCCAGGCTCTTCTTGGGAAGAGTCTACTAACGTACAAAATCAGCAGGAAACAAGGAAGAAAAGCCAACACAATGACAGTATGGTATCAGACAGATCTCAATGAAGCACCATATAGTGATCCACAGACCACCGGTGGTCAGTGCATTACAGTTTAAGAACCACTGCATTACAGTAGCTGTTCATGAGTCTAAAATTAGCTTGTCAAAGTTACTGTCAGCAGATACTTTTATTGTTGTTAAAGGGGCAAGCCAGGAAATTTCCCTCTCTAATCTATTAGTTCCCTGGCTATACATTTTCAATCATTTCTAGCCTTGGAAATAGATCTTCCTTTCCTCTCTCCCATCTGTTTCTTTTTTGTTTTTGTTTTGTTTGCATTATTACTTGATAACTGTATTAGAACACACTACTGACAGTATTTTTGTTTGCAGCCTTGAGACTTTTATTTGATTTTTCCACTCTGCTTGTAAGGTTTTCACACAATAAATCACAGGTTGTTGTTTGTCAGTATTAAGATCTGGGTGGGGTAGTATATATAACACTCCTCTACAGTATAGCTGTCCCCCACTACTGTACATCCCATTGTTATGTTAATATGCAATCCAATATATCCATTAAAGAAAGAAATTAACTAAAACGTATTTCAATATTTCAGCTTACAGCTGGATGAGAAACTGAATTAAACAATGTTGATAAAAATAAGATTTTGATTTTTTTTTAAACACAAATGTGTGAGTAACTAAAGCTGTGGTACTGAATGCTTAAGTGTGTGTTCCCTGAATTCCACTATTATAGCTGCACTTTTGTTGATGATATTTGTCAGTTTGCACTTGTAAACTGCTCCTCCCCCCTTCTTAGCTTTACAAATATATTCAGAATTAAAAGCCACTGCCAGTTATTCTGTTCGTGCAGATGTTGGTTTATGTCTTGGCTCCGAGGACTGGAGGCTTTCCATTTTAGTACGAATATTGTGGTGCCATTGTTCATATATCTTTCTGTCAGTATTGTCATTTCAGATACTTAAGCCATACTGAAAATGAAAAGTACATAAAACTTTAGTAGGTTTGAGAAAGAGTTCATTGCTTTGTATAATAGGATGCCAATTAGAGCCATAATAGGTATAAAGGGGCAATCTCTTTTATGGGTTTTCATCACATCATTTAGTAATATTGTAACTGGTACAGAGAGCTGCAGTGGAGCTTTTAAAATGGGTTTCTCAAACAATGCATAGGTTTCCCTCAATACAATGTTGTTTTTACCAGTCACAGGATGAGTTACTTTGTGCTCAGAAGACTGTTTATGAGTTGTCACTGTATTGGAATGCTTCTTAGTAACCTGTAGCTTTTCCATTAAAATTCCATTGCAATTTAACTGGATTCATGTTACAAACAATCGATTTTTCAATAGAATTTCACAGGGGGGAAAAAAGCGGTGGGTAACAGTTGCCAGCAACGTTGCGTCCTCAATCTGGTACTGCATCCCCTCCCTCTAGAAAATGCCTGCCTCTCTTCCCACCAAAGCTATCAAAATGGGTACACGTGAATGGATTGCATGCTATATATTTTAACCATGAAATGTAATAAGATATACATTTGAAGTTTGTTGTATTTTGAAATATGAGTGAAGTATGAAGAACATCAGTTTATATGAATTTCACTAATTATAGCTACATCAGCACTAGAAGGCATATCCTAGGATTAGGGAAAGAATAAGAATACCTATCAAGGGACTAATTTTGCAACCTTTACTCATGGTGAGTAGTACTTAAAGACTTCAGTAGTTCCATATCTCTGGACTGAGGGTCTGAATCCCACTCAAGTAAGCATTTAACAAGATGATTAATTCCATCCATATTCCATCCACATCCATATTTAGGTATGTGCTGTGCTTTTAAACACACATAAATCCCATTGAAAACAATCAAACTTAAGCACATGTTTAATTTTAGGCATGAGTTTAAGTGCTCAGTCAAGGCCTCAGTGAACTCAGTGGATACATCTACACTGTGCTGATAAACTTGTGGCACCAAGTCTCAGGCTCTGGCTTGCAGTGCTCGGACTGCTGGGCTATAAAATTGCAATGTAGACATTCTGGCTCAGGCTGGAGCCCAGACTCTGAGACCCTACCCCTTGCAGGACCTCAGGGCCTGGACTCCAGTCTGAGCCTAAACCTCCACACTGTAATTTTATAGCCTTGCAGCTCAGGCCCCATGACCCTGAGTCAGCTGATCTGGACCAGCTACAGCCATGCTGTGGGTCTTTTCTTGAAGTGTAGACATACCCAGTGAGACTTTTTGGCATGAGAGATGGAATCAGGTCCTAAATTTGGAAATCCTAAACATGAACATATTATACGCTAAATAATATAGTTAATATTATGAGTTATTTAACTGCTTTACTCAAGGGTAATGCAATAAAAATTACTTGAGGCTTCCCTTATTAGGTGGCTTTACATTTATGCAAAAGGATTATTCTTGTTCTGTGGGAAGTGACAAGCTACGGTTTCAATCCATGTTAAACTTATTGTTTCTTGTTATCTCATTCAGTGTCTACTACTGCACTGCTCGCGCTCTCTCTTTCTCTCTCTCTCTCAAACAAAAAAAGGAATACTTTATCTGACCAAAGGATTCAGGGACTCATGAGTCATAGATACTAAATGAGAATTATTTTCTACATAAAATGTTTCTGAGGGCTATGAAGGCTGTGCTACGAAAAAGTGAAATGTCAAGAAGGCACTCCCATTACTGCTTTCCATTCCACCGGACCTTTCACACTTGTTTTGTGTGTTTTCGGTATCCTCTCATCAAATAAACATGTTTTCTTAGTTTCAGATAAAGAGAAAATATACAAATGTGCTCCTCTTGTTCTACACCATTTTGCTCTCAAAAGAATGTTTGGGGTTTTTTACTAGATCAGTCACTAAGTAGTTCTCAGTGCTTACAAATGAGTGCCATCCAAGTTCATTGTTACTTTAAAGCTATACGCTTTAAATTCATGATGTGGCTCCAGATTCTCTCTAAGGGGTGTCTGATTGTTATAGGTGAAAACTATAGACCATCGTTCATTTCCTTGACAATTTATAGCTCAAACCCCCCTATTTTCAGTCATAGTCTCCCCTCAGGATGTAAGTATCTCATACTGAAGTTAATTAGAGTTACTTGTCCTCTGTGGCACGGAATAGGGCTTCAGGAGTTTTAATTTGCTTGTCTGCATTATCTCCGTCTATTCTAAAACCGAATATTGCCATATTCGTACAGTGAGATTCTTCATTAAAACCAGGGTTGACATTTTAACTCTGGGCATATATAGAGCCATGATATGCTGATAGAAGTTAATCTAACAACATATGATTTTATCTTTCTGCAGTCTAATGCTGTAGAGGACACTTCCATTAATTTTCAGCTATCATACAATAAACTCTATTAAAATAATGGCCATTTTTATATGGACACAAACAATGAGATGCATTCCATAGTAGGGTTCAATGGCAGAGTCTGTAATTTTATTGAAACCCTTAACTATTCCCCTTCTCTCCCCCCCGCCCCCAAGCTATCCAGCAGGGCTATCCCAGTGCAGATGATTATCAATTGAGCACAAAGATTCTGGACTCTACAAATTTGAGGGCAGGATAAGGACAATGGCCTCTCTACATCCTTAGGCTGTTCAGGGACCCTTCTCCCCTTCTCCACGTAGGAAGTAGGAGAAATTAGATAAGGGAAGCCACAGTCCATGTAAGATATAGATGCAAACCCTTTCATGGGCTCGGGGCCCATGGCTAACAGTCCATTGAGTTGCAGGGAACTCACATTAGACCTTTTCTAACCAATCAACTGGACTGGAACTCACTGAAATTACAACAGTGTAATTTAAATGCCAAAAACTGGATCCTAGAGATGCTGGATGGGCTGAGGGGTTTGGAATGTGGAGAGGGGGATCAGGGCTGGGGCAAGGGATTAGAGTGTGGGACGGGGTGAGGGCTTCAGCTGGGGGTGTGGGTTCTGGGTTGGGGTCGGTGATGAGGGGTTTGGAGTGTGGGAGGGGGCTCTATGCTTGGGCAGGGGCTTGGGATATGGGAGGGGGTACAAGCTCTGGGGTGGGGCCGGGTATGAGGGATTTGGGTTGCAGGAGGGGCTCCGGGATGGGACTGCGGAGTTTGGAGTGTGGGAGGGCTTAGGGCTGGGGAAGGGGGTTGGGTTGTGGTAGCAGGGTGCTGGCTCCAAGAGGGAGTTTGGGTGCAGGAGGGGGTTCTGAGCTTTGTCAGGGTTGGGAGGAGGTTTGGGGTGCAGGCTCTGGGTGGCGCTGACCTTGGGCAGCCCCGGCATCTCCCGAGGATGGAAGAAGTCTGTGCGGCTCCCGGGAAGCAGTGGAATGTTCCTCTGGCTCCTAGGTGGAGAGGTGGTCAGGGGGCTCCGCGCACTGCCCCTGCCCACAAGCGCCACCCCCACAGCTTCCATTGGCGGCGGTTCCCAGCCAATGGGAGGTGTGGAGATGGCAGTTGGGGCGGCGCCTGTGGGTGGGGGCAGAATATGGAGCGCCCCTCCACGTAGGAGTCTAGGGGTGCTGCCTGACCCACTGGTGCTGGGGCCAACCGGACTTTTAGCAGCTGTGCTGACTGGAGCCACCAGGGTCCCTTTTGACTGGACATTCCAGTCAAAAACCAAATGCCTTTAGTAAGGGCGGGGCTGGAACGGTGCCAAACTGGAGACTTGCCTTCATAAAGCAAAAGATCTCAAAATGGCTACTGCTACCAGTAAGAGCTAGCAGAAGCTACCTTCTCCTAATCCCCCCCTTCACCTATCCTGGCAAGTGAGAACCTGTCAACCAGCTCCTCCGGACTCCTCCATCCAATGGCAGCAAGAGTAGGTGGATCGGGATCGGCTACCAGATTCCCATGTGGGATACCCCTCCTCCCTCTGAACGTGTGTGGAGGGAATGAACAAGAAATGAGCAGCTCCCTCCTCCACCCCCATTCACTCAGGTTTCAGGGAGGAGGGGAAACCAGAAAGAGAACATGTAGCACTGCCTCATCCATACCTGTTAGGTGATCTCTGCTTCAATCCTCCAACCCATGAGATTGGGGGAGGAGTCTTTATTGCCTCCAGACATGTCAAACTCACAGCCCGGCTAGCAAGGTGAGTATGTGTCACATATATGTAACTTAAAGTTTACTCATTAAGATAACCTTATGATATAAATACCCCATTTTCACAGAGGTCCTGGGGGAGATAACAGTTTTATAACTTTGTTCCAGTGTACCTAAGTACAACAAAAACAAGATAATGCAGAGCACACAAACTAAAATTACAGAAGCTGAAAAGACATAATTTCAGTCTGTTTTACATGGAGCTTCTTCAATTGAGAATAAGAGTTTCTTAAAACCACACGATGTATGCTTTCAGCTATTTAGAACTTACAACTCAAAACAATTAATTTTAAAGTAGGATGTCCTGGGATATGCATGGGTTGGAAAATAACGACTAACTCCAGAATATCTTGATTTTGCAAGTTTAATGGTACTATCACTCTGTTTTTAAGAAGCATCTTGAACTAAATATGATAGACAGTCTGGACAAGTTTCCCATAATCCTAAAAAGTTGAAAATTTGAACAAAATCTTAAGGTTTTTCAGATACATTTGGTAAGTGCTGATGTGCTCAGCACATACAATGCACACTGCAGTTGGTCCCTGCCCTGAGGACTTTACAATCTAAAAGGGATTAGATAGAATAGACAGGCACATCAGGAAGGCCTGTGAAATGAGTGAGTAGGACTTAATAATATTTGTTGTTTCATTTCTTCAGGGTAGCACAGAAAAGTCTGTAGCAGCGATATGAATGGAATGTGAGTGGTGTCTTTGCAGATTGGGATAGGGAGGACATTCTCTTCAGAGATGATATTGAAGAGGTATGGAAAGGTTGCAGGAGAAATGGATACATGGAGCAATGAGTGGATTTTTAAATTATAAATTTGGTCATAATACTAAGGAATTTAACCAAAAAAAATCAGCTTGGGTGTACATTAAACACTGATTTCTAGCATTCTCTGATAGCCCTAGATTAAGGAAATGGGTTTCCCTGAGCTCTCCTGTGAACTCAAAGGGCTTGTAAAAAGTTTTGAAAATTTTTCTTAGGGGTAATTATTTATGCACCTATTAAGTGGCCTTAATTTTTTAAGCAGTAAGGAGTAAGATGCCATCTCACTGTTGCCTTTATCTTCATTGACTTCAGTTTTTGCATATCTCTTCTGTCTCTGTGACTTTGCTACCTGCTCAAGAGAGTAAGCCAACGGGGCTTTGGAGAAATGATAGCTCTGGGGGTAAAGGAAGAGGAATAGAAACATGGACATTTTCTTCCTAGTACCTTTTTTTGCAACAGAGAAGAAAGCAGAAAGGGAGATATAACAGAGCAGAGTTTGGTAACTGAATATGTGTCCTGAGGTATATTATTTGAGTATATCTTCAAATAGGGTTGGCAGCCCTACAGGATTGGCCTAGAGTCTCCAGGAAATAAAGATTAATCTTTACTTAAAGACTGTCATGTGATATCTCCAGGAATACATCCAACCAAAATTGGCAACCCTATCTTCAAATAGCCTAAAAATCTACTATTGCTGGAGTAGAAAGTAAATTGGAAGATTTAGAGGCACAAACTAAATTGGTTACTGGTTTTTTTTTGTTTTTGTTTTTGTTTTTTTCTTTAAGACAAGAGTAAGAGGTGGAAAAAGTGCACTGATGAAGAATTCCTGTTAGCAGTGAAAAGCTGAAATGATGGAGAATGCAATTAACACCCCTCCACCCCCACCCCGGCCTCCATCCCAGATTTTAGGACAGGCTTCTGGTCTAGAAGGTTAAGATCTGAAGGACATATAACCATTCTCTTCTGTCTCTGTTTCAGAAGAGAAATTTGATCCTCCCCTGTTGCCTGGAAAGAAAATGAAACCTTTTAGATTCTGATTTCTTAACAAATGTCCAGGTCATGCTACATGAGAGGGAGAAAAGAAATGTGACAGGCCTTCTGGGACATTAATTACAGCTTTGTTTCAGAACAGATAGTGACATAGTGTTAACTACTGTGAACAAAAAGAAAACACTATAATTATAAGCAAATGCACTTTAGCTAAGAGTAGTGTGTCAAGTTTAATTTAATCTTGCTGATTTAGTTCGTATTAATAACTGAATTTTCTAAGGTTTCAGAGTAGCAGCCGTGTTAGTCTGTATTCGCAAAAAGAAAAGGAGTACTTGTGGCACCTTAGCTCACAAAAGCTTATGCTCAAATAAATTGGTTAGTCTCTAAGGTATCACTAGTACTCTTTTCTTTTTGTGAATTTTCTAAGTTACATATCCACCTGTTCTGATAGATGGTAAATAATATGATGGCACAGACCATACCATTTTAGAATCCACTCCTATAAATACAACAAAACACGTTGCTGCACAATTTTAGAGCCCGATTCTGCAATTCACCGCAGCTCCATGCAGATGCATCATTGATCAGTTCACACAGGCAGATGAACAAGACATGTGCTGGATTTAAATCAGCAGGCCACCACTTTACTTATTTAACACTGTGCCCCATAATCTGCTATTACATACCGGGCAATTAACTGGGTCCAGTGCAGTGTCAGGACTCATACCTTACAACCAGGCCTTTCTAGACCCACCCTTGGGACTCAGCTCCCTTTTGAATCCTTTCCACCTCCCCCCATGTGGAGGGCTGGAGGCTCAGGATACGAAGGGAGGATCTCAGTCAGCAAACACTTCAGATCTCGCTTCTTTTTTTCCTGTATGTAAAAGCACCACCAGCAAAATCCAAGATCCCATTTAACTTTGGGGGCAGGTTCCTTTTAGTCTTATTCATCCTGGACATCAGTGGCAAGTTGTGACAAGCTAAGCAGTCTTTTTTTTTTCTTTCTTTTTCTAGTATTACATTTGAACTCTTACTGCTGTCACCTAAGGTGTACCACCATGGTGCTGAAAAGAAGGCAGAAAAACCTACCCAAATTCTTGCCAGTTCGGTCCAATGGAAAAATTCCTTCCTGATTCTAAAATGGCTGATCAGTCATCATTCTAACTAAAACAGCAGCAACACTATACAGTCATGCACACTCTCTCATGTTTGCCTCCTTTCATCCGAGCACTGGATTCACCCCTGCAGTCCGTTCATAATTTCCTCCCCGATTGATTTGGAGAGAAAGGTATCACGTCTGCATACAGTGAATTGCCAGATCAGGGCCTTGTGTTTTATAGTGTCCTTGCTTTCTGAAAGTGCCATCTTGGCAGATCTGATTTGTGGATCTGATTTTTCTCTCTACAATTTTCATATCTTAACAAATGAAAAGAATTTAAAGCACAATACTCAG
This sequence comes from Chelonia mydas, assembly GCF_015237465.2. Lineage (NCBI taxonomy): Eukaryota > Metazoa > Chordata > Testudines > Cheloniidae > Chelonia > Chelonia mydas. The sequence continues at coordinate 59,013,515 of NC_057854.1, forward strand.
TAGTTTGCTTTTCAGTTCTCATAACAATAAGGAATTAACTTGAGTTTGAGTTAAGCATAGTTTGGTGTTTCTTTACACAGTGCAAACTTTCCCACAAATGTAAACATGGGCACCTGAATCAGGACCAGGTTTTGGCATAGGCACAATTGGCATGTGTTTTAAGGCTCAGCTTCCCAGAGTCATGTGATGAAATCAGAATCTCAGATTTCTTTTCTCTGGGTTGTAAAGAAAAGCTTGAAAATGTGAAACAAATGTAACCCAATTTAGTGATGTGTCTGAGTCTGCAGACAGTGTCCACCAGAAGGAAAAGCGGCAGTCATTAGAACGAAGGAGAGGAAGCAGCCGGACTTGATTGATACCTTCCATCAGATCAGCCCAAACCCAGTACTGCTTGGTGTGAGAAGGGAGAATTGCCGCTCTTCCCATCATTGGTGGTGCAAGGTGGCACCCTTGGGAGGAGGTTAGAATTGCAAGTTGAGAGGGGAACCTCCAGCAGCCACTGCTGCCTCCTGTGAGCAGGAGGGGAAAGAACAACTGCTGGTTCATTGAGAGGCATTGCACTTAATCATTGTTTGTGAAATGGTTTAATTCTGAAACCCTAGAGCACAGAGCAATCTTCCTATTCATATACAAATAAGACTTTGGCATTGAAATGGTTTAGGAATGTCAAATACTTTCTGGACTGGCATTTACCTTAAGTTGAATGTAATGTGCAATACTCTTATTTTGTTAATTCATTTCACTTGTCTCCACTTTAAAAACAAACAGATATTTGGCCGTTAACTCAGAGGTGGATTAGGGGTTTGTGGGGCCCTGGGCCAGCACAAGTGGAGGCCCCTGCCCACCCCTTCCGCCTGCAGCCTCCTCCCCCCCACCCCACCAGTGCTCCTGCCAGGGAAATGCAGTCAGGGAGTGGGGGCTTGCCAGGCGAATGGAGCAGGGAAAGCTCTGCACCTCAGTCACCCGTTCCCCCATCAGGAGTGCCAGGTGGGCGGAGCAGGTGGGGGCATAGGTGCACCTATTTTTCCAGGGGGGACCCAATTGGCTGGGGCCCCTGTGCATGGACATGGACTATCCTACCCAAAACAAATGCTGAACATTTTGCAAACTGGTGGGCGTAAGACAAACTCTGCTTCAAAGTTAGTGCTGCTTTCAGAAAAGTGACAGATTAAAATGTAGCCAACATTAGAAACTTGTACTGAGAAAACCCAGCTAAAAATGACCACGTGTCCCTTTTTTTCATCAGCACACTTTAATGATAAACACATTTCAGTTGCAAATGTATTCAGCATAGAATGTTTTATTTTTATCCACTGCATTGGGAATGGATACTGATGCAATGGTTTTATTTTATTGAAGATCCAAAATATAATTTTTAAGCTCATTAACCTGTAATGTAAAGCTTAGATATTAGAACAGACATAGACAAATAAATTCAGTCACGATAATGGAGCTTGTGGACCAATGTAAGCACTTTCTGCTGTATATTAATGTAGTGTGTTGCATATTGTGAAATGGCAAATAAGTAAATAAATTCTAAAGATTCATGAGAAGACTGAACTGTCAAATCCAATTTTTAACTAAAAATTGTCTCTCTTTTTAGGAAAATGAATATACAAATGTGGTGTAGCAGCTGATACAATTATTGCCTAAGCATCTTTGGGAGCTGCATATCTATATTATAACTCAAAGTTTAGTATGTATCTCTTTTCTTCTTGGTATAGACTTTTCTATAACACTTCTGTTATTTAAAAGAAAACGGGAATGTAAAGCAAAGCCATAGACACGTGATTAAATCTATAAATTCAGCTGTAACTGTAATAGAAATAAATACTATTACTAGCAATAGTAAACATCTGATTCATCTAAGCATGATAGATCTTAAGATGCTGGTGTGCCATGGAGTTTTTTGGGAAGCAGAATAATGGTGGAATACAAGTGTGAGGTGGAGAACAGTATTTTTATAAATAAATCTTACAGTAGTGGATTTTACAGTGTGTTTGTGGAATTGTGATTATTTAAATCCTTTCCTTAGTAAAATGTGGTATTTTTAACCTCTCATCTGATGTATCTTAAATTCAGTATGGACAGTCTTTTTGTCCATACTAAATTTAAGATATATCACCTGGTCCTGGCTGGGAACTTTGTGCTATAGTAGTACCCGTAATAAAGTCTGAAAGTTCAATGAAAGTTCTGCGGTTTGGTGGCTGAATCAAAAAATGGGGGGATTCCGTTTGGATCAACCCAAAATAACATTTTAAAAAATGTTTCATTATGTTCAACTCAAAGCTATGTGCTTTGCTTAGTTTTTGAGGGATTTTTACTTCTGTCAAGTGAAATGAAAATATTTTCAAATTGAAAAATCAAAATGATTTGTTTCAAAAACGTTGTAACAAAACACTTCAACTTTTTTAGAATGTTGTGGATGAAACAACTTTCTGAATTAAAAAATAAAATAAAATGACCCAGCTCTAATTGTATACAATTTCTTAGACATTGATCCTGCAATTCTTAGTGTGCGGGCAGATGATGAAGTCAGTGGGGCTTTGCATGGATGCAGCACTTCACCCGCCTGATGTTTAGTTGAAGGATCAGAACCTTGTTGTTTCATGGACTGCATTTTTGTTTTCAATGTGTTTGTAGAGTGCCTAGTACAATCAGCTCCCAGTCCCAGTTAGGGCCTAGATGCTACTCTAAATAGTAAAAAGGAGCATATCTGGTTGTGTTGGAACCTTAAGGTGATACATACGTTATCACACTACCTTATTAAATTTACTAGAACTTGTTCGGAGAGATTTTACAGGTGAGATGGTGAAATGTTGGCAAAAGGCAGAAGATGTCAGTGAAAGATAAGCATATACAAACAACAACCAGTTTCATATTAATTGTTGTTGGAGATTTCAGGTGCTGCTTTACTGCATCTCTTTACTGTTGGAACATCCCAGTGCATACTCCCTAGTTTGTTTTGAGACCAAACAAGAGGACCCCTAAGCATTGGTGCTGTGATTCAAACACACTCCTATTTTCTAGCTAATGAGAAAAGACAAGCACACTGACAGAGAACCCCAGTAAAAGAAAATTAAATTTATAGCACTCTTTCCCATTCTTTAGAGTGGGTCAAATATCCAGTAGAAAAGAAAAAAAAATCACATAAAATGGAAATATACAGAAACCACATTAGCTTTTTTGATTCCCATTAGCTTTTTGTAATGTTCATGCTAATGGAAAGCTTTATTGCCAGGAAATGATCAGGATATACAAAGTAAGAATTGCAACAAATTATTCTCTGAAATTTTAGAAATTTGTATATGTCTGTTGGATTTGAAATCCTCAGGAGCTATGTCAGGAACTCCTAAGCACTGCACAAAACCAAGCTGCTTTCATAATTCTTCTTACATCTTTAGGCTACACCATTTTCTTTCTTCTCCATTCCATCTCTGGAGGACTCCGTTCCAGTCACTCTGTTTTGTCATACTGTCTGGATCATTTGAGGGTAACTCAGTCATCCAAGTGATCCAGAATATTATATCAGTAGGTGCAGGGCAACCTTCTCACTTACTGTTCCTGGGGACCGCTGTTAGAGTTTTCTCCCATTTATGTGAAGTTTTCACTTTCATGCCCTGCCATTAAGATTCATTTTTGGATAATGCTACTGTTCCCCTCCATTTTAACACTGTTACTTTGGCTCAAGTCCTATATTCAATCCAGCTCTTATAAGGATAGTTATCTAATCATCTAACTTCTATTTTAATCTTTATCTAACATGTTTTAGGCAAATATTTTAGTATCTAAGCAATTCATAGCTAAAGTCCATCATACTGTCTGTGGCGACCTAATTTAGTATAATTTACTGTTACCTCCCCAGGAACATGTGTATGCCTTTCCCTCATCCTCCTTCTGTTGTTTGTGTGATTTGGTGTGGGAAACAACTATGCTTTAGACCAGTGGTTCTCAACCAGCAGTACATCTACTCCTGGGGGTATGCAGAGGTTCTCCATGGAGTACGTCAATTCATCTAGGTCAGTGTTTCTCAACCTGCGGGTTGGAGGATGGGTTGGGGGGAGGTTACAGTTGCAGGATTCGCATTAGGGAGTGGCAAGCAGGGCTATTGCCTGGGGCTCAATGCCACAGGGGGGCCTATGAAGCTAAGTTACATGCTTCAGCCCCAGGCGGTTAGCCTTAGCTTCAGACTTCTGACAGGGTTACAGTAGTCTGGAAAGGCTGAGAACCACTGCTTTATATTGTCAGCTTCTTGAAGCTGTTCAGTTTTAAGCCCAAATCATGCCCTATGGATCTCTGCATATGTGGAGCCCTTCTATGTGGGCTCTCCCGGCCTGTGCAAAGGGCAGGTAGTACGGCTCATCCATCCTTTGTGGCTCAGGGGAAGGTGGTAAGAAGAGGCAATGAGAGACATGCATGATTCCTTGTAATCAATCTGCTCATCAGTTTATATACCTGAGGCTTCATTAACTTGTGATTAGAGTCCTTGTGCACTATGTAACTCCCCTTTAGGGGGAGCAGCTGGCATGGAAAACCTTGTTGTCAGCATGGATCCAATGAAGCCATACTGGCAAGCAGCCAGGGGAGAGCTGCAGGAGGTCATTAAAGGGGATTTGGATGCAGGGCATACATGCAGATCTTCCTGGTCTTCTGTAACTCTTCTGAGATCACTCAGTTCTGTAGGCCAAACTCTATGCTGCTTCTCTGGGGAGAGGGCACAGAAATGCTTGGTCCTCTGGCCAGGTCACTATATTCTTTCTGGAGTGTCAGCTACTGGATAAATTGTCTCAGGCAGTCTTCACCTCCACTGCCCTATCTGTGCCACTTCTCCAGTGGCTGATAGGGGGAACCCGGACCTGTCCACTACTCCAGGTTCCAGTACACGGAGCCTCTATCCAGCAACCTCAGCCTGCTCACTCATGGACCTCATTGCTGTTTCCTTGTGTTCCTTCCTATTTCCTTTCCTACCTTCTGGCCTGTCCTTGGGCTACCTGTGGAGCTTCCTCTGCTCCCCATGGCTACCTCACCACTTTCTAGTTCTTGCCAGAGTCTGTCTCCCAAGGCAGGATCTCAGGACTTACTGCCCCTTGTCTGTTGCCATCTCCCCTCCTCTCTAGGGAGAAATTGCAAAGTTCCTCCCAGCAGCCCCCTTCTCCTCTCAGCATCTTGGCTTTATACAAACCTAGTCTGCTTTTGCCCAGCTGGGCTTCACCTTCATTCATGGGTTACTTAAGCCAGTGGTTCTCAACCAGGGGAATGTGTACCCCTGGGGGTATTCAGAGGTCTTCCAGGGGATACATCAACTGATCTAGATATTTGCCTAGTTTGAAAACAGGCTACATAAAAAGCACTAGTGAAGTCAGTACAAACTAAAATTTCATAGACAATGATTTGTTTATACTGCTCTGTATATTATACACTGAAATGTAAGTACAAGATTTATATTTCAATTGATTTTATAATTATATGGTAAACAATGAGAAAGTAAGAATTTTTGCAGTAATAGTGTGCTGTGAGACCTGTATTTTTGTCTAATCTTGTATGTTTTTAAGTGAGGTAAAATTTGGGGGCGGGCAAGACAAATCACTCTTGAAAGAGGTACAGTAGTCTGGAAAGGTTGAGAGCCACTGACTTAAGCCACCTAATTCCTCTTAGTAGGGGCTTATTCAGTGAATTGGCCCCTTCTCAGCCTCATTAATCCTTTCTAGGCTAGTGTGGGGTGAACACCCCATCACAGGTTCCTATGTCCTTCCCTCTCTCACCTCCCCTGAACCCCATGATACATTTTGGCTCAAAGGGCCAAATTCTCATTTATGCTATGACCCTTTAAGTGGCTATGACAGAGTAAAGAGTTACAGCTTCACCCACATTAAATTGTCCTGGTATAATAGGCTCATAATTTTTAAAGGTCAAGTTTTTTGGGGGGTTATTTTATTCAAAAACATTTTTTTTAAATCAACACAAGGTATGAACTCTTGATATGTGTCAATATTATGCCTGACTTGTGTAAAAAATTTCACACATAACTTAGTCTAAAATACATATTTCCAGTGACACAGTGTACAAACAGGCAATTATAACTAAATTGAGAATCAGTTCTAATGGAAAAAGGTTTTTAAATAATCTAAGACAGAAAGTTCCCATTATAATTAATATGTATTCCTTTGTTAGGATTATCCTGGAAGCTTTGGGATCTTGAGACTTTTTTTCTTATGAGAAGCATTTTGATTGTTTTTTAAAAAGGCAAAAGTAATACTAGGGAAATGAATAGACCCATAATACCCAGAGCATCTGCTGTTGCATTTCAAATTAAACCAGACTGTAGGTTTGTCCTTTAATGTGCCTATAATTAATATAGGTAAGTTTCTCCATTCTTAATTATCACTATACATCACTTAAATACATAGCTTCTTAAAGAAAAAAGGTTTATGATTATTTCTGCCTTCTATATAATGCAACACATTTACAGTTTGTGTGTGTGTGCATATGCCTAGCAGAAAGGCTACACTAATTTCAGTGTCTATGTGAAACTGTAAATCTTTCTTTTAAGAATGTACCATATCTAAACATGTAATTACTGTCCTTAGAAATGAGAGGTTGCTAGAACTGTCTACAATGAGGCTTGTATCATGCAAAGTTGCTAGCACTCTAATGTTAAAGGAACTTGTGTAAGAATTTCAATCTTTTTGTTTGGTAGAGGTATAGCTCTAATAATATTTGGACTTATAAACAATGTTATCTTGCTATGTCTCCCTCACAGGCTAGCCCCAGTATATTTTTATTGTTTCCTATGCAAATAACTTAGTTTTTGTGCTGATTTAACAATTTCAGATAGGGGATATGAATTTTATTTTTATACTGATGTAGGTAAACTGATACAACACCCCAGTATGGACGCAGTTATACTTCCGTAAGGTTATACTAGTATTGTTTGTTCCTTGTATAGGAATACTGTGTTAATGTCATTCACACTAGGATGTTGTACAGAACTAAGTATGTCAGTTTCTAATCTGATCTGCAGTTTTGTAGGTGGATATAACTTTCAGTGAGTGCCACCAAGGCATAGCCTATCCATTTGTAAATAACACAACAGAGAAATCTAATTAAAAATGGAGATAGATTTTTCTGATTGGGAAACTAGTCATATAAAGGATAGGGTGGTTAATGAATGGTCACCCTAAACTTTCCAGTTGTACATCAGATTAATAGTTATGGTTACCTCAGTATTTGCACTGTTCCCTTGTACTCCCCTATATTTAATAGGGGAAATATCCTGACATTGGTTCTCTAAGACCACTAGCGTTTTCAAAAGGTGACTACTACATATACAACAATGTTCAACAATAGCATCAAGTGTGTCATGAAGAGGATGAAATCTAGCCTTAATAACCCTGCTGAGAATACCGACGGTAGACCACTGATTAGAGACAAATTCACAGTCCTCTGGAAGTCTGTTCCCTTGTGAGGATTTGCTACTGAGAAAGGACACATAGTGCTTCCACAGTCACCCTCTCCATCAGTTCTTGTGGGGACACTTTCGTTGCACCCTCAGTGAAAATGTAAGTCCCACTTGCAGAGGCTGCCAAGCCGACGTGCTGAATCAACACACACACTTGGCTAACCACTCTTGGGCCATGCTGTCTGGGTGCCTGCAGGCCTCCTGGTGGAGGGAGGACTTGCTAGCATCTTATGCCACCACAACTGCCCTCATAGCTAACTTATTGACACCAGGGGTCTTATGCCAGACTGTGGTGCTAGCAGAAGGATTCTGTCTCCATACAAAAACAGTCCAAAAATATCAGACGATACAAAAACAAATCTCTTAAAAGTAGCTAGGGTGCAAAATGGTATCCTCTCCAGATAGTGTCTTATTTCTCAAATTGAAGAATAAATAAAATCTGATCAAATAAATTACCATCTATAAAATAATAACATGAAATAGGATCTTTATGCCTCAAATAAACTATCATACATATATAAGCACTAACAATGTGTGCTACCCAGTGAGTACTAGCTGTTTGTTTATTCATTAGATCTTCAAAAAACCTACATTGCCTCAAGATATAGAAGACAGATGAATCTAAACTTTAGAAGCAAATTATACCATCAGCTCCACAGGGTTCTACAGTTGATAATAGAGCATCACCAAGAAGTTTGAAAGACTGAATGACGAAGGAAAGAAAAACAGTTACAAATTGAAAATCATTGTGATAACTCAAACAGACAATACCGATTAATTTTATATGCAAACTTTGTATCACAGTTTTGTTTAGTGTAGACTTCTCTTCAGCAACTTGTATCTTTCTGCAGGAATGTCCCTGGCTCACCCTGTCATGAATTGTTGTGACAGCAAAAGTTATCCTAAATTACCATTAAAAGATACTTCAAATTCCAGCTAATATACTTGATTTTATTGAAGTAGGTTTTTTGTCGTGTGTACAAATGGAATCCAACAGCAGCTAGTTACACATTGTGGAGCAGGTTTAACATCACCCACAACCATGGGTGGCTTGTATAAGAGGCTGGGGGAAGCTGTCTCCCCAAAATAATTTGCCTGAATCATCAGGCAAAAAAAAAAAAAGGCTGGCCATGAAGGGAGCAAATGCCTGATGCAGGTCACCTCCCTTTGGAGGCTCAACATTTGCATTTTTTTTCACTTTTCAGCAACCCTCCCTGCTATGGGGGTGGGACGGGAGTGGACCTCTTTTCCCCTTCCTGCCTTTGCCGGGCAGGTGGCCCAGCTCTCCCTGACCTGCTGCCTGCCTCCAGCCTTGCTGCCCCCCCTTCTCATGGGCTCGGGCTGCCTTCTTGCTCCAGAGGGTGGCTTTGGCACTGCCCACACAGCCAGCCAGCCCAGCTGCATTCGAAATCTAGCACCAGTACTGATTTATTCCAGATTTCAAATGAGCTTTGGAAAGCAGGTTGGTGGCGGCCCACCACCTTTACACGAGTCTTCCTGTATATTGTTTGGTTTAGTAATACAAGAAAAAACTATGGAGTAGCCTCGCCAAACAAAACATCACACACTGTCTATGCCCATAACTGGGTTTAGCTCCTCTTTAAGTACTTACAGAAAGGCCACTTTTTCAAACTATCTTAGTACCCACCAGCTCCCATTTATAGTCTCATTTTCTAAAGAGCTCAATACTCAACATGTGGAGATTGCTTGGCAATCTGACTATTTATTTTAGTTCCTAAATGGGAGTGGAGCTCTTCTGAAAATCTGGCCTACGTTCTCAGGCACAGGCCCTTCACCGCTCCAGATAATTTACTGGTGGTTGTCCCTCCTCCTAAAGCACAGAACAAACAGGCTGTGGTTTTTGTTGGTGCCTGCTTCTGACAACCCTAATCCAACCTCCATAACCTCCAGTTGAACAGTGTCCACTCAGGGAAACACCTGTGCTCTGCTGTTTTTTCTGTTCTCTCAGAGAACAATTGTCTTGAGGGGGATCTTTCTCCCTTAGGTTTTTATGTATCACTACTGGAAAGTTTCTTTATTTCTATAGGGGATTTTTTTTAAAGCATTTTTATCTGCCATTTCCTTTTCGATGGCACTTTCCAGTACTGCTGTAGCAGCTGAGCCGCTGATCTTTCACTTTGCTTTATTTATAAACAGCTTTTCTTTTGTCCAAGTGATTTTTCTAGCTCTTCGCTGTTGTGGCCTGACCTTCTTAGCATCTGTGCAGCTTGGCCCAGGCTGCTTTAATGACATTTTAGAACCTTTCACTGGAATCCTTTCACCTACTTCCCTTTACCTTCCATTTAAGCTTCCAGTCCTCACCTTTAAAGCCCAGTGTATCTCTGTTCCTTCCTGTCTCCTTTATTTTATTTATTCCTACTCATAGTTTCAACCAATCAAGAATTCCCCACCTAACTGCTCAAAATGTTTTCATTTACAGCTGTTTTGAGCAGAGATAATCCCCCTCACCTCTGTATACCGATTGTGTTTCATGTACCAGATTCTAACACAGTAGAGCTCTTTGTCCCCCCTCTAGTGGCTAGACCCTTAAGAAAGTTTCATAGAATCATAGACTATCAGGGTTGGAAGGGACCTCAGGAGGTCATCTAGTCCAACCCCCTGCTCAAAGCAGGACCAATTCCCAATTTTTGCCCCAGATCCCTAAGTGGCCCCCTCAAGATTTGAACTCACAACCCTGGGTTTAGCAGGCCAATGTTCAAACCACTGAGCTATCCCTCCCTCCATGAGAGCTCATAAGTACTGTAAGTACTTATGAGACTGGTACTGTCGGTGCCATAATGCTACTTATTCTTTAGCTCAAGCAGTAATAGCTTGTGGGTTTTTTGAACTGGAGGTTGTGGGTTCTGTCCCTGCAGATGACCAGTCAAGAGGCATTGTTACATGTACAAATACAGATGGTTCTTGGCAGAATATTATTTTTCTTGTGTGTGTGCGTGCGTGCATGCACACAGAACCTGTGCTCTCACTGTGGTCAATGAGCGCAGTAATTGGGTTTTAGATTTAGGGGCTTCTAGAGGAAGAATACGAGAGATGTAGGTGATCAAGTACTTGGCATCCTTTTCTTCATTTTTCATGTTTCTGTAGATGTTCCAATGAGCTCCGCTTTCTAATCGTTGCATTTTTGATTCAGCTCTTTCTTCATGTTGGGAAGGAAGGTGACATCCTATTGTCTTCTTCATCTGCTAGTTCTAGTTCAAGCTGGACATTCTGTTACATATTACATAAGACCTTTTATTTCCATGGTGGTGTTCTCTTTTTCTGTGTATGTCTCTGTCTCTCTCTCTCTCTCTCTCTCTCACACACTCACACTCACACTCACACTCACATTCACACACACCCACACATACACACACACACACACCCACCCCCCACTATGAATTTTTGCTTCAAAGTTTGTAAGTTTTTAATTTGCTCCATCAGTAGTAGCTGGTATGTATGAAATGCCAGGTGAATTATGTGGTGGTGAGGCCTAGAGAGAGGATCCTGCTTTGCTATGTCTCTGGTCTTCCTATGTGATGGACTGTGTCTTTCAATCAAATCCAATTTTGTTTTGTGGGAGGAGTAATCTACAATAAGCTAGTGCTTCACCGTTTTGATCTGTGGCCTCAGTATCTTGGGCTGGAATTAAGCTTGGTGAATACTTGGATTTTCCATAGAGGACTTCCATCCAGGTAAATGCTAAAAGAAGTGGTGGTGGTTGGAGTTTTCACACTTCCCTTGAAGTCTCTACTGGAGCTATTCCCCAGGATTGTGTTAGAAGGCAACTTTCTGGTAGAAGTGCCATCTGTTGGATGAGATGGAAAGCTGAGGTCTTAACTGGCTGTGTAATTGGATCCCATTGCATTTTTTTTTTTTGGCAACACTTTTCAGTGCTAGTCCCAGAGTCCTGGTAAAATTCCTTTAAATGTGTAATCTAATCTCATTATGAAGTGGTAGCTGGGTGAGCACTGGGAAGATGTGATGAGAAAGTGTAAAAGGATTCCTCCTCCCATGGCCAGCATTGCTACTGGAAGCTGCGATAACCTCCACCCTAACAAACATCATCCATGACTGGAAAAATGGGAGATTCTACTTAGTGGTGCTTCCCCCTTGCCTGAACTCATATGGTGCCTGCAGCCCTGAGTCAGAACCACAAAAACAGACAGCCTATTTCAAAACCTTTTTAAAGTTAAACCGATTTAAAAAAAAGTTCACTGGAAATAAACCTTAATAGTAACTAAATGGTCTATGGAAGCAATTCAAGAAAAGTCTTGGGCATTTGTTTTGTTTTGTTTTTTTGGAGGGGAAAGGAGAGAGGAAGATGAGAGTAAGTGTGTGTGTCCAGCTTCTGAATATAAACACTTGATGATGCAAGCCATCTCCCCGGAGTCTCCCCAGAGCTTTCAGTTTTTAAAGGTAATTCTCTGTTTTCAGTAAGATGTGGAAATGGAGAGATGTTCCATTCTTTTGGGTTACAAATTATAATGATATAATTTCACTAGTAATTGAGTTTTCCATCACACTAATTAAAAACTGAAATATAGTTTAAATGAAAGGAATCAGATTCTTTAGGGACCTGTAAGTTTATTAAGTGTAACATTTATAATCCAGTTCATGTAAGTAGAATCAATTAAAGTTACCAAGATGTGTGTTTTTATACTTAGGCCCTCTCCCTGTTTGACTTCACAGCTCAGGAAAAAAAATGAAACTTGGTTATGGTTAGAGAGCCACTTACCTCCAAGTTCTGCACTCCTCATGTTTATTTAATCATTAATCATATCCCATTTGTTTTGGGATGCACATCTTTTATTCACTCATAAAATTGATGTGAGTATATTTATATTTCAAACCAAAATAATACAATGGAAACTTGAATTATAAACTGCAGTTCAGTTATCATTTTAATGACTTTTTAAAATGAATTTGAGTCTTAGAATCATAGAAGATTAGGGTTGGAAGAGACCTCAGGAGGTCATCTAGTCCAACCCCTGCTCAGAGCAGGACCAACCCCAACTAAATCATCCCAGCCAGGGCTTTGTCAAGCCGGGCCTTAAAAACCTATAAGGATGGAGATTCCATCACTTCCCTAGGTAACCCATTCCAGAGCTTTACCACCTTCCCAGTGAAATAGGTTTTCCTAATATCCAACCTAGACCTCCCCCACTGCAACTTGAGATCATTGCTCCTTGTTCTGTCATCTCCCACCACTGAGAACAGCCGAACTCCATCCTATTTGGAACCCCCCTTCAAGTAGTTGAAGCTATCAATTCCCCCCCACTCTTCTCTTCTGCAGACTAAATAAGCCCTGTTCCCTCAGCCTCTCCTCATAAATCATGTGCCCCAGCCCCCTAATAATTTCCATTGCCCTCTGCTGGACTCTCTCCAATTTGTCCACATCCTTTTTGCAGTGGGGGGCTCAAAACTGGACGCAATACTCCAGAAGTGGCTTCATCAGTGCTGAATAGAGGGGAATAATCACTTCCCTTGATCGGCTGGCAATGCTCCTGCTAATGCAGCCCAATATGCTGTTAGCCTTCTTGACAACAAGGGCACACTCTTGGCTCATGTCCAGCTTCTTTGTCTCCTGTAATCCCCAGTCTTGTAATGGTATTGACAATTATGAATGCATATCTTAATGCTACATTACTGTGTATTTAAAAATATGTATATAATAGCAGGCTTAAAATATATCTTTTGTTAGGTAAGGTGATTCCATATTTTCTATGAGAAAGAGAGTCTAGCACACTAAGTAAATTTAGGAGTTCAGTTCTGTACCTGCCTCCTTAGTCACTCGATCATAGCTCCTGGACCAGACTCAACAGGCTATTCTGACTTGTCCAGCATTAACATGAACATAAGAATGGCCCCACTGGGTCAGACCAAGGGTCAATCTCTCCCAGTATCCTGTCTTCCAAAGTTGCTAGTGCCAGGTGCCCCAAAGGGAATGAACAGAACAGGTAATTATCAAGTGAGCCATCCCCTGTCGCTCATTCCCAGCTTCTGGCAAACAGAGGCTACGGACATCATTCCTGCCCATCCTGGCTAATAGCCATTGATGGACCTATCCTCCATGAATTTACCTGGTTCTTTTTTGAGCCCCGTTATGGTCTTGGCCTTCACAGCATCCTCTGGCAAGGAGTTCCACAGGTTGACTGTGCATTGTGTGAAGAAATACTTCCCTTTTATTTGTTTTAAACCTGCTGCCTATTAATTTCATTTGGTGACCCCTAGTTCTTGTGTTATGAGAAGTAGTAAACAACATTTCCTTATCTACTTTTCTCTACTGTTTACCAGATTGGCTTGGTTTCTTATCTATACTGTCACTGTGGGGCAGTGTTGCAGATTGTAACTCATGTAGTGCAGGAGTGCCCAACTCAATGGCTGGAGGACAGTTTACAATGCCTAGCCTCACTTGATACAGAGGCTGTCCTCTGGTTATGGAGCCTGGATAGTGAGCTCACGCCTATCTACATGGGAGAAGAAGTAAGGTGATATATTTTTGCATATACACAAAATATGCAATAAATGTCTGCATTTATATTTCACATGCAATAGACACAGTCTACTCTACGTATGTGCACACATAATATTTTTGAAGATTAATCCTTAAATACATTTTCCAATATGTTCTAAAATGCATTAGAAATAAAGCTAGATAGATTTTTTGATAGAAATGATAGATTTTTTTTTTAATTTATACTTTACATATTTCTCCAGCCCTTATGAAAATTACTTCTCATCCATTTTGATTGTTATCAATGTGTGCCTTCTGCAGAGAGCTGGTAATTGGCAGAGATGACCTAATAGCCTGCTGATGAACTCTTTCCCCAGGAGAACTTTGTCTGATTTGGGAGAATCATCAACAGCCAAGTATTGAATTAAGACTGATAATAAATCCAGTTGAGGGCACTTGTTTACATCATTGTGCACCTGAGGATCACCAGCCAGGTTTGTATAGATAATATTTTTATTCATAGTTTCCACTGAAAGATTTAATTGTAACCAAAAAAATATGTCTTTGCGGGAACAGAAGCCATTAAATTAAGGTCCTAGGGTGTGGGTTGATATTTGTGGTGCTTTATGACTCTGATATATGACAATTTAAAAATATATATACATTTATTTGCGTGGAGGAGCAATCTTTGGCCCTCATTATCAGGTTCTCTTGTGTTCAGAAAGATGGACATAATTGTGAAAGGAGGAAAGCATCATAAAAAAAAGACTACACTTTGGACCATTTTTCCATGATCAGAGCGTTGGTCAGAGAGGATTAATGGCTCAGGAGCTGGGTTCGTCTGTCAGCAGTAACAATTCCAGGATTCTTGCCTTTGTCAAAATGGAATATATCCATCTGTCCCAGACAACTATCACATTGCAAGATATGTTGCTTTTTAAGTTAATGATCTCTTTTGTGTGTGTGGTATAACTGTTCCACCCATTCTCTCAGAGAACGTGAGGGCTGCTTAAGCAAAGAAATAGAGCTGACCTTCACACTCTGGGATGGACCTGCCAAACATAATTGATGATGCTGGATAGGGATCACATCCCTATGCACAGGGCTGGTGTAAGGTGTTTGAGGATAATTAGTCAGATGATTCTTTGGGGAACACTGTAAACTTAATGACTTATTTTACATTAAGTGTGGGGATCGGGAGAGCCACCTCTGTTGTGAAAGTGCAGTACGCTTCCAACCCTGGTGCTTGGTTTGTATTTTCAAGGTTATCTTCACAATGAAAAGATCTTGAAACTTTTTCTTTAAAAGCAGCTGAGAGAGACTCTTCTTTACAGGGTGGCCCAGGGCAGCAAGTTCAATGGAGCCCATCAGCACCTAACAAATTCAGAATTAGTTTATTATTTATATTTCTAAAGCACACTGCATGAGAGTCTAGCCAATCAACCCCCATTGCCATTGATATTCATAGGACACGCTTGGCTAAATTGGTATATGGTGTGTCACTAGTTTAAGCTAGTTTCTGTGGGGAATCTTTGTGGATTAAGTCACACTGGTGTGTTGTACTCAAATTGAATTTGATTACAACAAATTGCTTTTCTCCTTTAAATGGGTTTCTTTCCAGTTACTCGCAAAAAGAAAAGGAGGACTTGTGGCACCTTAGAGACTAACCAATTTATTTGAGCATGAGCTTTCGTGAGCTACAGCTCACTTCATCGGATGCATGGTTAGTCTCTAAGGTGCCACAAGTCCTCTTTTTCTTTTTGCGAATACAGACTAACACGGCTGTTACTCTGAAACCTGTTTCCAGTTACTGATTACTCTTAAAAGCTCCCCTTCTCTAATCCCTTAGTGCCCTAGAATTCATATGGTTTTGGGACCCAAGACCTGCTGTTGGCATTGCCCACAAACTGGAGACATAGCTATTACTTAGGGCTTCTTTACACAGTGTGGTAATGCACATTATGGGAAGGTGAGATTTCTAAGTGTGTATTTGAAACAGTACTACACTAAAGCACACTAGAACACTTTTTTATGCACACTAGCCTGGTATACCCAGACCAATTACTATGGAACACATTCGTGTGCTTTACAAATCACATCCCATAGTTCACTTTGCTGCTCTGTGTGGTCAAAAGTCGGTATTTGTGGTAACCAGTGATTAAATTCCTAAATACATGATGCTTATTGAGGGTCTACCAATGTAAGGATAAATGCTGGTGTAAGTGCAGATTCCATTAGGGAATTTCAATGGAACAGCAGCAAGACTATTTAGAGGTTAGGGAGAGTTCAGTTGGAAAATTTCACACTACATAGAATTTTATGGAGTTTATTTTTCTTTGTGTGTATCATTTTACTTCTGCTTTGCCATTATGAATATTGATTGGCCTACCCTTTTACTCCAATGAGTGTACAGCTTGGTTAGCATTTATTATAAGTAGAGCTGTGGATTAATAGCAGTTAACTCATGCAATTAACTAAAAAAATTAATCACCATTAATCGCAGTTTTAATCGCTCTATTAAACAATAAAATATTATTAAATATTTTGGGTGTTTTCCTACATTTTCATATATATAGTATTTGGTGTTGTAATTGAAATCAAAGTGTATATTATTTTTTTATTCTAAATATTTGCACTGTAAACATTATAAACAAAAGAAATTGTATGTTTCAAATCACATTCTGTAAGTACTGGAGTGCAATCTTTGTCATGGCAGTGCAACTTACAAATGAGATTTTTTTTGTTACATAACTGCACTCAAAAATAAAACAATGTAAAACTTCGAGCCTACAAGTCCATTCAGTCCTACTTCTTATTCAGCCAATTGCTAAGACAAACATGTTTGTTTACATTTACAGGAGACAATGCTGCCCTCTTCTTATTTACAATGTCAACAGAAAGTGAGAAAAGGCATTTGCATGGCACTTTTGTAGCTGGCACTGCAAGGTATTTACATGCCAGATATTCTAAACAGTCATATGTTCCTTCATGCTTTGGACACCATGCCAGAGGACATGCTGATGATGCTTATTTTAAAAAAATATGTTAATTAAACTTTTGATTGAACTCCTGGAGACAGAATTGTATGTCCCCTGCTCTGTTTTACCCGCATTCTGCCATATATTTAATATTATAGCAGTCTCGGATCATGACTCAGCATATGTTGTTCATTTTAAGATCACTTTCACTGCAGATTTGATAAAACACAAAGAATGTACCAATGTGAGATTTCTAAAGATAGCTACAGCACTCAACTCAAGGATTAAGAATCTGAGGTGCCTTCCAAAATCTGAGAGGCATCAGGTATGGAGCATGCTCTTGGAAGTCATAAAAGAGCAACACTCTGATGCAGAAACTACAGAACCAAAACCAAAAAGAAAGCTGCTTTGGATTGTGATTGAGCAGAACCTGTCATCAGCATGGATGTGTGTCCCCTGGAATGGTGGTTGAAGAATGAAGGGACATGTGAATCTTTAGCGCATCTGGCGCACAAATATCTTGAGACGCCGGCTACAAAAGTGCCGTGAGAACTCCTGTTCTCACTTCAGGTGACATTGTAAAGAAGAAGTGGGCAGCATTATCTCCTGCAAAGGTAAACAAATATGTTTGTCTTTGCGGTTGGCTGAACAAGAAGTAGCACTGGGTGGACTTGCAGGCTCTAAAATTTTACATGCTTTTACTTTTGAATGCAGTTTTTTTGGTACATAATTCTACATTTGTAAGATCAACTTTCATGATAAAGAGATTGCACTATAGTACTTGTATTAGGTGAATTGAAAAATACTATTTCTTTTGTTTTTTACAGTGCAAATACTTGTAATCAAAAATGAATATAAAGAGAGCACTGTACACTTTGTATTCTGTGTTGTAATTGAAATCAATATATTTGAAAATGTAGAAAACATCCAAAAATATTGAAATAAATGGTCTTCTATTGTTTAGCAGTGTGATTAATCACAGTTATTTTTTTTTAATTGCGCGATTAATCACAATTCATTTTTTTAATTGCTTGACAGCCCTAATTATAAGTCAGAAAAATATTGGAATATTTGAGTGAGGTAAGACCCTAATGAGAGAGACCATGAGACATCAAATGACTATGGTGTGAGCCTGATTCCTCTTCCTCTTACACTGATGTAAATCAGGAGCAACTTTATTCAAGTCAATGCATTTATACCGGTGGAAGTGAGAAGAGAATCTTTAAATGCTGCTTGAAGCTCTAAGGGCAGGTCTTCACTACCCGCCGGATTGGTGGGAAGTGATCAATCTATCGGGGATCGATTTATCACGTCTCGTCTAGATGTGATAAATCGATCCCCAAACACACTTCCCATCGACTCCGGAACTCCAGCTCGCGAGAGGTGGAAGCAGAGTTGATGGGGGAGTGGCAGTGGTCAACTCGCAGCCATCCTCATGGCCAGGTAAGTTGACCTGAGATACGCCGACTTCAGCTACGCTATTCGTGTAGCTGAAGTTGTGTATCTTAGGTAGACACCCATCACCCCCACCCCCAGTGTAGACCAGGGCTTAGTAAAGTGTAATGTATGAAATAGACTTGTTCTTCCTGATATTTTGAGTCTTTCTTTAGGTCCATAAAACTTGCCAATTCTAAGCAAACGAGCAATACAAGTTCTAAAGGTATTGTGTCAGAATACCATTTCTTTAAGAGACATGTTGCAAGTACATATTCAGACGTTTCACATGGGCCACAAGAGGAGCAGATCTTGTTGAAAAGGCTCTCTGGAACTAGGTTTCTGTTCATTTCAAGATTTAGCCTTATATCCTCAAATAAGCATGAGGGTTGAAAAATCTCTTCTTGGTGTCAGTAAGTTAATTGTCTTTATTTTTAAGAATTGGGAAAGAGCCTTGGAAGTAGCAGGAAACCACTCTGCAGATTAATTTCTCTTGTTCCTTTTAGAGATTCATACATTCATGGTGAACAGTTTAACTGACAAAGTTAAACAAATTCTTGGGTAATTGTTATTTTTACTGATTTGTTTGCTTTTTGTAATTGTTTGAAACTTAATACGGGGTGTGAACATTTTATAAAGGAAAACTTAATTGCATGAATGTTTGTCAATGAACAACAAGAAAGAGGGTGCAAACATGGTGGACCAGATCCTTAACTGGCATAAATTGTTTTAGGATTTGGTCTGGTGACTCTAAATTCAATTTCTTATTTGCCAAATTGTCAGAAAATATTTTTTTTGCATTTACCCACATCTAATTTGTTTAGGAGAGGAGCAGCCATTGAGCAATCGAATTAATAAAAATATAAAATTAGGGACATGTGGGTAGCATTTTATTAATTTTAAGAATTTCCAGAGGAAGAACATTAAGGATTAGAGAGGAATATACTCCATTAACACTTGTATGGGCCATTAACTTCCTCAGGGGTGTTGTGAAGATTAATTAGTTAATGTTTCTAGAGTGCTTTGAAGTTGTAAAGTGCTATGTAAGTGCTAAGTACTATTATGGAATTGCTAAATTATTTTTTAAAATTGTGGTTACTAAACATTTTTTGGGGAAAAACACAATTAAAATAAAAAGAGAAACAGATAGAAGTGATCCTTCACAAAGGTTAATACACAGAACATTTTAAATGTTTCTTTTATGAGTTAAATAGGAAAACTTAATGAAAACATAAGGATGTATTTTGTGTGTGTTTGTGAGAGAGAGGGAGGGAGAGATGGAGAGTAATCATTGGGATAACCTATTGATAGCCACAATATGGAAGGATATAGAGGTCTTGCAGTGCAGAGGGTTTGTGCTATAATTCTTAAAAACTAACCACTTCAATCAGAAATATAGATAGGGAGATATAGACAGAGAAGAGAGAACACAAAACCATAAGGAAAAAGAGCAGGAAGTAAATTGAAAGGCAATGCCTTTCCACAACTCCAAAGCAAAAATATTACCTGACAAATGTACATATATATTATCATTCAGT
Organism: Chelonia mydas; assembly: GCF_015237465.2. Taxonomy (NCBI): domain Eukaryota; kingdom Metazoa; phylum Chordata; order Testudines; family Cheloniidae; genus Chelonia; species Chelonia mydas. The sequence continues at coordinate 59,033,378 of NC_057854.1, forward strand.
TACTGTCCAAGGCTCTGATACTGTAAACTGGTCTCCATGAGCTGACTTCTGTGCCTGTACAAAGCCCTAATAAGCCAGAACAATTCCAGACATTCCACAAGGAGCAGTTTGCAAGATGAGGACCTCTGTATTTTGAAAGCGTGTCATTCGATATATGAAAAAACTGCTCAAAAGAATCAAAATCTTGAAAAGTTGTTATTACAGGATTCTGCCTCTTTGTTTTTGCCAAAAAGAAAAGGAGTACTTGTGGCACCTTAGAGACTAACCAATTTATTTGAGCATAAGCTTTCGTGAGCTACAGCTCACTTCATCGGATTGTTTTTGCCATAATTCATACAAATTCAGTTTTCAGTCAACTTTTGTAGGAGTATCATTTCACTAAAATCATTCTAAAATGCATTTCATTGCAATTAGGTACCAGAAAGCTGGAAATGTTATAACAAGAATTTGCTCCCACAAAAGTTGACTTCATAAACATGACTGTGTACTGTAATATGTTCTGCAGTACAGTTGCTTTTTCATTTTATTCTTCAGTCCTTATTTTTTAATTTAAACTTTGCTAGTAACCTGTGGTAGCAATGCCATTTTTAAAGTATTCATCTCATTTCAGTTTTCCTGGCAGGTTCATGAGTTGACATCCTTTTACGTGTTAAGAGCTTTTCCCATCCAATGTTTTATTACTTAACATTTGTTTTGGAAACATGGAATCTATCTTTTTTTTTTTTAAGAAGTCACCCTTTTGTGATGCAGGCTGAAACGTTGAGTGTGATTTTTTTTAAATATGTCATAAAAGAGTTTCTAACTGAGGAATATATATTTTTAAAAAGATTAGGAAAACCAAAGGCAACGTATTGAGCCAATAATGTATTTGACACCATTTTCATAATTTGTACTTTGCCCAAAAGAGAAATTCAGTTCACTCCAGATTGTTCAGCTACCATTGTTCATCTATAAAACAGCTAGCAATATATTACTAATGTTAAAGATGCTGCTGCAACATACGTATAAACATTTCCAGCATACACTAAGATTTAGGAAATGTTATTTTCTCTCTACTGTGTAGTTAGAATTTAGAAAATACTGTAGCATTCTGCAGATTCTTTTTGGGGAAATATTTCTGCTACTCCCTAATAATTTAGGACATAACTACTGGTAAAGACAAAACTCTTGACTGCCTTCCCTGGAGATGGCTATCACGTCTATATGGAAGGCCAGTTCAAGCTCTACACGTTATATAAGTCCCACTTTAGCCAGTCTAGTATAAGATGTACTTACAAATTAAGATCCATGTGGGTTTAAGTGAGTCTCAAGTGGTGCATACCCTTTGTGGTGTGTCCCTACGGAGGGATGCATTTTATCGATGGAGGAAAACCTATTTATGGAGCAATAATACTGATGTGTCACCAAAGGTGTACAAATGAGGCTGAAAATTTGGGGCCTAAGTATACTACAGACCTTGCATTGCTCCTCTGCATAGGGTTGAATGGCAGTTTTGCCTGAAGAATTCAGGGTTGGAGGTAAAATGTCAAAAGCACCTAACTGGTTTAAGAGCCTGAGTCCGATTGATTTTCAAACCAATTTTCTGCCAATTCAAGAGTGAAATACATTTTTAGAGCCTGTCCTAATCCCACTGAAATCAAGGGCAAAACTCTCTAATTGGTTTCAATGAGAGCAGGATTGAGCTTTTAAAGCCTGAACCTAGGAAGTATTAAGCACCCACAACTCCAATTTTAGTCATGGAGGATTCTTGACAGAGAAAGTCCACAGCACCTTGCAGGATGGAACCATTTGTTGGGAAGAGATGTGCTGTACTTACCTATCATTGATCCTAATACCCGATTGTTTATAGTTACAGAATACAAGTATGGAGAAAATGTTTTCTTATGTCTTAAACTAACAGAATGAAAGATTAGTAGGTTTGGTACTATTTAGTGGTTCCTAGAAAGTTTTGGTTTTCCAGAGGAAATTAATATGTAAAAGTGAAAGATTTTGCTTTTGTGTACTGGAGAAATTGCATGAAGCAAAGGTAGAGAAATAATTTGTACACAGGCTTTGTAGCAATAAATGGGGCAGTTTAGGGAGGGACCATAAGTTAGCCTTTGCTTTTTATGTTCACTGTTTTCACTGAAAGATTTAAAAAGAAATGAAAACGAAGCTGAATCAAGTTAATTTATCATGACGGTCCCTAATCATGTCTTAGATAGTGCACATGATTTGCCTACATATTCCTATCAGAAAGACATCATGAACAAACTCCATTAGAGATTGAAATCTTTGGCAAACCCATTAGCTCCCAGCCAGTATCTGAGTGTAGCTAATCCCTTGGGTGCTCATCCTACTGCAGAGCTGCTCACGAATCTATGCATAGCAAGCAGCAGCACAGCTTGGTTCCCAGTCTGCAATCACTTCAGGCAACAAATACAATTGTCAGTGGCTATAACATGGCCACAAAGATGGGCCTAGAGCCCCAGACCTTCAGCTCCAAAAATGCAAGCCTCTGACACTTGAACCAAAGGAAAACTACTATTCCTATTATTCCTTTAGCTGATAAGAGTAGCAGGAATACTAGGCCCCATCTAAAAAAGAAAAGGAGTACTTGTGGCACCTTAGAGACTAACCAATTTATTTGAGCATAAGCTTTCGTGAGCTACAGCTCACTTCGTGCATGCATCCGATGAAGTGAGCTGTAGCTCACAAAAGCTTATGCTCAAATAAATTGGTTAGTCTCTGAGGTGCCACAAGTACTCCTTTTCTTTTTGCGAATACAGACTAACACGGCTGCTACTCTAAAACTAGGCCCCATCTATGGGTCCATTACTCACTAAGCCACGTGCACACAGCTGGCACATTATATCTCTTTTATTTGAAGATGCACCCATCCTTTGACTCCTTTTTTTCTTGCAAGGGGTGCAAAAGCCTTGTCTGTCTATGTGCAGTTGACAGGAGGGGAGCCATAGAACTGGGTCTACAAAGGAAGGAGACAGAATATTATATGCAGTTTCTACAGTGAGATTTCTTCTATCCCTTTCAGTAGGCTGGAAAATAATTATCTATGGATACTAAATAAACAAACAAACAGAAAAAAATGCATCCAGTAGCACACAATGTCAAAGTAAAAACATACTGGGAAAATTTCTCAGGTCACATTCTTCAGGAACTTGGGACATACTTTTATCTAATGTATTTTACATATTCTCCTTCGAGAGGTGTCCTGTGGGTGCACCACTCCAGGCCAAGGTGCATTCCAGTGCATCCGATAGGAGATTTTCACGGCCGTACCCCTACGGGCCGCACACGCGCAGTGCCTGCCTTGTGAGCTTGAATAGCGCGTGCACGGCCCGGGCTCCTCAGTTCCTTCTCTGCCGTCCCCGGCTAGAGATGGAGTCCAGCAGTCATGCTATATTTCACTCTCCCATCTTCCTCTCAGAGCTTTTAGTTCATAGTTAGTTCAGTTCTCAGTTTAATTTAGATAATTTAGTTATTAGAGTTACTATTTAAAAACAAACAAACAAAAAACCTTCCTCAGATATGGACATGCCTGGCTCTCCAGGCTTCAAGAGATGTGGCTCCTGTAAAGATGACATCCCCATTTCAGATGGACATTCACAGTGTTTATGCTGTTTGGAGGAGTCTCATGTACCCCAAAAATGTGTCCACTGTACTAAACTTAAAGCACAGACCTGCTAGGACAGGAACAAAACAAAAAACCAGCCAGCTTCCTCACCCCTCAGGGAACGCTCCTCAGCTAAGAGGTGTCAGATGGCATCCACTTCTCCAGTCCTCTCCAGTCCCCATGGCTCAGCACTTATGACTCAGCAGGCACCTCAGGCACTGACTGTGAGTCGGCTGCTCAGCAACCAGGTGCCACGGCTCAGGGCTTACAGCTGCCCACCCCAGCTGCCCAGCTCTCCATGGGTCACCATTCACAACATGGTGCCGGTGGCTGTCACGGTGCCGAGAGCACAAGTGGATGCCGTGGCACTGCCGTTTGAACTTTTGGCACCTCTTCCTCATCCGCCGCAGCCGACACTCCCTGCACCGAGCCTCCTACTGTCGCCTGCCTGCCCAACAGTGCCCATGTCTAGAGCACCTACTCCTGTGGTGCAATATGCACCCCCAGTACAATCTTTAGTGCAGACACTTATGCCGCCTCAGCAGATGCCTCTGCAGACTCTGCCTGCACCAACTGCAGCGACACCAGCTCCATATCAATCATCCTTCACTTTTCTCATGCCTTACCATTCGGCATCTGGAGTCACTGCACCACCTCAGTTCCTACATCAGTGGGACTTACTGGTGTCCCATGCCCCTGAGTCTCCACTGCTGGGCACCAATGTATCACCAGAACCTTCAGCACCCTATCTGAAGTACTTCCCTACCACTTCAAGCCTCTCAAGTGGTGAGGAGGAGGAGGATGTTGAACATATGTTTTCCTCACAATATTCCCCCCAGGTTTGGTCACCTGCAAGTGGGAGATGCACTAAAGCACTATCCTCCTTTCCTAGTGGCTACCCACCCTGGTATGGTAACCCCTGTATGGTTACCATAACCACCAATACCCTTTCCTGGGCAATGGCCACACTGGGGTCCATGGAATTACAAGAAGACACAGTCAGCCATTCACCATGCCTCCCGTAGGAAAGATAACAGACCCTCCCCAATGGTTTCTTACACTGATAAACAGATAAGACTGTAATTAGCCACTCATCCCGCACAGGACATTGTTCCCAACACCTCTCCTACAACGATACCACCACAGGAGGCCACGGTACCCCTACCACCTCCCACTACTGATGAGCTCACTCATGTTCAGGATTTATTTAAAAGAGTAGCTGATGAGCTCAAAATTACCCTGGAGGAGGTACCAGAAACCCACCACGAGCTCACCAACATATTAGAAACTACCACCTCCTCCAAAATAGCTCTGCCAATTAATGGGGCCATTATGGAATCAGCAAAAATTATCTGGCAGACCCCGGCCATGTTAACCCCCACTAGCAAGAGAGTGGACTGCAAATATTTTGTCCCATCTAAGGGTTCTGAGTTTCTATTTACACACCCATCACCCAATTCGCTAGTGGTCAAGGCGGCCAACCAGAAAAATAAACACCAGCATTTCCAATCCACCCTATCTGACAAGGAAGACAAGAGAATGGACTCATTTGGTTGCAAAGTGTATTCATCTTCCACCTTGCAATTTAGGGTAGCAAATTATGACCACAAAAATTACGATAAAGTAATGCAATTTATTGATGATGTGTCTGAAGACAAACAACAACAATTTAAAGCAGTGATGTCCGAGGGCCAACTGATATCCTGGACAGCTCTTCAGGACGCCCTCGATGCTGCGGATGCAGCCGCCAGATCCACAGCCATCGTCATGAGGCATGCCTCCTGGTTTGCTTCTTCCTCCTTTCTCCGGGAGATATAGAGCACTGTCGAGGATCTCTCCTTCGATGAAGACAAGCTCTTCACATCTACAACCACTGAGGTCCTCCATTCCATTAAGGACTCATGTGCCACACTCAGATCTCTAGAAATCCAGACACCTGCCACAAAAAAGAGACAGTAAAGATATCAGCCATACCAGTGACCACACTACCATACTTTTTCACAACATCAACACCTAAGACAATATGATATGCAGCAACAGCAACACCATAGACCCTGAACCCAACAACACTTGCTGCCTCAGGAGGTATAACACCTCATACAACTAGGAGCAATAGTGCGGGTACCAGCTCAACAGAGAGGGAAAGAGTTTTACTCCCACTATTTCTTGACAGAAAAGAAAAATGGCAGATGGTGCCCTATCCTCGATCTTCGATACAGAGTCCAGATACAGAAATTCTGGATGATTACCCTATCAACGATAATTCCGACGCTGGAGCAGGGAAATTGGTTTTCAACCCTCGACCTCCAGGATGCATATTTTCATGTCGCTATACGCCCTGCCCTTTGACGTTTTCTCAGATTTGCTGTGGGTGTGGAACACCACCAATACAGGGTCCTGCCCTTTGGCCTTTTGACTGCCCCACGTGGCTTCTCAAAAGTATTAGCAGTCATAACAGCACATCTCAGGAAAAACAGGGTCCTCATTTTTCCTTACCTAGACAGTTGTCTCCTCAAGTCCCCCACCCATTGCATCCAAGTGACTTCTACAACTGTTTACTGCTTCCACAACCTGGGTCTGCAAATAAACAGAAGAAAATCTACCTTACAATCTATCCAACAAATCGACTTAATCGGGGCCCATCTCGATTCTACCACAGGTCTTGCCTCACTTCTACAGGACGGATTCCACACAATGGGCACCCTCATTGCCTAGATATGTGCCAGCCCCCAGGTTATGGTCTGAGATTCCCTGAAGCTGTTGGGACACATGGCTTGCACACTTGTGGTCCCAAATGCCCACTTGTACACGCGATGCCTTCAGGGATGGCTAGCCACAGTATAGAAACCAAACATGTACAGATTAAACAGATTGCTAACTATGACTCCAAAAGTCAAGGACTTGCTCCTATGGTGAACCTCTCCTGTCAACCTCTGTGATGGGGTTCCCTTCTGGCAAGAACCCTCTTCAATGATCATCACTACAGATGCATCCCTCACATCTTGGTGCACTGCCAAACACACCTCCCCAGTTTCTGCCCCACTCCCACTGATACTAGATTACCGGCTGGACCTTAAAACATCAGGCCTTTCCACGAGCTCAGTCAGGGTCCACCTTGTGGCAATCCCCACATTTCACCACCAGGTCAGCAACACTACGGTCTTTGCCCATCCAGTCACCAAATGTTCCTGAAGGGCATCCAAGCATTATATCCAGACATAAAACCACCTGCTGAGCCCTGGGACCTAAACCTCGTCCTCAAAGCCCTGATGTATAAACCCTTTGAGCCAATGGCTACCTGCTCCCATCTCCACCTATCCATGAAAACCTCCTTCCTGGTAGCAATCACATCTACCAGACGAGTAGGAGAAATGGGAGCACTCATGGCCGAACCTCCATATACTACATTCTTCCGTGATAAGGTCACACTCTGTACACATCCAAAATTCCTTGCCTAAGATGCGCTCCTGAATGAGCCGATGCACTCCTCAATGAGCCAATACACCTACCAACATTTTTCCCCAAACTGCACACTAACACTTTTGAAACAGCAGTGCACACTCATTATCCTTCTACCGGGATAGGACAAAACCGTTTAGACAGACCCCCAAACTTTTCGTCTCTACCACTCCGTGATCACAGGGAAAAGCTATGGCTACCCAGAGACTCTCCAAAGATTGCAGACTGCATACATCTCTGTTACCAACTGAAGCAAGTTCACCCTCCTACATCAGTTTGGACACACTCTACTAGATCTGTCTCCACCTCCACTGCCTTTCTCCGTAATGTCCCGCTTTCTGACATATGCAAAGCAGCTACCTGGGCATCAAACCTTACCTTTGCCAATCATTATGCTCCCATGCACGCTATAGCATCTGACACCAGGATGGGTAGTTCTGTCTTATCAACAGTCTTCCTACCTGATCTGAAGTCCCAGCCATCCTAAGGGATACTGCTTTTTCAGTCACCTGGAGTGGAGCATCCACAGGGACATCTCTCGAAGGAAAAGAGGAGGTTACTTACTCTGTGAAGTAACTGATGTTCTTCGAGATGCGTGTCCCTGTGGGTGCTCCACTACCTGCCCTCCTCCCTTTTACTTCGGAATCTGGAGCAAACTCTGTTATAGAGAAGGATCTGAGGAGCCCGGGCCGTGCACACGCTATTCAAGCACTGACAGATCGTGAGGCAGGCACTGTGTGTGCGCAGCCTGTAAGGGTACTGCTGTGAAAATCTCCAATCGAAGGCGCTGGGATGCACCTGGACCTGGAGTGGAGCACCCACAGGAACACTCATCTCGAACGTCAGTTACTGCATAGGGTGAGTAACTGCCTCTTCTTCATCGTTGCAGCCAAACATGCACTCAAGATGTGCATTGCTAGAGCTAATCATCTCTAAATCTAAATGAGGTTTATCTGACAGCCTTGGTAACTTTGAAATACATCTGGTAAAGGGGAACAAGTGAAAATTGACAACATAAATTTTAAAAGAGATAAAACACTGTGTCTGAGACTGGAATGTGCTACCTAATAAAGGGAAAACTACCGAGAAACCACTGCACTTAGTGCATTTTGGCCTTATTCTTTACATTCTGTCTCAGTCTTAGTGTGTGTCATTGCTGAAAAAGCCACACCTGGTTTAATAACCCAGTTGCTCCAAAATTAAATATAAGAGGATCTGATGCACTTTATATGTGCACATAGACTCTCCACAATGAGAAGAGGAAATCTGGAGTGCACAGTACAGATCACCCTTTATGACATTCCGTATCAGGACACCTTGCTGAATACTAAGTGTCCCGCTTTTTCAAAGAAATCCTGTCTGACAGAGCTAAATGTCTGTTCTTTCTTATTGAGCTAAACTCAAAAGCTGACTACTGAGAGAGCACTGAATCTTCAGTTATGTTTTCAGACAAGTTTAAGGTCACTCAAGACAAGGGGGGAAATACCCCCAGTGCTTTCTTGGATTGACTGCTAATTGGATGCTAAGTAAAATCCGGTAGAAGAATCTGAAGAAGCTAACAGGAAGTGACAATAAAGAAAAAATCATATCTGTTGGTCCTGTCATTCACTGGAGAAGCCTGCCCTCCCCAATGAAATGTATCTTCGGATAGTTCCACCTTCAAGACTCTTAGCCCTGGATCACTGACTCTGACATCCCAGAATGACTCCAGCCCCCATGAGGAAACATCTAGCTGCCTCACCAAGAGTGCTTCTGGGCTGAGTGAGAGAGGTTCTTGAAATCAGGAAGATTTTACATTTCTCGTAAAGATTGGCAAAATGCCTCTATGAATAAAGTGGTTGTGGAGCCCAAGAAGCCCCTGGAGCTTCTGCAGGCTGACAGTTGCTGAGGCAGTTTGATACTCAATTGAACTCTGCTGTGTGTTATTAATTTACTATATAATTACATTATAAAAGCAGATTACTCCACTATTTCATTACAGTTATTGTTATTGGTTTATGAATTCATTACTTGCCTTTTCTCATTGCTGTTAATTATACAAATACAATTTGCTTGCCAACAAATATGCTTGTTTCTGATTAACCCCTTCACTAATGGTCCTTGTTCCAAATTCTGTGATGTTGCAGAAAGCAGTGATGTTCTTCCATAGTGCCATTACTTCACTGGAATGCCAGTGCTTTAGAGATGTCTTTTGTGGTATGTGGGACAGCGATTCATTTTTCCTAATACATCAGATGCAGGTCCATGATGAAACAGAAATAATTAGCATCTAGTTTGTGCAATCCTTAATCAACTTGATGAGCAATTATGCAAGTAAACCCATGGAAGTTAGTTAGCCAGTCTATCCATGTGAGCATAAGTAAGTGCTATTCTGTATGAGTGAGAAGTAACCGTATGACCATGTAGTCATAAATGTTTGTCCTCATGTCACTATACAAGTACTATACAAGTCTTCTTCAGTTTCCACATCGCAACTTCAGCAATTTTATCTTCCAGGAATATATGTGTGTGTGTGTGTATGTGTATGTGTCTGTATATATAGTATAATCCAGTCATACAATCCACTTCTATGACTACTGCTATATTAATCAAATTCCATTATATCCCCAATATCACTGTACACATAGTGAACTAATGCACCACATCATCCTGAAAACATTAAGGGAAAACAAAATAAATTTCTTTTAGTAAATGAAATTATAATTGTATACTTTGAAATTACACCTCAAAATAGAAGGCTACAGGTTTTCCAACAGCACAGACTTAAGGTTGAGTGATGTTCTGGCTTTTTAATCAGCTGTATTCATACGTTCTTAATTTTCTCAAAACAAATAAACTTTGTACAGAAATTTTCCAGGCTTAGTCCAGGGTCAAGGCTGAATTTTCTGAAAGTTTGATAAGTCTCTAGACAGTCTAGAGGGAGGATGAGGGAGGGAGAGAGAGAAGTGGGTGGGAAATGGATGAGGGAGGGAGAGAGAGAAGTGGGTGGAAAACTTTTTCAGCTTTAAACAAATGTGACACAGAAGTGGCTGCACAAAGTTGGCAAGTGTCCAACTTGGACACTTGTTGGAAGAGCTCCTTCACCAATTAGAAAGAATATATAGGCAACTGAAAAGCCATTTCTGAGCCTCCTCAGTAGATATATGACAAAATTTAAGCAAAGCTTAGTAAAGAGAGCTATGTGAAATACAGTTTTGCTTTATGGAATTTTACATAAAAATTTTCATTCTTCTGTTTCATACAATTATTAGAGCTGGATGCAAATTAGAAGTGTTCTGTGAATAACCCTCCTTTTGTATCTTTCTTTTTAATGCTTGGCGATACAAACAATTCAAAAAGAGTGAGATTTTCCAAAGTGTTCAGTGGTGCCCTAATTCAGCTCCCATTGGAGTCAGTAGAAGTTTTACCATTAACTTTAATATGATAATTTAGGCCAACACTGATCACTTAGGAAAAGTCTACCCTAAATGTTTAAACTTAAACTTTAGGTTTTAGATTTTTGTTTATAATTTTCTATTACAGTCTTTGGAACAACATATCTTGCCTCACTTCAGTTCTTCATTCTTTGTTGCATATTTTCTCCTGTGGACAGTTTGGCTCTTGCTTCCTCTTCTATTATACTGAGCATCTAAGTTACAGGAAAAGTATATTCTATACTGGTTCTTTCCCACCCCACTCCCCGGGGGATAGGATTTCTTAATAGTCTCATACAATTATTACATCTGCAGACATCAGTGATGTCTACTTTCTAAGTAGTCCAAATTAGTTCTGACATCTTAAATAGTCAGTAGAATGGTAGTAATTCAGGTGAAATGTTAAGTGGTAGCTAGAGAACTCAAGGCAAAAACTATGGAGCTTATTTTTCTGGTTATGCAGGTTACATTTAAATTATATTGAATTTTCACTTGTATCCTTAGGAAATTGGGTTTATATGACCTGTGGTTCACTCATTTTTATTCATCACTGTTCACACAGATTTTAGGTAGTGACAAGTATTGCACTACAGCCTCAGTTTAAGTACATTTTTGAACAGCATTAAACATAAAAATTATAACAATCTCAACTCAGTAACATTTGCCATTATTTTATTCAGTAAGCTGCTTTTATACTTGGCAAAAATTCTAATGTTGAGATTCATTTTGAACACAGGTAGTTATTCCAAAGTCCCCAATATTCATGCTTCTAAAAGAAAAAAAGCATTGGGTATTCCTGTATCTGGAAGTAAATAACTACTTTAGATGTAGTTGACCCTACTTCTTAGCAGGTATTTGAAACACTGTACCTGGTGTTCTGCAGTTTATTGCAGATTATAAAGTATAACAGTTTTTCAAACCTATAATCTAGGACATAGCCAGAGTCAAAAATATAATGTCTTGCTCCCCACTCTGAAAATTATTTCAGAGGTTCATGTCTGCTACTGCATATTTATTGTAAATGAACATATTGGGGAAGGGCTCCAAAATATCCTCTGGGAAACTGCAGAGTTGCCATTGCCTAGAGTACTGCCTCCTGAAGGCCATACTGTTAGGAATTATACTCTAGCACTGAGCTAACGATATTAAATCTCATTTTCCATCCCATCAAAGTCAATAGGAACTTTTGTTTTCTTCCAATCAGAGGGGAGTTCCCACAACAAATACTGCTGAATAATGGGACCAGAATCTGTCCTCCAATACTCATGTATAACTGCTGTTGATGCCAGTGGAAGTGGTGGACTAGTATCTGGGGACAGAATTTTGCACAGAGAATTGAGTCATAGAAATGATCTTTTATTTTGTAAATTTAATACTTCTGAAAAATGCTAAATTAACAGTCTTGGAAACTGTTTACCCAGAGAAGGGGATATAGCATGAGCAGCAACACTTCACATTTCCCCATAACTAACCTAACCACATCAGCCATGGGATGGGGGCATAGGTGCTGAAACAGTTTTTACACTGGGGGTGCTGAAAGTCATTGAACAAAACTGTAAACCCTGTACCTGCTTCAAACCACTTCAAACCGGGGGTGCTGCCACACCTCCAGCACCTCTAAATCCAGCACCTGTGGATGGAGGGGATCCCTTCTAGGAGTAAGAGTAGCTATGCTTCCATAACCCTGTAGTGCCAAAGCATTCCACCTCTATAAGAACACCACCTCCCACAGTCATGGCAGTGAGGTTGATGGAAGCTGCGTCTACACCGGTGATTAGGTGAACATAGCTATGGCACTCAGAGTTAAGACAACCTTCACACTAGGATTTTTTCTTACACTTACACTTATAAAGCTTGTGGACGATACTAAGTTGGGAGGGGTTGCAAGTGCTTTGGAGGATAGGATTATAATTCAAAATGATCTGGACAAACTGGAGAAATGGTCTGATGTAAATAGGATGAAATTCAATGAGGATAAATGCAAAGTACTGCACTTAGGAAGGAACAATCAGTTGCACACATACAAAATGGGAAATGACTGCCTAGGAAGGAGTACTGTGGAAAGGGATCTGGGGGTCATAGTGGACCATAAACTAAGTATGAATCAACAGTGTAACACTGTTGCGCAAAAACAAACGAACAAACAAAAACCAACAACATTCTGGACTGTATTAGCAGCAGTGTTGTAAGCAAGACACGAGAAGTAATTCTTTTGCTCTACTCCACTCTGAATAGGCCTGAATTGGGGTACTGTGTCCAGTTCTGGGCACCACATTTTAGGAAAGATGTGGACAAATTGGAGAAAGTCCAGAGAAGAGCAACAAAAATTATTAAAGGTCTATAAAACATGACCTATGAGGGACGATTGAAAAAATTGGGTTTGTTTAGTCTGGAGAAGAGAAGACCGAGAGGGGACATAACAGATTTAAAGTACATAAAAGGACTGTTACAAGGAGGAGGGAGAAAAATTGTTCTCCTTAACCTCTGAGGATACGACAAGAAGTAATGGGGTTAAATTGCAGCAAGGAAGGTTTAGATTGGACATTAGGAAAAACTTCCTAACTGTCAGGTTGGTTAAGAACTGGAATAAATTGCCTAGGGAGGTTGTGAAATCATTGGAGATTTTTAAAAGTAGGTTAGATAAACACCTGTCAGGGATGGTCTAGAGATAATACTTAGTCCTGCCATGAGTGCAGAGGACTGGACTGGATGACCTCTCAATGTCCCTTGCAGTCCTATGATTTTAGAGACAGAAATTCAGTATAGCCTAAGTTCCAAACATCTCCAGTCTTTGGGGGTTCAGAATCAAGATCCCTGGTTTGTGAGTCAGGCCTGTCAGTGTCTACATGTGTGCTCAGCATGAAATCCCAAGCATAGCTCTTCTTAGCCTTCTGCTCCATAATCCTGGTAAATAGCCCCATATGGAAATCATGATGCACATGTGTCAAAAACTTTGTTAAGCAGAAATGTTTTAATGGAGTCTCTTTCTTTCTGTTCTAATCATTGATTCAGTTTATAATAGGAAAATAATGAATGAGCTGTATAGTTATACACCCATCCTCTTTCTTACCCTAGCAAAAGAGAGAAAATACTGTTGATCTAAGCAGCAGATGGATAAAGTGGTTAATCTCTGCAATTTGATGGGAAATTGTAAGAAAAAGCACAAATTTCATGCAGATTTATTGGGGAAAAAAGGTTGAATATCATGGGAATTTCAGCAGTGATGAGATTTGACACATCTGTAAAATTAGTTTAGAACCATAACAAAGACACAGTCCCACTTGTAATGAATTTTATTTAGAAAGCAAATAATGCATTTACTTATTTCTATAAAGAACTGATATGGTGTGAGAATGGGCTGCAGTAATGAATCTTAGAAGCATTTTGCTACCTCATTCGGTAGTTTACCTATAAGTATAAGGCAAGACTTGAGAAGAGTCAACTCATTTTGCCCAGATTTTACATAGGGCTATGCATATGATAGCAGTGAAGAATTAAGTGGATTACACAGAGAAGATGACTTGCTGAGATAATTATGTTAATGATGATATAGTCAAGCTTTCGGTTATGAAATCCTCCCATTTTCTTTTCCTACAGGTTCAGTCAAAAATTTACTCTAGGGTGAAACTTGGCAGATCTAGACTCTATTTAAAGGACATTTTTACATAAATCTGGGAGAAATTACTGTAGTTCTTGTGTTTTAAGAGCTCAGCAAAATGAATTTAACATTTAGATAATATATAATATTTGGCACCTCAATATCATTCAACAAATGTTTCTTTTACAACAAATGTCACAGGATTGATGATACAGTAATACTGTGATATCCTTGCTCGCTGTTATTTATGGGAACAACCATTCCATTTTGTGGTGGATGAGACACCCCCCTGGTTTCAGAATGCCATAAAAGACCATAACGTGTGGATTATCTGTTGGTACCTCTTACTGCAGCCCTGCAAGGTTGAAGTATGACCTTGAGCAGGACGTGACCACAAAAATGCAGGCTTCTTTTTGTGGTATGGAGGAGACCTGTCTGCATAGACTGTCCTTGCAGAGCTCAGCCTGAAGGGGAGGGTGTGTGATGGGGTTTAAAGACCCCACACGAAGGTGAAAGGAGTGGTGGAACAGTATTGGGCCAAGAAGCTCCCACCCTTCAGCAGCTGCCAGGCATGGTCCCTGTAGAGTACCTCCTGAAAAGAGAGCTCTGACAATCTGGCAGTGGGGATCATGGAGGAGAGATGGCTGTAAGAATGCAGAGAGGCTTCAGTTGCTTAGGCAGAAGGACTCTACGAGGGAAGGAAATGGACTGTGAATAAGACTTGGCCGGGATCCCCTTACTCCCAGGGAAGGTAGGAAGCTGTCCAGGGGAGGCTGATGTGGAGTAGCAGCCAGAATGAGCTACCTCTTGCCTCTGTCCCTTAGGTCCTGGGTTGGGACCCAGTGGCAGGGGAGGGCCTGGGTCCCCCT